>NC_137221.1:11849521-12437021 GCF_949987685.1 Ammodytes marinus
TCTCTGTCTCGCTCTCCCTCAGATCAATGTACCAGTCTTGTAGTGACACTTGAAGTACTCTTATCTCTTCTCTGCAGACCTGCTCAATGCTTGCTTCCTCTCCTCTCCTCTCCTCCCCTCCACTTCTCTCTCCCTTATTTTCACTACCTGTCTTGTCCTCTCCTACTTTGCGCTGCTTATACAGTATCTCTCCTCTCCTCCTCTCAGCTAATATATAAGCACTCTGCATTGCTAACATTTTCATATAAGAATAATGTGTTCTTCTTTTTCTTGCTTTCTGTCCCCCTTCTCTGCTTCATGTCTTTATTTTATCCCTACTATCTTGCAAACACAGATGTGTTATTGTAAAAAAAACTTTTCTGTAACCTTGAGTGTTTTTCATGCTTATATTAATACTAAAACTCTACATAATTATTTATATGCAGAGGACTTCCATGACCCCGAGGCGGTGGGTAGTAATATTCTAATATGCTTCTCCATAGAGCAGCAGAAAAGCATTACATCGCAGCTTATGGTGTCATTGCCATATAAATGTCCATTTAAAAGTCTGCCTAGAGCCGCTTCCTCTGTGAGTGTTCAATCAATGGGTAGAGCGGTACAGACAACTTTAAAAAGCATTGTGAAAGGAGTTGAGAGTGAAGACCATACCATTGTATTTTTTTCATGAAACAAGTCATGTTTTTATTGATCACATTTTCTTTATTTATAAACCTTCCGTGGTAAGCTTGTGGTTTGTTTGAACCTCACAGTGCTATTTAATAAAATGATTGACAATACATAATGTGGTTCCTAATGTGACAGTGGCATTGGGACCTGCCTTGCAACTAATGCTATCTTTAGCATTAGCACACTAGCCTGTAAGCCCTGCTAGTTGATTGATATGTTTGACATATTAGTCTGTTTCATTTGCAAGCACATGCACCCATACTGTATATCATAGAAATTGAAATTGAGTTAAATTATCACGTTTCTTTTTCCTGATTCCCTAATAAACTCCCAGCACACACATTTGTGCGGCACAGAGTGAAGATTCTGTTGGTCAGCAGTGGGTTTGTGTCAGGTGTACTTTGGTTAACTGCAGTGTGATTTGTTTAAAAATGTGTTTACCACAGGCCCGGTTCTAGACAGTTAGATTAGGGTGGGCCTGTAGAAATTTTAGGTGGGCACACTGGGCAGAGAGGCCGAAGATGCGAGCGTGCGCAGAGCACGCAAGCAGAAATGTTTTGCCCTTGTAAGATCTCTGCGTCTGCTTTTTGGCACATTTACTGTGAATTGTGTAGAACACAATATGCAAATAAACTTTGAGTGTTGCTGTATGGGAGATTTGATTCTTGCATGTTTTTTTTCCAAAATGTTTATGAATAACATAATATACATTATATACAACATAATGTATCTTTTTTTTTAATCGCAGTATTAACTGTAGGCAGTCTGAGCTGATAGAAGAGAAAGTTTTGGGACTGGGCAACCTGGATGGTGGTAGTCCAGAGCTATATACTATACACACTATATAGATATATAGTCTTTCCACTATTGGCTCGATGCCCAGCTGGGTGAAAATAGTAGCCAGCCGAGGTCACGACCCTGCTAGGGGGGTCCGGGGGTATGCCCCCCCCGGGAGGTTTTTTTTTACCTTTTTAAAGTGAAATGCATGAATCTGGTGCACTTTGAGAGGAAAGTTAAGCTAAATCTGAGGAATTCTGTGTGAACAAATAATTTGGAGACACTGGGTCGGATGAATTAGAAGCTATTGAAGAAAGACACATGGATTTTCCATAGAAATATAAATTTGAAATAAAATATTATGCAGGGTCCTCTGGGATGAGCTTGGTGCTCTTTTTCTTTTCCGGGACATATTTCTCTGTAATATAATGAATTCATTTAAATGCAGTGATTACATACTACATACTTTACATTTACATTATATGATGTTGATATCAAACACACAAACTGAGAAAAAAAATTAAAAATGGGGGGGACGGGGGGCGGGGGGGCATGGCAGTCGTGACCCTAAGCAACTGCTCATTTTGCTTATGCCTCGGGCCGGCTCTGCTGACCAGTGACCATTATAAGCAGGTGGGTAACTTGGAGGCAGGCTGTCCTGCCCACCCAATAATACAATTAGAAGCAATGCATGGTAATGGTATATTCTTTAGTATTAATTAATTGTCTGAATTTTATTTGACATTTTCTTGGACAGCGAATGAACAGGTCCGTCCGATAGTGGGTCTGGACTTCCACAAAAAGTGGAATAAAAAATAAATAAAAATTTGATTGGGTGGGCACAGCCCACATTTGGGTTGGCACGGCCCACCCTGGCCCCTGTCTACCGCCGGCCCTGGTTTACCATGATAGCATCTCTTCCTTATTAGTGTGCTGACACTGCAACACACACACACACACACACACACACACACACACACACACACACACACACACACACACACACAAAATGCAGTGAACACCATACGCTTCCAGACACTCTCATATGCATGCATAAACAGACAGGATACAAGATATGCACACATAAACACACAGGCTGTTCTTACACACTCAAACACACACAGGGGGCACAAACACAGAAATGCCGAGTGGCCGTGCTGTAGTCAGCAGGGGCTCATTTAGTCACCAAACGATTCAGGATGTTAACATTGTGTGTGTGTGTGTGTGTGTGTGTGTGTGTGTTTAGAGGCCTGTGGGAAAGAGTGCCATGGATTTTAAGAACAGCAGGTTGCTTCTTCTCTTTCCAACCCGACTTTGTTACGTTACACACTCCCAAACTACCCTTAACCTTGGAAAAAGGCCAGTGCAATTCAAGCATCTGATGTTGATAACTGACCAGCAATTCTCAGTCCCCCGCCTACAGTTTGTATCCTGGGACATTTTTAGTGATTTTGTGAAGAGGTGTCTGATTCGGCAGGACCCTTAGCTTTCACATTCCCTCCTTCAAGCAACAAGATCTCAGCAGGATGTAAGAGGAAAAACTATTGGTTTCAGAAACTGCCCTCTATGAGATTGTATTGGTCTATTAAGGCTCACACACTCACCACAAACAAACCTCTAAACTGCCCAGCTCTCTGAATGATGATCTACTAGGGTGGTCAATAAGTTGGCTCTGTGATGGCACAAAAGTTTTTTTTCTTTTTTACAATGCCAGGGATTAAACAGCTGTGAAAAGCCGGTGCCTACACTCTCCAACAGTTAATTTCATACAGTAGGCTACATCTCATTTTATTCAATAAGGATAGTATAGTAGATTTTATTTGGACATGACAATGTCATTGGACGAACCAGATGCATTGTTTACAGTGTGTTAGCATAAATGCTAGTTTACAACACCTGTCCACAGGAGGCTTTTTAAAAACAACAAAATAAACTAAACAAAGCAGAAACAAGATCAAATACTGATAAAAAACTGATAATTAAAAGAGTAAAAATGCAGTATACAATAGAGTACAGAGCAGCAATATAATGAGTCAAATATATATATAGGCTACGTAGAGTAAAACAAAGGCAGCATGATCAAACAATAGACCAGTTGTAAATGATTTGTGTGAGCACTGTTGATTTGATTTGAGCCGTTGTTTAAATTCTCTGTTAAAAGTGTTGCTATTAGTCCCTAATAAGCCCCTCATGTTGCACTTGACCACTGGAGTGTTGGCCCATCTTGAATTTGCTCAGTGCCAGTTCTCTGTTTGCTTTAATGGTTAACACACATGGTGATTGCTATTTGAATAAAATCCTTCCAAATGTTGGCCTTCATTATGGAACTCAATTGTAATCCAACTCTTTGTGCAACAGTCTGAGAAAGTAGCATGCATTCAGTGGTGGAGCAATGTCATTGGTTAGCGCGCAGATACATGTTGTGTTTTTAAGTGTGTTTATATGAGTATGCATGGTTAACCTATGTACTCTATATGACTATTGGTTGGAGGGAATTAAAGAGTGTATTATTGCAGTCTTGCTGCTATACGTCACATCTATAGGTTACACATGACTGCGGGCCGGGAGAAGCTAAACATTATTTCAATATCTATTTCTATTTACAATATAAGAATAATCATGGTTGCCATAAAAACACAAAGTGGATGATGTATACAGACACATTCTGCAATTACATTGTCACAGCAGGAGAGATTTGCTGAAGTGGTTTGGTTGTTAGGAGATTTAATGATCCGATAATGGATAAATAATATTAGTGTATTTGTCATACTTGTAGTTATTAAATGAGTATGGGAACTGATGTTACAGTAGTTCTATGTCGTCACGTTGAGTTTCATCACCCCATGGGCCATTGAAATCAATGTCTTGTTAAATATACAGTAATACATTTTGAAGAGGTCAGCAGTGATTTTTAGAAATACACTTATTATGCATGTACTATTTTAAATTAACTCTTGTATTTGGTACCGTATAATATTTGTACTCGTTCCTAAGATAGTACCAATAGCCAACTGTACCTTTTTTCAGTGCTTTCTTCCCTCTGTTATAACAAAACTATACTTTTAGATTGAAAAAAATGTATCCATATGAAACATTATGAATGTTGATTTAAACAAACTTCCGGGGTAAAATAGTCTCGCTCTCGTAGTCTGGTTCTCTCTTTCTCTTTACTCTCTCACCCGTGTTCGGTACCGCACCGTAGTGAACTCACACATATCATTATGTTGTCAGCAAATTGTCAGAAGGGTTTTGCAAGCACTGACAAGCATACTTTCGGTTCATTCATGTTGTTATGAAAGCTGGATGTACCTTACATTTGGATGTGTGTGTATGCTCACATTGTATACACACTTTAATACACAGCCGTTTGTGTGTGTGTGACAATCAGACTGTACAGTGTGTTATAGATCCGGCAGAGAAAATGTAACCATGGGAACAGGATCTGGATCTGTTGACCCGACATCCTTTATATCTCTCTCTCTCTCTCTCTCTCTCTCTCTCTCTCTCTCTCTCTCTCTCTCTCTCTCTCTCTCTCTATCTATCTGTCGCTCCCACTTCTTCTGTTCCTTTCCTTTTCTCTCTTTTCCCCCTGTCTCTCGATACTTTGACAGGTTAATGCTCAGCTAGCGTGTCTGGCTTATTCGCACACACACACGCACCACACACAGCCTAAAGTGGTGTGTGACAGAGGATTTCAAGGGGGACAGCGGGATAGACAGTTTAATCTGAGAGAAAAAAGTGGGGATATTGAGAAAGCGAAAAAAAGAGAGGGAGAAACAGAGATAGAGTTAGCAAACGAAGGACAGAGGAGGGGAAAGGTTATAGCCAGACAGGAGAACACTTTATTACTCTTCCATTTGAGAGACAACAAGGGTGTGACAGTGAGAGGGAGTGAGTTGATGATATACAGGATAAAATGTTTGTATACATATTAGAGTTCATCCTAATATCAATTGTTATTTTTTAAAAACAAGCTTAAGGAAAAGACAAATTCAGGTTGAATTTAAAGTTGAGATTGTTTCCTGAGTAATTAAGTTCCCATAGGTAACTCTCCAGATATGGCAGTGTATTGTCAGCCATCTGCTCAGGGGCCCCCTGGTGGTAAAGGGCCCGAGTGCACCCACCTTCTGTTTGACAGTTTATGATGGATCTGCTATGCTCATGTGCTGTGTGTGTGTGTGTGTGTGTGTGTGTGTGTGTGTGTGTGTGTGTGTGTGTGTGTGCGTGCGTGCGTGCGTGCGTGCGTGCGTGCGTGCGTGCGTGCGTGCGTGCGTGCGTGCGTGCGTGCGTGCGTGCGTGTGAAAAAAGTTCTGTGTACTCTTAGAGTGGATCAAGTGGGATGGTAAATACCCTAGACAACATTGTGTGTGTGTGTGTGTGCTTGTGTGTGTGTATATCATTTTTGCGCATGCAGCCGTGTTTATCTTGTGTGCTCAGAAGTGGGTGTATATGCTTATCCCACATTCCCTTGGGACAGTGCTGATTGACAGCTCTATCCCTGGTTGTCATGGTGATGATGATGGATGTGTTTTGGGTTACCACGGAGACCGCTGGTAAGGCGTTCTATCTGCATGCATAATATACTTTTAGCATAAAGAGATGCTGTAGCTGACAGAGAGATAGGGAAAGGGAGACATGGAGAGGACCACAACTTAACTAGCTGCCCTCACCACATGTAGTTGATGCTACATACATGCTCTTAACATTATGCGTTCCCTGGGGATCACATATTAAATGGGATATAACAGTTTGCCAGAGACAGTTAGGCATGCACGTATTATACACAGTGCACGTCCTCTGATAAAGATGATAGAGTTGGTACTGTGGAATTATAGAATGTGAATCCTCCACCTGTAGTGCTGAATATTTAACATCTCTGTCTGCAGAGTTATACGGAAGTTCTACTTTTTACAATGAAAGCGTATGAAAATATCCGAGACATGAGATGTATTGGAATGTAGTTTCCGGAACTTGTGAGCAGTTCTCAGGGCTCCACTTTTTACCACTTACTTACAAAAATAACCTTTTTTTTTCTTCCTCTCTCTCTATCATATACAGATTATAAATGTTAATCCTATGTGAATGTGATGATTAATTATGTTTTCTACAAATGAAGATCTGTATTTGATTAATTTTACTTCCAGTGCATTATGCAGATGATCTTGATATTGATTGGCACTGCTGAGGTGATCCATGCCTACAACTTTGACATGTCGCATCTTAAAAATTACGCCTTCTCCGTCGGGTGGTGGTGTGTATCAGTAGTCAACATGCATGACTTGGCTCATTCACAATGTAGCAGGCAATCAGTCTGTTCACCTATGCATGACTCAGAGATACTCACCCTTTATCACACACCCATTATTTGAGACGCAAATAGAGCTATCGGTGTTCATAAAACAAAGACCATATCACACATAATCACAATAACACTCACGGTCACAGAAATAGCACTGGTTAATTCACAACAAATGCACACAGATACACTTGATAGTTTGTGTTAATGAAAGGCACATTGTATCAAAGCCCATGCTCATTTGTACATGAATACAGTGGTCTTGTATACTGCACATGCTAAATCAAACGAGTGTGTGAAATATTGAAAGCCATTTTGAGAAGAAAAAAAATAAGATTAAAAAAATAAATAAAAATGTCTTTCCTACTCAGACATAATTAAGTGTCATGACTTTTAAAACCGTTTTATCTCGGTCCTTACCCCACAGGTTAACAATTAAGTGGCATGTAAATGGCTGTTTATTCTCCAATAGACAAGAGGATGCAGACACTGACAGCGGCCACAAGGGCAGTTCTATCTATTAAACATAGTGTTTGCATACGTGGCAATAACTTCTGCATATAGTGAATCTTCGTGGATTTGAGCAGACGTCATCCTGTCAGTGACTGCAGTTAGCAGTCCCCTCCCTCGTCCCTACGTCTCCACCACATAAACGCACAGCCGTCTTCATCCGATAGTGCAGCGATGGAGAGCAGCGAGTCAGCACAGAGACCTGCCTCTTTATAGCGCTCTGTTGTCCTGATTGGATAAAAACGAGCGGGATTGTGGGTATGGTTATTAACTATATGTCTTTGAAAAGGGTTTGCACAATGTCCACTTTTGGCTGTTTTGAAAACTTAAATCTCCTCAGGCGACTCATGTTTTAAACATAGCCATGTTGTGAATAAGATATTAGAATCATGTTCCATTCCATCCCAGAGGAGCACTTTAACCTCTTGAATTATTCAAACACACACTAAATCAAAGACACTCAGAAATGCATGCTACCCACCAAAAACAGACATGCTCAGACACATGCAGAGCACATGTGAACACACACACACACACACACACACACACACACACTGAGACACACACACACACACACACACACACACACACTGAGACACACACACACACACACACACACACACGAGGCAGTTCCCGCATTGATCACTGAGTATTTAAAACAGCTTGAAATTGACCTTTCCTGGAGGAGGGTGGAGTGCACATTTGCTTGTGAATAAAGAGATAAGGAATGAGCAGAAGGAGTCAAAGAAAGAGGATGACTACATTACTTGTGCTGGTTCCTTTGGCAGTAGCCTGGCACCACCCACCTACCTACTTCCGCTCAATTTTCATTTCTCTTCAGTAGTCAGTCTGGGCTTTAGGTATATTCCTAGGTTTTCTCCGGACAGATTTTTGCCGGTCAAATCAGCGAACAGAGGGAGTGGCTCAGAAGCCGGCGCATGACATGCGTCACGACCAAACATTATGCGATTGGTTGGCAGATCCAGAGTGGCACTGGGCAGATCCAATAGTTTTAAACTTCAATAGACACCCGCCTTCAAGTTAGTTAGTTTTTTTTTGGCATTTTTAATGCTTTATTGATAGTGTTGAGAGAGTTGAAATGGGGCAGAGAGGGGAGTGACAATTAAGCGATTCCAGACCTTCTGTAAAAATGCAATGGAGTACGATGGTCTGGTAAGACCAGGCTACTTTGGCAGTGTTTTGCATTCAACATTCAGATGAGTAAGCCCCCATTGAATTAGAACTAAATTCCTGGTCAGAAAACTGAGAAGTTGATGATAGGGAGGAAAAACAAACCTGCAAAAATGACGGAAACAGGAAAACAAATGGCTTCAGGCAGCTGTTTCCAGCACTTTGTTTTTTCTCTCCCTCCATTAAGCATTCAAGTGAGACCAAATGAGACAAGTAGAAGCGAAAAGGAGTTCAAAATACTTACACTGTGCAGGTGTGCAGACACACACACACACACACACACACACACACACACACACACACACACACACACACACACACACACACAGACACAGTTTCACACACGATCCATTATGCATGCATCTTTCCATGTAGGTCACATTATTGTGGCAAATGTTGTATTTGACTCAGTCGGGCCACCGTAATACATTTTCTAAATTCGCAAACCCAAGAGTAGACGGAAAAGTAGCTTCTGAGCTAAATAAGAACTGTTGAAATGTTCGGAGTTTTTGAATTTATTTTTTATTTTTATATGTTCTCTATCCTTGAAATACCATTTCCTTATCCGGCAGTCTTTATGAGCTCCTTCACACTTAAATCTCTCTATTTCTACACGTGAGAATATTTCAAATGCTTGTCTTTTAAATTGTTCTATTAGTTTATCTCACTTAATTCTTCCTTTTTCATGCGACACAATTTTAAATATGTCTCTACCTCTCTGTTACTCTTTTATCTTTATTGTTCTCAATAACCCTCTCGATCGTTGTCTTGATACATCTCTCTATCTGATATTCATCCATCTTCCCTCCAATGTCTTTCTTTCCTTCTCTTTTTCTCTCTCTCCCCCATGCCTCTGTTGTGACTTCTAATTGGGTTGTCTACCCTTCCAGCCAGTCAGTTCTTCATTAAATCATCAGTCATCATATTGGTTTGGTTTGTCATCTGTCTTTCCCTCCGCTAACAACTCTCTCTCCCTCTGACCATCCCTATCTCTTTCTCTAACACTATCCCTCTCTGTCTTTATTAGCAGTTATCAGCATATTATGACAGCTGGACGATAAATACAGCTCAAATTGTAACTTAAGGCATCTGGATAGATGGGTTTCACGATAGCGCGCTATAGTTGCCTCTAGTTAAGGCTTTGAGTGATGGGAATAGATGGGAACATTGTCACTGTCTAACTTCATCTATTAGAGGTAGTTCTTGAAACGGTGTGTCTTTGTTCCTCATTTTCAAAATTACCTGTTTGTCTTCTAAAGAAGTTTGTAATTTGTAAAAAAAAAAAAAAAAAAAAAAAAAAAAGAACTCTTACTTTTGTCCTGAAAACCAGGCTTATACAGTAATTATTATTGCAAAAGAGACATCAGAACAACCTAGACAACAACTTGTGTGCACTGTTTTTTCTTCACTTTCTTACAGGTTTTCAAAAGATATATTCATGAAGCTTTTCCAAAGGAGGTTTATATTGTTGCTTTAAAAGCAACCTTAATACAGATAAAAGCAGTGAGAGAGTAATCATGGGCACATCGCAAAGCACTTTCCTGCTACTCTAACTGCTTCTTAATATCTTCTGATCAACTGTTGACCCTTCTCCTGTTTCTCCTCTTCCTGTTATGTACCGCACAGCAATGTATCTGTCAATACATTTGAAATCAATTAAACATATTATACATTTTCTGTATGTCAGCTGGAATACAATTCCTCTGATGTGTCCTCTGAATATTGTTTTCAAAGAGGCATTATATCGTATACAAAACATTCCTGGATATTTGTAATAAGTCTATAATTATATAGAAAAAAGATAAAAAATAGTATATAATATTAAGCTTTCTCTTTTTACGTTAGTACTCACAACATGGTACATGTTGTACACAATGTGAATCTGCCCACAATTACTCTAGAACCTATACTGTACTTTCACACTATGACTTCATTATTTTGGAGTTTGACACATTTTTAAGAAAAAAACTTGAATACCAAAATGCGCTTAAGAATTGTTCTTATGGCATGCATATAGGTAAGAGTAAGATAGATAGACACATATGATACATAAGTTACACTGCCATCTTTACATTTTACTCCTGAACTGGTGTCTAATGAATTAATGTTGATAATTTAAAAGAAACTTAAATATCTGTTTTCATGACAGATTTCAGATTGGCTGCAGTTGGTTTGGAAACCTCTTTCCATATTAATTTTGAATGTACAATTCCAGTTTATTGTAGGCAGGAGTAAGTGTTAATGTAATGTGCTGTTGCAACTAATGCGGCAGAATTTATTACTTCCAGTATTGACTTGCATTTACATGCCCAAGCATTGATTATGGAAAGCAAAAATGTAGGTCATCTATAGACCAGAGTGAGTGATGTGGTTTAGTGGTGGTTTATACATGTGACCAGGTTGCTGACTTTTTCTGACTAATATTGATTGGCAGCTCTGTCTATAAACGGATTACGCAGGTCTAAATGTCAACTAGATTTAAACCAGCATAGTGATCTGACTTTGTGGCTGATCTATGCCAGGACACATAGGAGATACCTTCACAAATCTGTACAGACTATAGACGCCCTGTCAGAAACTACTTGGAAGTTTTAATGATTTATTTATTTTGTCTCACAAGCACTATTGAGAGACATCACTATAGTCTTGGCATTGGGCTTCCAAATCCTTTGTGACAGTAACGTATTACTGTTACTTTATTAATGCATGACAGACAGTAATCTATTTATTCTTTGAAGAGAAAGACACATCACTGCAAGTGAGTCATCTTTATTTAATTTTAGCGTTGTTTTTTTCTTATTCAACATGTCCTCTCTAATCCAGCAGTTATCCTCCATACCTTTATAATTGAATACACGATGAAAGATAAAGGAACATGTTGGATTATTACTTTGAAGAAGCACAGTTATGTTTGCTTTGACTATTTCTAATCCTGTAAAGAGTTTTAAGATCTGCTTCCCTGCCTGTCATACACACACTTCATAACACTTGGACGCTATGAGGCTTACATCAGTTATGGGAAACCAACTCTCTTTGATTCTGTAGCACTGTGTTGGGTGGAATCAGATAATAATAAATAAGTAATAATTAATTTTATTTGAGGGCGCCTTTCATAGCACTCAAGGTCACCTTACAGGGCAGTGTTTAAACAACAAAATCAACAATCATAAACACAAGAACAAGATACATTGAAACAATTTACACAAGTGGGGTGAAATGGGTGGGAGACAATGAACTAGATTGAATATGTCAGTTTAAAAAGATGTGTTTTTAGACGGGACTTAAAAGTGGAGAGAGTGTCAGAGTTACGGATGTCAGATGGGAGGGTGTTCCAGAGGTGGGGGCCAGATCGGCTGAATGCCCTGGACCCCATGGTGACCAGGCAGGCGGGTGGTACAGTTAGTTGAATGGAAGAGGAGGACCGGAGAGTGCGGGTGGGTGTGTTGGTGTGCAGAAGTTCACAGATGTATGGAGGGGCGAGGTTGTGGAGGGCCTTGAAGGTGAGGAGCAGAATCTTGATGGTCATGTCCTTGGCATGTCTCTTGACTAGAGTACACATTTACATTAATACCCTCTAAAGATGGCAGGGAACATTTATCAAATCACTTGCATGTTCACCCAGGCACATGTGTGTCCTTGCAAGTGTGCTGAATGAGTCAAAAACAGATGAAAAACGGGTCACTACGGTCATTTTCCAATTTTCCTATGACAAAAGAAATATGGTTTCTCAAAGTCAAAGAACCCTAATTGTTTAGCATGTCAAGTAGCATGTCTGGTGTAGCTTTCTTTTTCAACACATTAATATTCTGAAACTGCTAAGTAGTGTGAGGGCACATTTATTTGTAACCATCGTATTGATCTGTTTTTCTATATGTATATCACATCAGTTTAACACATGTGCATTTCCTCTAAGAAATGTGCTGACAACAGTTGCTTAAACTAATTTAAGGCAATGACCACAATAAACCCCTGAGACCTGTTTGACCATCTGTTAGTTGACATCTGTTAGTTGACACCCCCGTTGTTGAAGGGGGCCTTTAAAATCCCTGTCTGACCAAAAGATAGTGTCAGTCCCGTCGGGGGCTGACCATGCAGGTTGGAACTTTACTCTGTAACTCTGTTGTTTTATCTACTTTTATTAAATTGTTTATATTGAGAAGTTTCAGTTCATTTATTCCCACAAGGTTTAACTGATTAAAAACTTCCACGACAAGTAGTAATCAGTAAGAGTAGGTATACCTAGCTAAAGCCAATGCCATGTAATACAACAGTTCTGCAATGAATCCCACCTTCATGATTCGCCTGTTTTGTTAGTTTGAAGGCTGCTGTTTGCGGAGTGCTGTTGGAATGTATTGTGTTACACTGAGAGGTGCTCTTTTATTTTGTAGTGCACCTCATTTACATCTGCAAGTGTAGGCTACACAACCAAATCCCCTCTCTAGTTTTAGCTAAGTGTACTTAAAGGGGTAGTTCAGGATTTTAGACATAGGGCCTTATTCCCAAGTTAGCCTTGGTGTTCTTTATCAGTGGAGACCGTTTTCAACACATTTAATTCAGTCCTTCTAGTTGCAGAGTGCGCTCGTGCTAAGCTAGCGCACGGCATCGGGGGGGATACCAGCCTGCTACTAAAACAGTCTTACCCACTCCACAGTACACCCGAGGCCAATCAATTATAACGCCAGACTATCGATGTAAATGTCTGTGTTGATAGAATAATTTTAGAAATAAAACCAACCTCGCATCGCATGAATTATGGCATTTTGAGGGACTACTTTCTTAGCAGCAGCGGACTTTTACTTTGCTGTGTAACCGAATCACTACAGCAGAAAGTAAACAGAGCAGCGTGGGACAGAAACTGAAACTGCACTGCCACCAGTCTACCGTCATTCTGTCCCGGTTCTCTGCTGCAGCTCCAGCGGGGGCTGTCTCTACAGACGCTCTTTCTCTTTCTGCCCTTTGAGCATCCCTCTCAATTCTTCATCAGTGTATTCCGGCTCGTACAGGTACGGGCAGCAGCAGGTAAACAAACTATTATAGAGCCTGTAACCTAGGTATTAGTCCGCCGCTGCCGCAGCCTACAAGGAATAAAGTCCCTCAAAATGCAATATGTGAGGTTGGTTTTATTTCTAAAATTATTCTATCAACACAGACATTTACATCGATAGTCTGGCGTTATAATTGATTGGCCTCGGGTGTACTGTGCAGTGGGTAAGACTGTTTTAGTAGCAGGCTAGGTATCCCCCCGATGCCGTGCGCTAGCTTAGCACGAGCGCACTCTGCAACTATAAAGAACACCAAGGCTAACTTGGGAATAAGGCCCTATGTCTAAAATCCTGAACTACCCCTTTAATAAACTGGCAACTGAGTGTAATTTGCTTGTATGTAAGTATTTTATTGACACCCTCACAGTCTGCACAGGGGAGAGAAGGATTGATTAGGAAAGAAGGGCAGGAGAGAGGGGAAGTGAATCTGGCTGGAGAGGAAAGAGACAAGAGTGGAATGTATTTGGTCAGTGTTGTGATGCGTTAAACTCTCAGTATGCAGCTATTTGTTGAAATGTCAGGAATGACATTTAACACTTACACACACCCGGGGTCTTTCTCTCGCTCCGTCTCTCTCTCTCTGTCTCGCTCTCTCTCTCTCTCTCTCTCTCACACACACGCACACGCACACACACGCACACACACACACACACACTCTGTCAAACATGTTTATAAACAGACACACCCATTCTCGGAGGACAAAGGGGAGGGAGGTTGTGTGAATTATGAATCACAACTTCAGAAGTTTGTCCTTACGGTTAATAATTGAGAAACTCTGCTTAATGAGCAATTGAGAAAATGGGGGGGCCCTTACACTCATCCATCTCAATCCTGCTCTGGAGTCAGTCATCGAGAGAGAGAGACTGTCTTGTATTTTCCTGTCCCTTCTTTTTTTTGTTTACTGTCAACTTGCAAAAAATCTGTTAGACATTTAGTTTAAGATGTCTCACCTCCTTCCTTCACCTTTACCTAACTGCATCTTTCACAGTCATTTTTACCGGGGACAAGAGGGTGGTTCAGTAGATGGGATTGTACTGCCTTAGTGTCACTGAGCAAAACACTGGACGCACAGCTCCAGGGACACTGTAGTTGATTCCTTCACCTGACAAGTCTAGTTAACATAATTTCTTCAGTTTCATGAACAAGGTATCTCCTTAAAATGAATACTCAGCCTGTTGCCAGTATTAATTTTAAAAAAGTACTTATTTTGCAATAGCTGAGGTATCTCTATCTCTTAATGTCACCTTCTGCCATACATGGGAGTCAAATTATATCAATTATTGGAATGAAAAAATCCAAGAAAGAATATAATTTTATTTCACAACTCTTAGGAATCTAAATGTGAATTGGTTATACAGGGTACCATTGCTACTGTAAGAACATTCATGATAGAGATCTATCTATCAATCAATGCCTTCTCTCTTTATGTCTCCTTCTGGTGATCTATGATTTAATCACTCTTCTGCCCTAATTGGTCTAAATGCTGGCCTGTTAGTTGACTGGCAGACAGCATCTGTTCTTTGATTTGTGGACAGATGGTGGGAGGAGCTGAAGGTCAGCATGTCTACGTGTGTGTGTGTGTGTGTGTGTGTGTGTGTGTGTGTGTGTGTGTGTGTGTGTGTGTGTGTGTGTGTGTGTGTGTGTGTGTGTGTGTGTGTGTGTGTGTGTGTGTGTGTGTGTGTGTGTGTGTGTGTGTGTGTCCGCCCTAAACGCTATGACTGTTTGACTTAAATGAAATGCTGGCGAGCAGAGTATAGCAACAAATATGTTTCTATAACAAGGTTTAAAAGATGAATAGGAAAGTATCAAATCAGCGTATGGTGGAATGCAAGAAGAATAATGTTAAAGCCAGAAAATCACAATTACAAGGGCACAGATGATTCATACAAAGTTGAATGTGGGTATGTCTCTTTAGAATGTGGCAGCAGAGCTCCAAAGACACAAAACAGTTGAAAGCGTGGGGCCACAAGTTAAAGTTAGCTAACGGGAACATTGAAAATGTAATCAAGATGGATGCTAATATCACAAAAGCACAACTTTAAATATAACCACATGCAGAATAAATATTTATATGTAAAAAGGAAAAAGAAAAAAATTCCATCCTGGATTTTACAAAGCTGCTATTTATGATAAGGCTGTTGAACAAGACCAGATGGCGCAAATTGCTGTTCACTTGATGCATACTTTACCATACACACTACTTTACCAGCTCAAAAATAAGTTCCTTAACAACTAGATTAAGCCAGACATCTACCCTCAAAGATGTCTAACTACATTTAGTTCAATAAATGCACTTTAGTGAACTGTTGGCTGCCCTTGATGAACAGTCCAACATCCTGTTACACACAGTTGTTGAAAAGGAGCTCAGCTGTTCTCCAATGGAGACAATCCTCTCAAGAAAAAAACACAGTATAGGATGTTTCAGTAACACCAACATTTCACGAAATACATTTAAAGGGATAGTGCAGTATTTTTAAAGATATATATTTTTTTGGCATTTTTATGCTTTATTGATAGTGTAGAGACAGAGTTGAAATGGGGCAGGGAGGGGAGTGACATGCAGAGAACGACCGCGGGCTGGAATCGAACCCGGGTCCGCTGCTGGCCGAGGCCCATGGGGGGGACGCCCAACCAAATAGTTCAGTATTTTTAAAGTGGGGTTGTATGGGGTACTTATGCATAGTAAGTGTGTTACCTTATGGAGATGGAAGTCAGTGGAGTCATTTTAAGGAGACGTTGCTGTTGCAGAAGTCAACATTGTACTGTTGCACTGGTGGCCAGGAGAAAAACGTTTTTCTCCATGTAGGTAAATGCTGACTTAAAACCTAATTCTACATTAAATTCTACAAAGCATTTGTTGTATCACACTGCCCAATCCTCTGCTCAACTTGATTATTCAAGAAAGACAAGAAAACCAAAATAAACTAACTAAACTAAAGCTGTTGACAAAACCTCAGTTTGGTGTACAATTGAAGGGATATTTAGGTTTTAAGTTAGCATTTATGTATGTGGTGAAAACAGCTTTTCTTCTGGCCCCCTCTGCATCAGTACAATAGTGACTTCGGCTACAGCTACATCGTCCCTATACATCAGTTGCGTCTCTGATGGATCTGTCTGTACAACGCTATTCAAATGGCATCTAGAGCTGTTACTTAATGCATCTTGGCATGACTGGATGGTGAAAGTCACATTGAGACCACAAGTAACGTCACATCCTCTGTGCATTCAGGCTGCAGCACAGCCACACAGTGCAGCTGCAGAGGAAAGCATGATGAGTGTCCGGTAATCCCTCAAACTTGGAGGAACATGTATTACCAATAAGTGTTGAATCATTTGTAGGCACATGTGTCACCGTCTCACTCTTGTCCATTGTGGTTATTCATTGCAGGTAATCTGAGGTGTTGTTTGTAGGGAGAGATGAAATAGAAGGGGGGGGGGTAACTTTATATATATATATATATATATATATATATATATATATATATATATATTCCACTTTACAACATACGGGGGGGGCAAGAGGTTGATGGATGGGTGGGTGGATGTAGATAAGAGAGCAGAAGGGATGGATGGATACAGCCTGAAGACAGAGGAGAAGAGAGGATGATGTAGATGGCCCATAATCCTTAGAGGCTGACAGCACACTGGGTCGTCTGTGATTGAAGCCTTGCTGTGTGTGTGTGTGTGTGTGTGTGTGTGTGTGTGTGTGTGTGTGTGTGTGTGTGTACACCAATCTGATAGTGATCTGCCTATCAAAGTGGTGCAGGGAAGGAATGGAGTTATGGGGCAGAAGGAAAGGAAGAGGGGGAAAGAAGAAATGGCAAGTGGCAAAAAAAGAGGGGAGAGAAAGAGATGAGGCCAGAAAAGCCATTAAACAGAAAATCAATCAACAGAAAGGAGAGAGAGAGAGAGAGAGGGACAGACAGAGGAAGAGAGTGAGAGGGATGGAGAGTGTAATGCAGAGAGAGTACGATCTTAAAGGGAGACACAGCGAGACAGAGAGGGATAAAGAGGGAATCCTCGGATGACTGTGATATTGATGACAGCACAGTGGGGAAGAAGGGGATGAACGGATGGGGGAGAGAGAGAGAGGGAGGCGGGATAAGAACGAGTGATCAAAGCACCCCGGGCCATGAGAGAGAAGTAGCATTAAAGGGAGGGATAGATAGATGGGGGGAAGTTTAGGAAGGAGAGTGGGAGGTTTGAGAAGGGAAAGAGGACGGAAGGGAGAACAGAGGGAGGGAGGGAGGGAGGGAGGGATAGAGGATGAGGTGAACAAGATAAGAGTACAGTGGAGGAGGAGGATGAGATGGGGCTGTTTTACTGTAAAAAGAGAATCTTGATGCAGGAAAGGGGAAGAGGCGGGGTGTATAGTGAGCAGCAGAGACCGGAATAGGGAAGAAAAGACAAGTGGTGCTACAACAGCAACTAAAGGGAGCGCAAAGGCAAAAAAGGGCACAACACTAGCTCACTGATGTGATAAGAAATGAAGGCAACGCAGCAGCACTACCTCTCCCTTCCTCTCTCACACACACACACACACACACACACACACACACACACACACACACACACACACACACACACACACACACACACACACACACACACACACACACACACACATAGTCACTAGAAACTAGCACATACAGCACCTTCCTACATGAACCTGCATGAGTTCAGCCTCCCCCCCAGGTTGCTGTTTGAAATAAAAGCAGACAACAGAACATGGCATGGAAGATAGCAAAGCCCTCACTTACCAATAACTTCACTCAAGTTGCCCCCCCGCCCGAGGTGAAATAGAAAGACAACTCTTAACCGAAGAATTATTTTTTTTGCTACATATTTCAGGTGCAATATCTCAGATGAAGCAGTATTTGGGGATGTTTTCAAAACCCTTATTTAAAAAAAAAGCTGATGTGGTGCCCAAAGCGGGACCATGTATTTAAATCTGTTCGTCCAGGTGGAATACCAATTATCAAATGACCCATAGATGCAGACAGCCAGGAGAAATGAATGATGTTGTTAGAAATTATTATGAACATCCTTAATAAGAAAATAGTGAATAGAAGAAATTAAACATCATAATGTAGAAATAAGAAAAAAATTATGTTATTTTAATGTATGAATTTGCTGCTCTAACTGGGAGCTGTTGGGATAATCCCATTTCATAATAGAGTATATTTAATGCAGCCAATACACACAGAGTTAGGTTCACCCTGGACTGAACAGGGTTTTTATTTTAATAAATATCAGCCAGTGGCGTAACTTTGATGTTCATATTGGTGGGGACACATTTTGGCGAAACGTCACACAATTTGGCGAAACGCCCTCGCCCCACATCCAGCATCCAACCGCTCACTAGTTCCTTAACCAAACCAGTTTTATCATGTACAGTTTAGTCAAGAGTTGAGCGGCTATCAATAATTTTGTACTAAAAAACGTATTATATTCATACATCATTGGCTGCTTATGTTTCACAGTAGGGCTGTCCCCGACTCGGAATTTCAGTTTACGAGTGAACCGGGGAGTTGGAGCGCAGCTGAAGCGCGAGCATGCCCGAGCCTCGGCGAGCCGGTGAGAGAGAAACAACACAGAGCCGGTGACGGCTGCAGAGAATGGTGATTTGCGCGAGTAAAAAGACAAGATGCTCGCGGTCTACGGGGGCTTAATTGTTTCCAAGGCGACCTATCTTTACTACAGCACATAGCAGAGCAGAATCAATAGGCATATATGGTGCAAAATTTGCAGTGCTTTGGTTCTGCTTTCTCCTTTCCAGTGGCGTGGCGTGGGGATTTTTTTTGAGGAAGCCAAGTGAGACAACACCTTTAATCTACATGTGTATTGGAAGGTGGGGGACAGAAAAGAGTAGGCAACGTCGCAGCTTGTATTTAATGTAGGCCTAACTACAAGAGCTATTATAGCGCCTGGTCACTTTACCAGGACTTACACACGCCTGTAATCTGTCCGACACCGCTCGTTCGCTCTCTCTCTCTCACTCACTCATTCACACACTTCCTTATCGTCTTATTAAATTATAAATTTTATTATAAATGCACCCCCCAACCCCGACCGGAATGCACAACTAGCCGCTTAATGCCCAATGCAGATTCAAATTCATTCACAATATAATTAGGGGACGTTTAAGGCCATTTTAAGTTTCACGTTCACATGAGACACGACTCACACAATCAGTTGTAGGTGCTTGACATACACACATACTTTTTATACATCCTTTTCGTTTAAGAACTAGGCCAAATGTTCATTACAACACTATACTTAAGACAACCCAGAACAACTTCAGTGGATATACAGTAGGCCTGCCAATGCAACTTAATCCAGGCAATCAAGGCACAATTAGCAATAAAATAACACAAAACATAACACACATAGTTACACAGACAGTTAAGGGAACAGTTAACCCGCGCCGGGAGAAGGTGTGTATTTTACTCACTATTTGTAGAGGAAGGCCATTAGCTGAAGTTTGCCGCTACCAGCTAGCCACCCGTTGCGGACATAGTTCTCCTCACGGAAAGTGCGATAAACTTTCTTTCTCTCCACACGCATTGGCCTGCCGTCAGATTTGATTTTTAATGGCTTCTCAATTGGCAGTTTGGTCAAATAATTTGTTAGCCTACTAAATACTCAAAATCTCCACCCTCCATAACTGTTCTTGCTAATATGATAACAATGCAAACATGCTAATCTCCCGCTATTGTTATTGTTGTTAAATTTCAGTGACGTTGATAATGATGCTTTGATTTGATTGGTGTGAAGCCAAAGGCCGAGTGGCTTCCCTTGGCACCCTCCTGACCAATCACAGAGGGCAGTGTCATTAGCCTCACCTGATTGGTCAATTCTTTTTCTTTTTTTCACCAAGGGAAGCCAGCTCAGCCTGGCTTCCTCGCAGACATACAGTGTGCAGTGTCGTGTTTCGCCGCGTCTTCAGAATCTAAATGTAAAGGGGCACTGTTTCGCGCATTATCCTTCTCATATTGGTGTGGACAATTTCAGCACATTTGAATATTGGTATGGACACGTCCACACCGTCCATACGCAATTTTACGCCCATGATATCAGCCCATTTGCTATCAGTCATCTTGTAATAATTTTGTCTCATTTTCAAGCAAACTCCGTCATGCATTACATGTGGCCTTAGTGACCTCAGTGCTCCTTGATAGTCAGCCCGCAGATTACTTTAAATGCTTATTGGATTTAAAGATTTCTGCTAGATTTAAGCTGATCAGACTTGTATGTAATGGAATTTCATTCTTCGTCCTTCATTTTTTTCAGCATTCCACGATAAGAGAAATCATTCAATACACTTCGCGTAAAGGGAATATACAGTGTGTTTGAACAAAGTTAACATTGACCTGCGTCTATTGAAAGATACACTGTGGTTGTTTTGAAAGGAGAATATATATTTTTGTTATAGCAGTTGTGGAAAGAAGAAAGAGGGGGGGGGCGTGATATGAGGTAAACACTAATATTTAACACTGCCACACAGATGACACATCATGATTGATGGAGCAGGAGCGGGTTGCATCCAAAATTAGCTGGTGCACCATGGAGAGCTGACGGTTTCCGTGTGTCTAATGCGTGCACATTTAACAGAAGGTAATCAGTGTTGGCTATAGGCATGTGGACTTCTCACCCTCTCCCTGTGAAAACACTACAAATGTCATTTTTTATTAGAGCAGCTGCTCCTGAAGCAGCCGCTGCACAGCCCTTGCCGCCACTAGATGACACACAGCAGAATTACTGAGGATCCTAATTGCATAATGTGTCATCTGAAATTATCACGTGGAGTCTTCACATGGCTTTCAGGTTTTCCTCCAGATCTACATCAGTATTCAAGTCTGCTTATTTTTATAATAAATAATAATGAGGAATTCTTTCCGTGCTAAAGGTCACAGTAATGGATTTTGAGTGACAGCAACCCAGAGAACATCATGGCTGAAGGCCCTTCATGCTACAACATCATAATGTCACATTCACCAAAGGTCCACTGCACATAAGAACACGGCTTGTTTGTTTAGTAATCTTTTTATTTTACAAGTTTATTTTATCTTTTTTAATAAGAGCAGTGGACCTTGGGGGCCTCTCCACCTATCAATCAAGTGTCACCAGCACATCAATAAGCTGGAGGGCTGGAATAAGTGCGTGCGTGCGTGCGTGCGTGTGTGTGTGTTTGTGTTTGTGTCTGTGTCTGTGCGCATTTTTGTCTGTGCGCGTTTGTGTGTGTTCATGTGGGCGAGTGTCCACCAGTGCTTGCGGACGTCCTGTTGTCATGATAAACCTGTGACAGCTGTCATCCTGCAAGCTGCACTCCCATGGTGCTCGCCCACACTCGCACATACACAGTCACCCCCCAGCCCCCCCACCCTTGCACACACACACACACACACACACACACACCAACCCCCCCCCCCCCCCCCCCCCCCACACACACACACATACACTAACTACTACATCATTGCTTTGTGGCAAATGTGATGGGGTCTCAGCAGGTCTTGGTTCAGGGTGTTGGGTCATTTACACAAATCTTCTCAACTGTCTAGATGCTGAATGAATGGTCTGTCTGTCAGTGCCTGCCCCACTTGCCTGCCTGCCTGCCTGTTTGTATGACTAACTCAGTGGCCTACATACATCTATTTGAATGTATTATTATTTGGGACAATGCAGCTTCAAGTATCATGCCTTATAAAACAATTTAAAAAAGTGTGTGTATTTCCTAATTCCACACTCTGTTCTATTGAAAATGCTCATTCCATTGTACATTCATTTTATAATCCATTATTTTGTTTCATCCTGTTTATCATTTTCTTGCCTTTTTCAATCCCCTTTTTCTATATTTTTTGTCACTCTTCCTGTGTTGTTTCTGTTTGGTCCTATACATTGCTGTTATCCCCTGTGTATTTCCTGTCTTCTCAGTGAACTCTGTTCCTACACATTTTTAAATATCTTGTGCTAACGTTTTTATTCATTTCTAATGGTTAACGTCTGTTGCTCAATGTTAGTCTTGGACCACAGCTATTCTCTTTACCCCGCCTGTTGGTGGAGTCTGGCTTGGTCCCTACCTTATCTGTCATCATGTATGCATCCCCAAAGGCAGCTGGATGAGCCCAAAGGGTGTGTGCATGTATACCTGACAGCGGGCTGTCTACATTCTTATAAAGGATGTGTCTTTTTCAGCTTATCAGCGAGTGCAGTTTAAGGACGACAAGCGGTGATTACCTGTCTTTCCTCAATGCTGATTATATCAACATGCAAGATGTTATAGGGTAATATAAATCAAGCATCATCCGAAATTGCACTCGCTGGTGTGTAGGAAAAATGCACGTCCACTGTAAGGGTGTGTTATATACACTAGTGCCTCTTTTATGTATAACTATAAATTATACAGGTATAATTTATACTGTGTTTACAGTTTGACTTGTTCGCTCTCGGAGAAAAAAAAAGAATCCACATTGTATCTTTGTCACTGGGACGTTGAAAACTTGGCTGGGCTTAATTTGCTTTTGAGAAATGATTCACAATGTAAATATAGTTATTAACTTTTTTCAAATAGTTGTTTTTCTATAGATTGGGTCTAACATTAATCTATACCCACAGTATTCTGGAAAAAAAGCAAATTGAGCTCAGTCCTAACTTGCCAGATAACCAGTCACAAGGTCTGATGTAGTATGTTTTTTTCTCTGTGAGTGTATCTGTATAAATTATATGTGTATAATTTATGCCGTGTGCACAGCGCAATCCATGTGTCTTTATCTGTTATGCAGAAATCAGTACTTGCTCGATTATGAATCATATTATCAATCAGAAGTGGTCAACAATTACAGAAAATTAGGCAAATTATCATCCCATCTGGTCCATATATTTTGAAACTGGATTAACTAATTGACTGTAAAAAAAAAACTGCCAATTTGTAAACAGTCAAATTCACTATTCCTTGGTGGCGATTGGAGGAGACCAGAGCTGAGCTCTGTGATTGGAGAAAAGGACCTTGTTAGTAGAGGAGGACAGCAGTTCAGAGTGTGACAGGAACTGCAGCTTAACCCCTAATCCTCACCCTTGATTTAACTGGCTTAAAGAGAACATCATTCTCTAAAATCTACTGCCTTATTGGCAGAGAACTGATAGTCATGTTACATCACCACATGTATACTATCTTTCAAAATTTCCCTCACATCTAGAGTGTGATGTTAGAGCTATATATTTTCACAATATGGTCTGCTAATATGACTTGACAGTTTATGTGTCGTGAAAAAGTCATCCATTTCTAACATTCAAGCCACACCATAACAATAAGATTTGTGAGCAAAGAGTGTGACTGTAATATACTCAAATTAAAGTAACTAGGAAAATTGAAAGAGACCGTTTTAGAAAGAGAGAGGTGGGGAGTTGGGCTGGCTGGCCTGTAATCTACTTGAATGGTTGATAAGTATTGCTAGGTCTATTGAGAATCAGATCGTAATTGCTAATTTGGAAAATCAACTGAATTGATCTTATATAGCTGTGAAAATCCAAACAATTTATCCAAAAAGCAACCAATCTAATTAATTAAAATAAAAAAGTCCGCCCCTCGGTCCCTCCTCCTCTCCCTAACCCAGGTTTTCTATTTGTCACTCTGATTTGATTGACAGCTGAGGACACATGTGGGGGCACTGTGAGGGGCGGCAGTGGGGTGGTGACCAGTCCCGGTTACCCCGGCAACTATGGTAACCAGGCCGACTGTACTTGGATCCTATTGGCCGAACCTGGAGACACCATCTCTCTCATCTTTACAGACTTCCAGACGGAGGAGAAATATGACTACCTGGAAGTTGAGGGATCTGAACCACCAACCATTTGGTGAGTAACTTTTTGAATGATTTGATTCATTCATAATGTGTGCATGTAGCAGTTGTTGTGTTGATGAGAACGGTGATAATGTGCATGTGGCAGATCCATCAATGTGTGTCACATTCAAGTTTTAGAACCATTTCTGATGGTGGAGATATAAGTCACAGCTCAGTGTTAAATTGCAGAAGGGTACAGGACATGTTTCCAGGTGTAAGATAAAAATGGTGAACATTTAAAATATGTATATCATACAGCAAAATACAGGTGTGAATATTAAGGTTTTCACCAGGTGCCCTGATAATTCAAAATGCCTTGTGTGAATATCCATTATTTCACTGCACAATTGCAGATACATATCATAGTCGAATAGTCAAACAAATGTAGAGCGGTACAGCGTCATAGAAACCCATTGGCTATTTGAGGTAGCAACATGATGGGCTGTGTAATAGAGGTACTACAGAGCCCCACTCTGCGTGTGGTGGCAGTGACATATGTCAATGTGTTCCTTTTTCATACTTGGAAAAAAAATATTCAGTTGACATTTCTGACCTGGCATTTCTGCAAAGCTGGTGTAGCCATATAACTTTGGAGTTTATGGAACAATTTAACCACACTTGGAGCACAGTAATAAAAAGTTAGAACAGGTAATAAAAATAAGTTAGAACCCAAGTTGGAACCGGTAATAAAATGAAACCGTTATTACAGATATAAAGAATAGTTTTTTATCTCTTGTTCTGCACCAATTCTTCAAAGGAAGAAAAGTGTTTGTATGCGCGTGTGTGTGTGTGTGTGTGTTTCTGTGTGTGTGTGTGTTGTCTTTTTGCATGGGCCCTCTATTCTATAAATTGATGTGTGATAGTTTCTCATGTGTTTTAAGATGGGTCACTCATACAAATATTTTAATCGCTCTGGCTGTTTATTGGTAAATTAGGGTATTGATCAGCCATTACTGTTGCTGCAACCAATTTGAATCTAATCATGGTCAGGGATGTGTGTGTGTGTGTGTGTGTGTGTGTGTGTGTGTGTGTGTGTGTGTGTGTGTGTGTGTGTGTGTGTGTGTGTGTGTGTGTGTGTGTGTGTGTGTGTGTGTGTGTGTGTGTGTGTGTGTGTGTGTGCATGGGTGCGTGCGTGTGTGCGTGCGTGTGTGTGCATGGGTGCGTGCATGTTTTATTGATTTAGTAGTAATATTGGCTAGGCTTTTAGGAAAATCTCATGTTGTCTATATACGTGCACACCATCCTGCTCATGTGTACCAGTGTGTCGTTTTTTGTGTGTGTGTTTACTTCCATTCATGTTAGGCAAAGCACTGCTTCTCAGTAACTGTAAACATTTCACTAATATCTCTGGAAATTAAACTGTTTGTGCTCTGCTTGTCAAATTTCATCACATGCATTTATTCACATATTCTGTCAGTTCTGTCTCAATATTAATAAAATAACCTCAGAATCATTGTAGTTAGAATGATTCATGTTATGTTAAAACACTTTACAGTATGGGTCATTTTAGAAAAAAATATGTATAGGATTTAATCCATAAACATACAAAATAATGTATCTGAAAGTAATTCAATGTAAACAAATTAAAGGGCCTGGGATGAGCACATTAACAAACAATTGTATCAACCTTATTATCCATGTTAATATAACTCAGTGTTCACAAACAACTTGTTCCCTTCAGAGAAACACAATAATTGAAGTCAATTTTAGAATGCACCTGAAGAAAAAAACAAGCACTCCTGGGTAAACGTTTTCTAGTTCATTGAAGATGTCAGAATAGGACAAGCAAATACTTGTGTAAGAGGATGCAATGCTGAGAAGGAAATTGCATAAAAAAGCACAAAGCCTTAAGCCTTGCAGTGGATTTGCAACATTGCAAAATGTTGCATTAGTTGATTTGTGCCCTCTTTGTCACCATCACAACTCATGAAGCTTGATATTGACAAAAATGTTCTCTGTAAACAATACTGTTTCCATTCCCCTTCTCTGTCAACACACATTATTTATCCGTTTTATCAGAATGATGATAATTATGGAAGAGACACTTTGAAATTACATTAGAAAGGTTGAGTAATGTTCTAAATGCTTAAAATACCAACTTAAATGTATTTGTAATCAGTTAAAACTGTCTGAGCACATTCTAATATTTAATGTGAATGGTATGGATTTTAACAACAGACATGCCAATGTCAATGTAATTTCCTTTGTAAATGGGTTGTCAATGCCTGGCTTATCAAAGTAGCACATGCACATTAAAACCCTGGCCCGGTGTATACTGAACATGAGACAATCAAATGGCCTGGCTGTCTCTTTGGGGCTTGTTCAAAATTGATGGCAAGGACATACACTTATTAGGTTTCCTAGCTTTTTGACATGGCTGTTAAATGTAATTTGCATTTGCATCCACTGTTTTTGAATACTAGGTTTCAGGTTTTCTTTGAATACATTCTCTGCGGAATTGAAAGCCGCCCCTTTAAGAGCTGACCTATTACCACCTGCTTTACACTGACTTAGATGAAACACGCACTATGCCAGTAGAGTTGTTAGGTAATGCAGGTATGTTGTGAAATTCCACACTGCTTTACCAAGATATGTTCCTAGCTGAAATCTATTCATGTGCCTGCTTTCTGCCTTTCCTAATCTTAACATCATCATTATTGTTATTGGTAAGGCATTATAAGACAAGAATGCACATTTCAATAGCAATGTTGGTCCAATACTTGTATCATAATCTCCAAAAACATCACTGTATTCTCTGTGAAAGCATGCAAATGAGATATTTGTTTAATGTGGACACAGTAGACAGCTTGAAATCAAAGGATGCTTGTGTGCATTAGAAGTTCAACACACTAGAATATTATAGTATGTAATGTAAGTATCAATTAACATCCCTGGTTATATTAAGTATATACACACATCTGTAATTGCTGAAAATTCATGAAATATATCCTTATACTTGTCACTTTTTCACCCAAAAAAGTCCTGAATGAACTTTTGATGTACAACAACGCAAAAAGTCTCTTTCCCTTGAAATAACTGCTCTGGTCGTTGTGGGATTCAAACAACTGAAACATGTCTTGCAGAAAAGACTGTCTGACGCCTTGGGACATGCTGCCTGATTTCTTAGCAATCACCTCACAACACTAAATGCTAATATACTAATTTCCATTGGCAATTTGGGAACGAAGCTAATAGCTAAAATGCTAATTTCCAGTGACAATTAGCAGAGAAAGCTAATGGCTCAAAGATTTGCTAATCTGTGAGTGTGTGGAAGAATTTGTTATGTGTTTATCAGTAGCTCGAGGGCTGACAGCAGCACTCTCTCACACACCAACACACTCATATAGCCCCTATCCATGTTCGCACACAAACCGAGGCACACAAACACACTGTCACACTGTTACGGACACACTTTCACAAAGATTCACACTCACAAAGACTCTCCTTCACACAGACACTTGTGTCTAATCAGTATGCGGAGAGGTGAGCTTGCGTCTGTGAGAGTAGTATATCGCTGAGCTAAGTGCCTGTAATCCTAGCCTTACACTAAACACACTAATACACATGCACACTCACACAAGTTTTATATTTTGTTGTTTCAGAATCAGTTGCCCTTGAAACCGAGTATAGCATCTTAAATTAAATGATCTATCTCCCTCTTCTACTTTATCCCTATGTGTCTCTGTCTGTCTATACGTATATCTGTCTGTCTGTCTGTTTGTGTGTGTGTGTGTGTGTGTGTGTGTGTGTGTATGTCTCTTTGCCTCTTTTTCTCCGGTTTTGCAAGTGTCTACATGACTCCAGAATAGAGCACGCCGTTTAGTGCTCTCTTAGGTGCACCAACTTGACAGACTGTCACCCAATTCCTGGTAATAGAGGACTGGCCTATTCAAAGTCTGTCATTTACCAATATCCTTTTTGTCAAGGATTTGTTTTTGCAGAGGCACCAAGTATGAATGTTGTCAGGTTTGAACTGGTGTTGAAGCCATGTTGCTGAATGCCTGGACTGAGCTAGCAGCTAGCAGACAGTTACGTCTGCCTAGACACCACGGTCACACAGATACCCACATACAGCACTAGTTCACATGGCAATGCCAGGGTTGCATACTCAATAGATTTCACTGTGGAATTGCCCCTTATTTTGCCTGATTGGACCCTCCTATTACTGGTATTTTCATTGCACCAATATGTTCTGCTAAAAGTTATAATTTCATCAATGGTATTGCTTAGTGAACTCTGTTACATATATTCAAGCCACATGCCCTTTTTTTAAACCAAAATTACATTTAAAAATGAGCTTGTGTTCTACCTTGTTCCCAGGCTTCAGTATGACAGGTATGGCCAGTCTGTGGATTCTGTTTGATTTAATGAAGAGAAACAGCTAAGTACTGTACTAATGGAAAGAGTCCAGGGCAGTCCCAAAGATACAGAACCAATTTTTCCAACGTCATCAATCAAAATAAACTCTCTTCTGTGCAGTGTTGAAATTGGTCTGTGCTTTCGCTTAGCTCAGCTTCACACTGTTTTGTCTGTTTCTGTTCTTGTGTCAATACACATTTTACCACACATCAAGTGTTTGTGTGTGATTCTCTATTTACAATTAGTGAAGCCTTTTTATTGCTTTGCTCAAAGCATAATCATTTGTTTGGGGATGCAAAAGAAGCTGTGTTTAAGAGGCAAAGAGAGTATCTGGACGTTTGTGTTTGTGTGTGTGTTTGTGTGCGTGTGCGTGATGTTATGCTTGCCGAGTGCTAATCAATGCTGCTGGAAGAGGGAATGCAGCAGCACCATCCTGAATAGAAAATGGATCAGTGACCTTGAACGCAAACATACGCACCTTTTCTGAGTCTTAGACACAACAAACAAACACACCTATCTGATTATTTCAAATATGTATCCGAAGATTCAGGGAAACACAAGTTTATACAAATACGCACACACACACCGGTAGGCAGGCTAGCCTGGTTCTAGACCTCTGAAACATAAAGGTCCACATGCCAATTACTATCAGCACTAGGGAATATGATTTTGATGAGTGCGTCCCTGTTTGTTTGTATATTGTGTGAGTGCATGAGGATGCATATGTACAGAGATGAGCAGATGAAGCAATTTACATTCCCGCCAATGATTTCATACTATTCTGCTGATTGAAAGGTGTAATGACACACAGAAAAAAAATTGCTCTGTGTCAGTGAAATGATGCAAAGGCCAGCAAGAAGACATGGATGTTACCAATGCATTTACATTTTTTCACTTGGCTTTCCAAATTGTTTCAAAAGGAAATACATGCATGCTGCAACACATTATTTAGCCCTCAATGATGCACACAAGCATTTTGATCAGAAAAACTAAATGCAATCAGAACTTTTTGGGGCAGAAAGAGCCACTCTGTACCAATAAACTAGTGAAACTGTTACATTGAGTGTCTTGTAGAAATATAATGGTCTCTTCAACAGTAGGATCACAGCTCATTATTGATTAAACTGCACACAATATACAATTAGCTATACATAGTTTATATATTGAAGCTAAATCAGTGGCTTGAGAAGCTTCAGATATACCTTTTTTTAAACAAACAATGAGTCCAGGCCGCTTGGACAAACGGCAAAGGTAGCTTGACATAACAGCAGCCTAACAGGGATCTGTAACTGACAGTGGCATAACGGACTCCGGTTGATGGGCAGTTGTGTCTGTCAAGATTTGTAAGTAGTATAATTTTAAGTAAGCGAACACCAGGGGCGGACATTTGTCTCTGAAACACTCAAATATGCTGCAGCTCATAAGTAACTACTCCCTGAAAATGTTGTTTTTCCGCTGACTTCCAGTGATTTAACTTTTCAGCTTGCTTCAGTGTTAAGTATACTCGCAGTTTGTTTCAGCAATCAGCACACATGACATCACAGTTGGATATTATTACAGCATACTGTTTTGCTTCTGAAAACACCACCTTCCAAACAGCGATTGAAGTAAAATACTGCCTGTCGATCAGGTGTTACTTTTAAGAAGGCCTGAGACAACCTCTAGTATCCTATGTTTTAAGGTTACAAAAACACATAGAGAATATTCAAACATAGAATATACAAACGTCTTCAAAGGTTTCATGATGTTCATTTAGCCTAATTTTCTAGGCTTTGTGATCTGTATAAACATAAGATTGCTATAATATCCATTGTGTTGCTATAATATCCATTATGTCTATATCAAGAGAATACGTGTGTATTTACATCACCACATAGTAAGATTTAGAGTCAGTGAGGACTCTAGAAAATGCATATTTGGACACATGCTTAGCTCGTAAACATGTTCACAATGTAGACTGTTTTACTGTGAATCTTATTTGATACATCGGGGCTTAGAGAGGTAGTAACACCATTGACCTTCGACAATGTTTCTCTGGGGACATCAATTTTTAAATCTAATTTCTGGTAGCTCAAACCATAATTCCAAGGTCCACAAGTCAATTGTCTAGGCATACCTAAGCAAATTTACCCCCCAATATTAACCCCACCCTTTTGATAGCCTTTGAAACAAGTTAGTAAAATAAATCCTTTGGGAATCCACCTTCATAATGTGAGGGAGAGTAGGGGAGCAGAGTAGACAGGAGAGGTGTCATGCTGTTTTAGGGTGTGGGCGGTGTCAGGTCACGCAGGAGAAGACTAGAGAAGCAAAGAGACAGCAGATGAGTTTGCAGTGTAGATAAGAGTAGCTCAGAGGGCAATTGGGGTGACAAGAGGAGAGCCAGCAAGAGGAGAAGTGGAGAGACAAGAGGTTGGAAGGTGAGTTAGGGAGGAGACCAAAGCAGAAATGCACAATTAGGGAAACGTAAGGGGCAAAATGAGAGTTGACAGGAGAAGAGAGGTGGAAAGAAGAAGAGGAGTGGAAGAGGGGAGGGGCACAGGAAGTGAAAGACATAGAGGTGGGGACCCATGGGTGAGGAAAGAGGTTGTAAAACGAACGAGGCAGAGGCTAAGAAAGGGCACGAGAAAGGCAGAGAAGGACAGACAGAGACAAACAAGCACAAATAAACTATATTTATATAGTTTCTACCTGCACATCAGCTTAAATGTGACCATGAGAATATCGCAATTGGATGACTTCAAAGTAAACAACTTAATCCACTGCTTCTTTAAGTTATTTAAAGATATTTCACTGAAGGATTGAAGCATTGTGAAGAACTGGGAAGTTAGTGAAATTAGTAGTGTTATAGGAAGTCAGATATGCATACACCATGCGGCAATTAAGCCTGTCCATCTGACTTCTCTCAAGCTGTGCATCTCTACCCAGTATATGAGAAGGTTCATTTTTTGAACCGTTATCTTATTCATGGTTGGACAAACGGCAAATATTTTACTTAGGAGCTGCTGAAAAAAGGCAACCAAAGGACAGTCATTTGCATTTCATGAGGGACGTTTCTGAATGCACTGCTGTATTTTGCCTATGAGGCATAAGGCACATGACAATAAATTCAATCAACACACTATGCAAGATTGTATTAAGATGGGTACATTAAGATAAGTCTTCCGCCGCTATGCATGTAAACAGCTTAATCAAATAACCCTTAGAATTAAAGTAAGGTTTATAATTAGATTAGTATACTATGATAATTAGATTAAAGCGTTTATGCAAACAAAGTCACGTTAAACACATTCACTCAGGATGAACAAACTGAAAAATAGGTCACTTCCACTCAAGGGCTTTAAGGCAACTTTTACACTAAGTTACACTAAGCACCATGACACAGCTAAATTGCGATTATCATTTGATCTTTGAATTTTTCAACTGTCATCCATACAATTGCTCATGGTTTTTTTAAATTGTAAACCTAACAAAAAGAAAATGACAGATATTCTTTTGACAAATTATTTTGGTAGTATTCAGATCTTAGTCACATTATTGAGACATGTTTACACCTTAATTGTACTAAATATTCCCACTTGAGTTTTAGCAGCATTTTTTTCAGCATTAGCAACAGTTTGCCATGTAAGCTCATAGATAATATATCAAATGGATGTAGCATCCGGGCTGACCTCAGATATTTCAACTGCATCCAATCGTCCTGGCCTATGTGCGTCGCCATCTTGTCAGATTTTGACTCCGCCTCATTTCGTCTTACCGAAAAAGGGAATTGATGTGATGTTGGGGGGAGCGAGATACACCTATCTAGCTAACGTATACCTCCGAGGCAAAGTGAGGGCCAGCGGCCGGCTAGCTGTCACTCAAGAGGCTGTTCGCCTAATTATTCATAGATTTTAACCTCCAAAAGAGTTGTCATGGAAATATGACCTAAACATACAGACTAGAATGTTATTTTGTTCCAGTCCATAGGTTAAATAATTCTGTAAAAACGGCCTATTTAAAGCTGGGTCGGAGGATTTGGGGATAAAATGGCAGTTGCGATAGAGATTTGAATCCAAATACCTCAACCGCTCCACTTGTTCTCTTTGGTCCCTCCCCTATGGTCCCTCCCTGACACGCTCTGCACCAACAACGTTGTGCCAAAGTGAATGGACAGTCCCAACAACCAATAAGAACAGAGAATCGGAGCCTCGCTCTGATTGGTCAAAGTGTACAGCTCATATTAACTTTGACCAATCAGAAATCATATACCCCAGCTTTAACATGGGAGTCAATGAGAAATTACTCTGTTTTGACACCTGCCCTTAGTGGCCACTCGGTGAACTCCAGTTTTTGTCACTTCTGCATTGGTTGCTGGTAGAACTCGCTGTGGTTGGGTTTATGTAAGCCCTGGTTAATGGCTGTTGAATATAGCGTTTATTAAACTTGCAACATGGCTCCTTCAAAGATGACTAAACAATCCTAGACACTGAAAGGAGTGTTTCTTTTCCATGGATTGGATGAGAATAATTGCTAGAAAAGAACACTGGGCCTTAATTGAGATATGCTGTGAGAGGAGTGGTATTGTAGAGGATTCACTGTTTGTTTCACTGTTGCTGGGCAGTGAAATCTGATATTTACTCTTCTCACAGTAAATAGCCTTTCCAGGTGGTGCTAAGCCAGTCCCGAGGGATCCAACCAGAGGTTGAGCACCACTGGATCACGATATGTAGTTGGGCCGGTCCACAGCAAATTGATTCTACCATCATAAATACATACAGTCATTGTCATTCATGGTACTAGACCTATATGCATGTATTAATGTCTTTGGTCGCTTGCGTTGCCAGTTATATCCTTGTATAGGTATGTGCTTGGAAGGCATATTGAATGCTAGTCTGCCACTGGTAGTCGTGTAGTCAGGGTGCTGAAATTATGATATTATGTAATGCAATAATAATAACACCACCTCCCTCTACTGTTCTCAGTCTGCGCTTTGATTACTGTTCTTTCCCGCAGGCTACATGGACACCAAACCTACACACACAGTCGCACGGACGCACACACACACACACACACACACACACACACACACACACACACACACACACACACACACACACACACACACAGGAAAGAAGGTTGAGAAAAAGGAGGGAGCCGCCTAGATATGCAATGCCTTTTGGGAAGAGACTGGACTAAAATAAAGGAGTGAATAGACATAGTGACAGAGTAAACCCTACATAAAGGGAGAGAGAGAGAGAAAGAGAGAGAGAGAGAGAGATATGAAGGAAAGACATGTGGAGAAGGAGAGTCAGGCGAGGAGAGAGAGAGGGGGGAGAATAGTTTTTAAATCACTCGCTTTATAGAGCAGTTCATCCTTTTTTTCAGTTGCACCTTACATCATAAACTTTTATCTCATTTTATTCAGAGTTATTGAGGGGTTAACTGTTCTTCATAGGCCCATTTGGGTCAAGGCCTTGTTTTAGAACTGCTCAGAGATACATCAATATGCTAAGACTTTGAAATAACATATTGAATGTGATTTTCACTCCATATTGCAACAAACCAAAGCCTGTTTAAAAAAAAAAAAATTATTTGTATATGTCATGATCTCATGAAATATCTTGTTGTTTACCTAGGACTGTGTTTTGCACCACATCAAGAAGTACAAGCAGCTAGGTAGTTTTGTAACCTGCTTGCTCTGCCATCACTAGCATAAATCACCCACCAGATGTTATACAATGTTTTACACAGATAGCCTTTTCTGCCTTGAAAACCATTTTGTTTAGTGTATGTTTGATTTTTTTGAGCAGTCAACATTTGATCAAGTCCTCAAAGTAGTTTTGTTTAATTTCTATCATTATGCCCATAATACTGTATTTTTTCTTAACAGTTAGTGTTTTCGACCATTCATATAATTTCAATCAGTACTATGAAGATTTCTGTTGGTTTATTCGGATGAACTTTGAACGTATACAGTAGTACATGGCCAAAAGTATGTGGACACCCAAGCGTTAATCCTCTCATCTTTCTATTCTAATTTCAGGCTTTCCACAAGCGTGTGGAACCTGACTGTAGGGCTGTGCACCAAGAACATTAGTGAGGTTAACGCTGATGTTAGCAGATTAGGCCTAGCTCTACTTTTAGCATTCCACATCATCCGAGAGGTGTTTGATGGGGTTGATGTTAGGACTCTGTGTAGGCCATGTTATGTTCCGCCACATGTCATGTTCCGCCACATCAAACTCTGAAAACCAAGGGTGAACCAAATATATTTTCCCAAATTGTCGCACAGGAATCGCGGCAAAAAATAAATAAATTCCCTTCTGTTGGGTATCGAGGGCCCTAATCTAAAAAATGAAAGCCACAGAAGTGTACGTCGTGAACAAGTGAGTTTGTTATTGTAATGGTTCTCTAAGGTTAACAACACCCAGAGAACTTCACAGTCGATCAATGTCAGAGTGATATATTTTTTTTCCCAATATGGTCCGCTGCCACCCACCCATGCTTTGTTTTGCCCCTCAGGTGTCCGTGCGAACAAGCCGGTTTAAAAAAAAAAAGAAAGAAAAAAACACCTCAGTGCTCTATGGGGAGGCGAGCGAGGAGGAGGAGGAGGAGGAGGAGAGACATTTGGATGAGATAAAGGGAGGGGAGGGAGAGACAGAGCAGGGTCCTGTGTGTTGTGAACACTGATTACTCTCTGCCCACTTGAGATTGATGGAGAGTGACACAGTAGGCACGCTCACGCAAGCACAAACACACATACACACACACACATACAGGCACACACACAAACATAAATATAAACAACACACTAAAAACCCATACATACACAATGTATCTGAACAACAACATACACACAGACAGGCACACACGCACACGCACACGCACACACACACACACACACACACACACACACACACACACACACACACACACACACACACACACACACACACAACACACACACAGGACTTCTCCGTCTCTATATACTGATTGATGATGTCTCCACCGAGACTACATTCAGCCAAACACTCCTGCAGTGTGTGTGTGGGTCCGTGTTCATTTCCTGAGCATGCAGGTGTATGATTTTTCCCCTCTCTCTCTCTGCATGTACTTGTGCGTGTTTGCAGGGGTATGTGTGGACGTTCGCTCCTGTCTTCATTAGAGGAGGCTATTAAGACAGATTGCCTGATTAAGCAGCATTCCCCAACTGTCTTATGTATAACCGCACACATGGACATACACGCAGACACTGACAAACATGAATGCACACACAAAAGTTAGCATTGGCCAGTGTAGCTCTCTTACACACACATGCTTAACCTCCTCACATTTTAATCTCTCAAGTCAGATATTGTGTTGGCAGTGGCACATGTCCATCTGTCTTTTCTGTGCAAGATGTCACTTATAAGATTAAACTCCTGGAGGAGAACATCCACAGTGATCAATGCAGCGGCTCCCATAAGAGCGGGGCTGCACAGAATCCTTGATGAGTAATTTGCATTTTGCACCAAAGAGTATAGGTGAAATAAAACTTAAATTATGAAAAGTATTGTTCATCTAAAATAGATTTCACAACTGTATAGTGCTATGAAAAAAGGAAAGTTTTGGAGCTCCAGCTCCTTCTATAACAGGAAACCGTATATCAGGTAACTCGACTAAATCGGTACACCGCTCTAAAACAAAGTGAGTGGATTGTTACAATTGAGCTGTGAGTGCAGACTATTTTGACGTTGGTAAATGTGTGAGGGGAAGCTATCACAATCTGCATATTGCACTCTGTGTATCATGCAGATTGTGCATGACAACATGGATGACCTGACAGTAGACAGAACCTACATCATTAAGCTCTCATACAAAAAAATAAATAAAATTTGTTGAAAAATTATGTCTTTGTCAAATCATGCGGTACTGTCTAAATATAAATAAAAAATAAATAAATTAAAAACAGAGTCATAATTTAAAAGGACTGAAATATATTGAAATCCTTCTTTTCCTTGGGGCGGCTGTGAAGCAGATAGACCAGTCAACCACTGATTGTCAAAGTGTTCCTGGGCAAGACACTGCAGCCCCAAATTGCTCACAGTGGATAGCTTGCACGCTGCATGCTGCTTCCATCGGTGTGTGAATGGGTGAATGAGACAGACTATGTAAAGTGCTTTTGTAAAAAAAAAGAAAAAAAAAAGTGCTATGCAAATTCTTCCATTACCATTTGCTTTGTATTCATTAAACATGTACAGTCACAGTAAATACATGATTTTTTGAAGATCTTGATTTGATCATAATAGATTCCTGTGATTTGCTTCACATGGCAGAGAATGACCTTTTACTCATAAATGACCTGCGCTAAGATCTGCACTCTAGTAGTGCTTTTGTGATTTGTGATTAAATTCCGCTTAAGTGCTGAAATAAATAATTAACATGTTACCAAAGGAGACAATGTACCTTCTGTCAGCCTTTGTGCCTCTTGCCTAACCCCTCCCCGCTTCCCCTGCACTCTCCCTCCATGTCCCACCATGCCTCCATCGATCTTCACCTCCTTCTGCGCTCCTTCCGACCCCATGCTTCTTTATTTCCTCCGTCTCACTGTCTCTCTCTTTGCCATACTACCGGTGGATTAGCTTGTTTGTATTTCCAAGGAGGAGGCAAAGGAGGAGAGGCCACAGAGGATGGATGGGAGGATGGTAGACAGAGAGATGGAGAGAGGGAGAGATGCACCTTTGGTCTAGTGTATTTAATCAATTACGTTCTTTTGCTCCCTCTGGCAACTCTCCACTTTGTACTGTCTCTCTCCTGCAGAAACAAACACACAGGCACACACACACACACGCATGCACACACGCACGCACGCACACACGCACGCATGCACACACACACACACACACACACACACACACACACACACACACACACACACACACACACACACACACACACACAAATGGTCTCCCATAGTCAGGAGGCTTCCATGCGTTTTCACAATGATCACATGGATTGATGATTTTCAGAACTAACTCAGATTGATATGGACAGAACAGTTGTTGTATTGTGTCTTCCCTGGACATTTCCTATCAGGCTTCCTGTGAGCACTCATTATGACTGCTGCATTAGGATCTACTGTGCTTCATGCAATAGGGTTGTGCAAGATGTAACTATAACCAGGGCAAGTAATTTCCATTGTTCGCTCAGAGAATCGGTCTCATTATATATTTTTTTATTTTTTATGAATGACAAGTCTGTTTTTCCTTGAATATGTTGCAAAATCATGTTCATGTAGTCAACTCCTCAACGGTTCAATCCAACCAAGTGACAATTAAAAGTCCTTGTCTTTCATATTTTTTTATGTTTCTTGAAGAATATATAGTCAAACAATTTACTGTTTTTCCTAAGCTTCATAAATTGTACAATTTTAAAAGCCTTAACAGCAAATATGGCTTCAACCTATGTGCTTAAAGCCTATGGTCACTGTCAACTCACAGAGTAGGACACCCTCTCAGACCAAGGTATTAACGAAAAACAATCATTGGAGTCCATCTGAAGATGATCTGTCATCATACCTCCGGGCAGCTCTGAAGTGCTTCTATGGCAGATACTTTGGGAGAACTCTTACAAGTCACTGACAGAACCCATCAGCATAGATGAATGATTTAATAATACATTACAAATTGTCCACACAGGGAAAAGAATCAGCTAGCTTCTCAGCAATTCAGAAGATTTTTTTTCTTTTACACGTAATAGGCTTTCTGTTGCAAGCGCAGTTTTAAGCTTTAATTATCCATGTAAGTAGTTGCCAAGTACACTTGGTCTTCTCTATGTATCATCGTCCTCTGTGTAAATTAAGGCCAAGAACCCAGCTGCTGTGGCCATTCAGATTGGTGACTCTTTATGTGGCCATCTTGTTTCTTAAACCTTAGGGCTCCTGCTTCAAGAGCATATGAAGTATACCTTCATCCTGAAGCTCTGAGTTGTAAAATGCTTCAGGAAACTGGCAATTTAATATTTGATAATCCCATATTCATGCTCACTGTACAGATTTATGATTTAACTCGTGTTTTAATATTGGAACAGATTGAATATACACACACTCTACCCTTAATGACGCACTCCAAGTCATGGTTTCATAGTAGAAAGCTAGAGTTAAGAGCTGTAAAGCATGAATAATATGTGTCTGAGAGAGTGCACATATGAAGGGGAGAGCTGAGAAATGGAGAGGGGGAAATGCAAGGGGGGCAGGAGAGAAGTAAAGAGAGACCGAAAGGTAGAATGGCTGGGTTTTGTTGAGGAGAGAGAGAGAGAGAGAGAGAGAGAGAGAGAGAGAGAGAGAGAGAGGAGAACACATAGGTTGACCTAAAAACGGAACTCTAGAGAAGGTCCATATTGTAGTCAGGATACTCATATTAAGGATACATATTATATATTTAATCAAATATTTCTCAATTTCTAATTAGACAGGCAGGGCAACACCTTTTTTTATTACCCCTGTTTGTTTAAGATGTTAAGAAGTTTAAGGCATTCTCCTATAGGCGTGTTGGACACAACTGCTGTGCACAACATATGAAACATCAAATAATTTACAACATTTAAGTACAATAACAAAACATGACTTTGTCTTTTTAATATATATTTTTTTTATATTATAATTGTTTCCTCTCATTTCCAACACTGAATCCTTTGTGGTTATTCATCAGAAGAGTCACACAATGACCTGTCTCTGCCCCTGTGAATAGACTAAGTCAGCATCCATTTGCTATTGTTTATTCAGTTTGAATACAATTTCAGTAGACTGCCTGAATACGATCTACAAGGTTGTGACTTTATCTTAATATATAATCTAAGTAATGCATTATTTATTTGTAGAACAAATAGGGGGCGCCCCAAGAGCTTAGGGGTAAAGACTTGGGCTATAAACTGTAATGTCCATGGTTTAAGTCCGACCTGCAATTCTGTCTCTTCCTCATTTCCAGTCATCTCTTTAAATAAGGCAAACAAATGCAGATATGGACAATCTCTACCGTCTGTCCTTATGTACAGTATGTGGATTCTTCTTAGCTGTCCATTCAGCTACCAAAATGAATGGTCTTTACCGAGCAATTTGAATGACCCAATCCCAACACATTACGTGTATATTCTGCTTTTACAGTCTTACTTTTCCCAGTATTACTAGAGTGAAGATCTTGGAGCAGGTCATTTATGAACGTGAAAAGAAATCTCATGATGCAGGTGCTTAGTAAGGACATTTCTTTTTTATTAATGATGTTCACTTACATTTACAGTTGTGTTAGTGTATTGTTGTGTGTGTACTGTATTTACTATGTACATCAGGCACTTTGCCTTGTCTGGGCCTGTGAAACCTCATTGTGTGTTTGTGACAAATAGCAGACATCAGAGAAGGCTACTGATCTAGGGCACAAGGTGACCCTCCCTATGTTTCACACTCACTCACACACACACACACACACACACACACACACACACACACACACACACACCCAAAGTTACACATTCTAAAACACTTTCTCAGCAGTCTTGTGCCCCACTTTAAACCGATGTTACTAGAGGGCACGGCATTGGATAGTAGTGTGTACGCTATCCATGTTTTGTGTGTGAGCATGCATTTGTGTTCCGCTTGGTGTTGAAAATAACTGATAGCGAAGGTTAACAGTCCTGAGGAGACAAGCAACATGAGAGGGCAGTCCACTTCATACTCGGCACTGTTAATGTATGTACCTGTGTCTCAAATGTAACAGCCAAGGTGATATTACGACAAAAACAAAAAAAAAGAGAACCATGCAGATGTGATGGGAAAGAGACAGCACCTGCTGGTTGTTGGTACAGTATGAAAGCTCCATACATCAGAGAAGGACTGAGGGGATTATTGCCAGCGGAGATTGTATTGAAGCTGCATACACTTGAAGTTATACAGGAACAAGTGTGTTTTATTCAAGAGTCAACTGGAACGCAGTCACTTCCTCTGAAGCTGCCAACAGTGACCCCTTGCCACTCTTCACTTTGCCAACCATAAGAGCCTTGTTCATCTTCTCATGCAATTAAGGGATTTCATCCTCCACACTTGATGAAAGGTTTTGCAAATTGGCTCCTATCTACCACTGCTGTTAACCATCAAAGCCTCGGTTCATGGGGCCTGCTTTATTGGAAAAAAATTCTAATATTGTTACATTTTGTATATACTGTAGCACACTGACAGCGCAGTAGCTCTTTGGAACCCTGTCGTACTAACTTATACCAGCCTATGTAATTCAACTGAAGGAAATAAAAGTAGACAAACTATTTTGAAATAATAATAATAATAATCACTATAATGTGGTCGATAACAACAGAAACAACAGGGTCAAACCTCCTAACCAACTGGAGTGATCTGACAATATTGGCCAGAATGATGAATGGGAAATACTGTTTCCTTCTTCATTAAGAGCGATAGAGGTCCCTTTGAGCACGCAGCATATTCCCCAGTGGCACATACAAGGCAGTGAATTCCTGTGTAATTCCGTCACAAGCACAAAAGACATAAACACTATAACTTAAGTCTAGACAACTGAACACACACACACACACACACACACACACACACGCAACACACACACACCTACGCTAATAGCAGCCATTTGAATTTGGCTTTCTTTTCTCTTCATACTCATCCTAGATATCAACTAGCTCACAACATTGCTATCTTCCACTGCATGGCAACTTATAAACTAAACCGCAAACGCTGACTTCAGCGGCCTACAAGTTTAATACCCCACCACAGTGTGCTGCGTGTTACTCGTTCATTCTGCCTGATCCTCGAGGGCCTATGTTAGGATTAGTTGGGGGGGGGGGACATGTCTATGTGTGTTAGGATGTGTTTTTTTATGTTGTTATTTTTTTTCTCACCAATCTTCTTGCCTTCTCTGTTCCAGGTTGTCGGGCAGTAATGTCCCCTCTCCAATCATTAGCAACAAGAACTGGCTACGACTGCATTTTGTGACTGACAACAACCACCGTTACCGTGGTTTCAGTGCACATTATCAAGGTAAGATGTAATAAGATCAACAACAGAGACAGGCATCTTAAAGTATACACAGGTACTGGCACACTTATGTATAAAGACAGTTCATTAATGCTAAGCAGGACTCTACATGTCCAGTGTCTACAGATGTCTTTGTGTTTGTTAATTTTCAAAGTTACATTTTTTTCTGCTTCTTTGCCATTTTCTTTTCTTTTTTGCCTGTTTGTTTTTCTGAGCTGCTTTTTTTTCCTTTTCCGAGTGACACCTTTTCCCCATCCTCTTGCCTCTAACTCTCTTTAACTACGCCTGTAGACTCCAATCTTCCTGTATCTTCTCTCGACTCAGTTTCTCTCACTGTCTCCATCTTCCTCCTATATCTTTCTTTCTCTCTCTTTCACTCTTTTCTTTTTCTCTTGGGCAACTGCTCTTGGCAAGATTTATTTGACACCAGCCGTTACTGGTGGAAGACATTAGGAAATTCACTTGGTACCGTCCCATGTCCCTCAAAAGCGATGGTGAGAGCTGAGTATGTGTGGAACAACTGCACAGAAAGGCTAGAACAGTTAGGGTTTACATTTGACACTTTACCTGTTTTTAATAGTCTCCCCCATTTTATTTTAGTACGAGATCATCTCTTGTTTTTAAACATGTAACTTAGGCTTGTTTGCTTGTAAGGTGTCACTAGTGCATGGTGTGAAAGTCCATTCGACATCACAAGATACACAGATTGCATTAAGCTACGTTTGGTATTTTCAAGGCGAGGGGTGTGTGTCCAAATCCAAATTTTGGGAATATGTCTTAGTTATGTGTTTTCTTGTTGTAAAGTTCCATGCTTGTAAACCGAAGTCATGGTCACTGTACAGTGTGGGGCCTTCCTCCGTGCGTCATTGACCTGGTCTGTGTGGGCGGGCAGCACAGGAATAAATCATGGTCATGCTTGACACCAAAATTGCACCGTGCCACTTGATTATTACTGACACACTCCCCACTGTGCCTCTTGCCTCTCATTTCGCACTTTCAAGTTCACAGTAAGTCCCCAAAAGGCCAACCACACTCAGGCAAGAGAAATAAGGTGTGCACCCACCCGATATGCCCACCTCTTGGGAACTATTGATTTTGTCACGTGCTGTCCAGACTACTGGGCCCCTGTTTGTATAGTCTTTCAGCGGAAATCACATTAGCATACCCACAACTCAGTGACACTATTTCTCTATCTACTTTCCTCCCCCTCTCCTTGCCATCTTTATACATTTAATTTTTTCGAAATGTTCTTTCATTGACTCAAATCTTTTTTATTTCACTCTCTTTTTTAATTTTTCATATTCACGGATTAATGATTTCTATTCATCTTTCTTCAGACAGTTAAGTTATGGTTTTCCTACATGCAATGTCATCATTTCAGAAACTGACTATTTATAAAAAATAATTATCATTGCCTTTAGATTTATAGGAACTAGCATTGGCCGCGTTTCCCAGATTATATCGTTCTTTGGGACCAAATAACTTGTGTGTGTGGCAACAAGTGTATCAAAGTAGTAATCAAGCCCATTAGCGCATATATACCCTGTGGATATAGGCACACACGTGATGTGAGAATGGAAGAAAGCGGCAGCAAAAGAAACAAGCGGGCACCGTCGTTTACCGCGGAGGAGATGGGCGTCTTCGTGGACGAGGTCTGGCAGCACCGGGGAGTTTTTTTCGGGGGAACAAGGGGCAAAAAGAACATCACGGTGAAGAACCGTGTTAGGCAGGCCATAGCTGAAAAGATGTCCCCCTCCAGCCCATGTGGCCTGCGTGACTGGCGTGCTGTGAGGAAGAAGTGGCAGGAGTTCCAGAACCAAACAAAAAGGAAGAGTGAGAAGGTTTCACTAATCAATCTCCCTTCGGTTGCAGGTGATGCAGACGCCCAGTAAAGACAGCGCGGAGTAACCCCTCCCCCATATGGTTTCAATAAACTATTTTGGTTTCTTTTCAACCATGTATTGTGTGGATCAAATGAGGGTGTCAAACCTAGCAACAAAAAGTACAAGGCAATTGGTAATGTATCTAAGCGTAGGTTAATGACGTGTGCGTATTGTGCGCACTTTCAACAGCATTCCAGTGCCAGACTTTCAGGTAAAGCACCCGGACACTGCAGCAATAATCATAGTGTGCAGGACGTTACATGTAGCCTACATCTGCTGGTTCTGTTTATTTATTTCAGCCTTCAGGCCTGAGAGTTGATATGGGTGATGTGTGGTGGTTGTGGGTTTATGGTTTAGTGCTTGGTGACTGGTGGTGAAGAGGTAGGGGCTGCGGGTTGTTGGACCGGGCTGAAGGCAAAATTGCAGCGGGTTGCTCTGGATGTGTGGAGACACCAGAGTGATCAGCCGTTGGATCTCCGCACGGGGCAGCCGGTACTTTGCCTGGACGGCCCGGTCTGATAGCACGTCCAGTGGGGAGCAGTGCCGACGCAGTTATGCATTTATGTAAACCGTCTGGCTTCGCGCACGGCGAGGCTGTTGGTTCGCAGCAAGAAGGTGTTGTATTGCAGCCATGGTTTCTCACACGCGCGGACTTTGGCAACGCCTTTAGCAGGTGGAGCCGCTCTGAATGAGGTTCAGCTGAGTTCAATTAAATCTGTTTATTTAATATCTGTGAAATGCCACAGGGTTGTTGATGTTTTTTTTGTATGTGTAGTAGGGGTGTAACGGTACACGTATTTGTACCGTACCGTGACGGTACAGGCACGTATTTGGTGTTACAGAGGTGGACCGCGGTCCGTATGTGGAGTACATAGCGTTAATATATGGCGAATGTACAGGCTTGTTTTGCGGTGTGGAACTTAAAACTTGTGGTCGGAGTTCCCCCCGGACCATTTAGCCTGCGGCTTGGCTCGCACGTGCGCAGTAGCAGCGATTGAGAGTCTATTATCTCCATGGTGAGCATGAGGGTCAGGCAGTGTTAGCAACTTAGCCGCTATATTCAGCGACTTTTCAGACCGCTCTGGCGACTCTTTTTTTTTAAAAGCCACCAGCGACCAATCTAGCTACTTTTTCTGGTGTTATTGGTGACTTTTGGAGACCCTGTGCTGTCGCTAAAGCATGTATCGCTCTTAACACTTCTAAACGAGCAGCGGCTAGCGGGTGCTCAACGGCCACTCCCCCCGGTCCCACAGCACTGACAGGCGGCCGAGTCCTCACGCAGCAGTCCCTCCCAGCTGCGGTCAGAGCAGGAGATACACACCTCTCCGCTCTAGTGTTCCGTTTGCATCACTATTAGCAGTTGTAGTAGCAGCGTTCCCCCCCTCTTTTACAGTCTATGAGTAGTGCAAATCAAAATGTTATACAGTGCTTTCGAACAGAGAGCGAATTGCATGGCGAAAGACAACAGGAAACCGGAGCTTGCAGGCGTCCCCCTGTCATTCAAATCCCGTTTGAGGGATAATTTCGGATTCCAGGTGAATCATGAAAACAGTGATAGACGTGTCGAACAATGTCGGCACACAGGTTATTGTTTCACCGCGATCGCTTATGTAGGAGGCAACACGTCGAACATGTACGCATTTGAAAAGGCACCATCAGGTGTTTGGCTACTCTCACCATTACTGTGAAGAAAGACGAGCTGGGCAAAACCCAGACATTATTTTCTTTTTTATACTGAATAAACAAGCTGTCATTTAATTAATGCTGCAGTAGCACTTTTATTTGATAATTTTTATATTTATAAGAGCACTTTAGAGTTTAAGAGAGCTGCAGCAATATTTTATTTTTTTCAAAAAGACCCTTAAAGAAGACATACCCTTTGTTTACACCAGCTTACAGAGCCTGCTGAGCATTAACACTATATTTTTTCATTGCAATTTTAGTTTATGCTGCACATTCACTAGTATTTAATAAGTATTTTATTTATTGGAGAATTGCAGCAGAATTTTTATATTTGTTATGCATTTTATTTATATCAATCAATCAAACTTTATTTATATAGCACTTTTCATAGAATCAAATGTAACACAAAGTGCTTAATACAACTCCCCCCCCCACACCCCCCACCCAGAGATATACATACATGCAAACACATTCCCCCTCCCACCCATCCATACCCCAAAATAAGAAATTCATTAAAAACAGGAAGGAAACTGCGCTGAGGAAACGCCATCATCAGAGAGAAAACACTAGAGACTGTAAAACTAAAACAATTCAAAATAAATATATGTTACTGTCAGCTAGTTACTGACAGCTAAAGCTGTTCATTCTCCGTTAACTATGAACCGTACCGTACTGTACCGTACCGTGACTTCAAAACCGAGGTACGTACCGAACCGTGACTTTAGTGTACCGTTACACCCCTAATGTGTAGTAGTACTATAAACTCATATGTGTGTGGAAAATGTAAACGTCTAATTCATTAAAACATTTTTTTTCTCTACTATTAGTCTATGTTTCTTGCGCCAGTGGTCCGCATTGAGCATTGTTTTATTATTTCGAAAAGTGGAGGAAATAAATTTCCCTGATGCGGCATGATCACTGACGATTTGGTCGCTAAGAAGGTTGAAAGAGTGGGTCAGCTCCGTCTTACAGTTCCATCTTAGTGAAAGAGCTACTTTCGCTAAGAACGAATCTGGGAAACGCATTCTTCTTTCACAGCGTTCTTAAGAGCGCTCCAAAGAAGTACTTAGCCCAAAGAGGCTCTTAACGAATCTGGGAAACGCGGCCATTATCTTTAATGGAATTACATGGCTCTATATATGTATATGCATCCTGCATGTTTTCCTCTTAAAAGGGTGTTTAGTGCTCACTGAAATTACAAACATTCAATAAGTTGTTTTGATAAAAAGGTTTATTTATGACCCCGTAACTTGTAACTGTATCAGTCACATGTGGTTCTTGCAGGACTGTTGTAAATTGAGCCAATTCATTAAATGAAACTGCCATTAATTCAGTGGGGATTTAATACAATTAACTCTGCATATTATCACAATCTGCTGGTATGACGAGCTTATTAGGGTTGAATATGACCCCAGAGGACACCTCACAGTAAATGTTAGCTTGGGTTGGATTTTTAAAGAACCACCCCTATGGAAAGATGTCTGTGTGGTTCTCTTTGTATTGTACTGTCAACCATCTACTTTATATGAAATATCCTTAGTGTTCATGTGCACCTTGCTCAGTTCAGAAAGAAGCTCTTAGAAATCTTAGAAAGTTCAAGTCATTATTCAAATCTCACCCTACTTTTCCTCTCCCTCATCCTTCAACTTGACCCTCCTTTAATTTGTTCCCCTCTCTCCCTCCTTTCATCTTCCTTTCCCCCCCTATCTCTTCCTCTTATCAACCCTCCCTTCTGGCTCTCTTAAGACTTTGATTGATTGACGGACAATCTGACCACTGCCCCCTGAGATTTGCTTTTTAATTGGTATAATTGATCCTAATTGATTTCAATTAGTTTAAAAGGTTAATCAACACGTTAATGAGGGGTGCCAATGTGAGAGGTTAGGTGATTAATTGGTGGAGTTCTCAACAAGCTTGTGATTGATTAGATCCCTCCTGTCAGCTGTCAGTCATCTCCATTACCTCGTTGGTTCTCACGCAGCAGCAGAAGACCTAAAGTATGGAGGCAGAAGAAGTTATAGCTAATGGTGTGAATGTTGAGGTGTTATAGGTGGACCCACAAGCATATGAAATATGTGTTGTTGTTGATTTGAAATAATAATAATATCACAGAGCAAGTGTTCAATTGAATATAGTTTAATTTCAACGTCTATTGATTTCAGCGAGTTAAGAAATGTATTAGCTGAAGAGTGTATCTAATTATTTTGTGAATCGTACATCTTTAAAGGTCAAATATTTAGAATTGTACAATTTTTGGGGCGCCCTTAGCTCATTTGGTAGGGCGTCCCCCCCCGGGCCAGGCCCAGCAGCAGACCCGGCTTCGATTCCCGCCCGCGGTCGTGCTCTGCATGTCACTCCCCTCTCTTCCCCATTTCACCTCTGTCTCTCTGCACTATCAATAAAGCATAAACATGCCAAAAAGTATCTTAAAAAAAAGAAAAGAAAAAAGAATTGTACCATTTTTGTGCCCAGTGTACTTTTTTGTGCTCTGTTTAACTACAATTATTAAACTTTACCGCGTCAGATTTACTTTCCCTAATTAGCATTAGGATCAGCTGCACTTTTATTATAAACAATTCCACTTTTCCACATTTGGTTTTTTATTTTTATTTTGACTGGAATGCTACCCCGCAAGCCATATGTTGTTCTGGTCTACTAAACCCTACTTCTCTCCAGTAGAATAAATTATAATGGCAGAGGCCTGAGGCAGTGTTAGTTTAGTTTAGTTTAGTGGAAAACACTGAATCAAATAAATAAATAAATATAAAGATCCACATTTATTTCTCAGAGAATCAGAGATATAAGAGCAGATATGATTTGGCAGGGTAAGTGTAGTTTGTAAGACGCTGCTATGAGACCTCAGAGGGATGTGTTTGGCTCCAGGTGCTGCCAGCTAGTTGGGCTGACTGTGTGTGTGTGTGTGTGTGTGTGTGTGTGTGTGTGTGTGTGTGTGTGTGTGTGTGTGTGTGTGTGTGTGTGTGTGTGTGTGTGTGTGTGTGTGTGTGTGTGTGAGCGTGAGCGCGACTGTGTGTGTGTGTGTGTCTGGGTGGTTGTGTGTTATAGGTCAGCAGTTCAGCTCGCCTTCCCCTACTGCTGCCCAAATGAAGAAGATCTGAATTAAATATCATTTCTGAATGATTTATCCAAGTTTTCAGAGCAGCAGAGGAACAAAACCCCCAGAAAATAAAACAGAAAACGACTGAGAAATAGAGGAAATGGCCAAAGAGACAGAGAGAGAGAGAGAGAGAGAGAGAGAGAGAGAGAGAGAGAGAGAGTAGTGGGGGTGTATGGGGACAAGCCATTTGGCACTGAGGTTTGGCAAAATATGTAGGCATTAACATTAGAAGTTTTTAATGTCCTGCTGTCATAAATGGCCGTTGTGGACTACTTGAGTAGAAAAAGTGTGTGTGTGTGTGTGTGTGTGTGTGTGTGTGTGTGTGTGTGTGTTTGTCTGTTCTTGGATACAGGGAAAAGCCTGTTGGTGCATTAGTGTGTTTAGTAACGCACAGCCTGCAGCTCCTCTGCTTGGACAAACAAATTTACTGAGTTAATTGTCCATTTGAATGTTTTATTGGATGCTACAAAATGATTAACCGGGGCAAGCTTTTAAAGCATCATGCCATAGGCTATATGTTGATAAGCCTAAATTTGAATTCAAATAGCACTCCTTAGGACATAGTAAGTAAACATCTCAGGCTGCCTTTTTGATATTTATTGAAATAATCAAATATATATCCCTTTAATTAGTATTTATATCATATTTTAATAAGTATAACAAGTAAACTTGAGTTAATTAAAACTAATTACAGCCCCATGTTTTTATTAAAGGTGCTGGCCTTTAGCTCAGTTGGTAGGGCGTCCCCCCCGGCCCGGGCCCAGCAGCAGACCCGGGTTCGATTCCCGCCCGCGGTCGTTCTCTGCATGTCACTCCCCTCTCTGCCCCATTTCACCTCTGTCTCTCTGTACTATCAATAATGCATAAAATGACATGAGCATAAAATGAGCGTACCAATGACAAAGGCATTAAGAAAAACTATATAAAAATAACATGCTTTGCATTGATGGTCTCATTTGCTGTTACATTTAATTTATGATCATCTAAGGAAAACATAGACTGCATCAGAAATATTTAAAAGTACCTTGTAGCACCTTTGATGTTGCAATTTCAAGAAATTTCTATAATTTTAGAAATGAGTTTAGTTAACGCGTCACATGTTATATCTCTGCTCTTTACTGTGTCATTCACGTCTGAGCACACCCGTTCAGTTTCCATTAGCATGTTTAATTGAATCTCAGTAATAATTCAGCTATGTCAGCATTCTGAACAAGTGTACATGTATGTGTCTTGGAACATGCTATATAGAGTTTGACTACTGTGCCTTTGCATGCCATGATGCAATCAGACTTGTTGTAGTCTGTCACCCTGGGAACTGTAGTAAGTTCATTGAACCATCCTTGGACTGACAACATGGTTCGCTTTGGAACGACTAGAGCTATTAAAGTGTGGTGTCTCATCCTGGGACGTTGCTTTTCTAAAACATTCATCTTATGCAGATTTGATGGACTTACCACTATGTCCAGTGTCCTTTTCTGTTCTCAGACAACGGTCAGCTTCAACAGTATTTAAAGAAGGACGCCACACATAAACAAATTGCTCAATTAGATCCATTTAAAAGAGGTAAAATCTTACAAATAGCAGCCATTCTTACATCCCGCTAGGTAGGCATAGATGATAGCTTTGGCATTTGTGTTGGTTGGTTGATGCGTTTTTGGCCAAGGGACATAGCAATGATAGAAAAAACAGGTAACATAATTACAATATCCTTCAGCCAGGATGAGCATGTGTTGACAGGAAAGCCTTCAAACAATCCACAGTAAAAATCACTGGATAATAGCTGAGGTGGATCCCTAATGTGATAATAAAATTGGAAGGATAATTGTCTTCCTCCTGGAACATACGCTAAAAGCTTCATTATTTTAATTACTGTTGGAGACCTGAAGTCATTTACAGTGAAAACAACAAATCATATTGGATCCTCTTTGGCATAACATTTGTATAATGCATGTATCTTCCATGGATACTGTTTTAGATAATGGACTGGTGCTAGTTACAGTGACTAAATATTGCAGGGGTTGAATCTGTGAACCGGTTGGGAAAAACTGTGTTCGGTAATAGACTGAGTGATGTTCAAAGTCTCCTCAGCTGAAGCACTGGAACCCAGCTGTTACATTGTCATATGTAGTGACTAGTGGAAGTACAAGCCAGCGTGCAGATGTTTCCGGATGTGTTTACACTATGGTCTCACGCCCAGAAAATACACCTCTAGGCTGGAGCTGGAGAGTGGGAATGTCGTCTTGCATTAAAAAAAAAGAGCATGAATAGCTCTCCCCAGTGTTTCATGTTTGCCAAACAAACTCAGAGGCTAAAGCAATAATACATGAGTACACAATTTTACAGTGAATTTACTCTCTAAATACGTAAACTTTTATGATTTTTCAGGGACACATTTTTTTGCCATTTAAAAAATAAATAAATCGTTCTCACTGCATTATTATTTATAACAACAACTGGGGGGAAAGCCTATACAGGGAGCAGACTAGTGAGTCACAGATTCTATCAGTCAGCCAGTGAGTCACACATTCACTCAGCTATCCTACCACCGGTTAGCTACAGTCACTGAGGCAACTGCTCCTCATCAGGCTGACTGAGTTTGGAGCCTTTTATAATTTTGCTATCACCTTCCCAACACACACACACACACACACACACACACACACACACACACACACACACACACACACACACACACACACACACACACACACACACACACACACAAAAAAAACACCAAAGCTAAATTGAAACTGTAAATAATAAAATAGTAACTCACGGGGCAGTGCTTGGCTAACAGTATTATAATGACTTAAAGCTGATTTAAAAAGGCATTTGCATTAATTATTACCAATGATTCAATTATGTATCAGCCTCTTTGTAAAAACAATAAATAACATTATATTATAATTATGATAAGTTTCTTATTTATTTTAGTCAAAAAGTAACAGAACAACAATGCGTTGAGGGGTCGATTTGTCCTCTGGCGATGCTATTGCTTCCATTTTCATACTGAACTTACATATCAATTAATGCCTAGAGCCAATGAATCTGATTATGTTGTGTTATGACTGCCAACTGGAATCACTGAGGGAAATGTACCACGGGCTATTCATTGTTATGTTTTCATAACTCCCTGATCATCACAGTATCAATTTTCTTTTCTCAATATCAATCCTTATACAAATGTATGGAACTTGCTCGGTGATCAAAGGCACACAATGAACTCAACCTCACTAGAATCCCCATTGTCTAAATCTGTAAACACAAAATCCACTTAAAAGAAAAAAGGTGGGTTCAGTATGTACAGCAAAGAGGGAGGAGGGGCATGAGTTAAATATGGCAGAGAGGATTCAGACAGTAATAGCCTACACAGGGTCATCTGAGGATACTTCAGTTACTGCATCATTACTGCAATATCCTCTCGCAAACATGAGAGGCTGTTTTAATGCATAATTTCAACAATGCTTTCAGATAAAATCAAATATCAAACATGTTATATTATAAAGGTTACATCTTCGTATTGTACCCTGCTAGGTGAATGATTGCCTCCTCTTTCATGACTTAACACTCCTCTAACTCTGTGTCAATGTAAAGGTCATTCAGCCTTTTCACAATTCACACAAACCCAGAACAATTGAAAAGGGTACAAGAAGACCTCATATATATAAATTGTATGTTTTAAGTTGACATCATTGATTTTAACTAAAAATGAGTAGCTATACAGTGTTTTCCCCCAGGAAATGTTTTAGTCGAGGTGGTCGCTTCACAGGTGTAAAGGAGGCAAAACTTTTGGTGGTACATAAATCTTGTAGGCCTACACCGATAGATAGGCTGTGTTGCCACGGTGATGTGAAATCTTGAACTGTCCTAGCGTTGCACAGCCCTTATTTCTTTTCAACGTCCCTGTACCTGAATCCTTAATATCCCCATAGAACAGCGCTGCGTTTATTTTCACCACCAGTTCAATGTCGGCTTGCTCCTGCTCGCTTACTTTCCCGCGTGCATGCCGTAGTCGCGTGCGCAGAGCCGCAGACACACACACACACACATACACAGAGCAGTTAGAGAAACGCTTTGAGACACATATGCACATGTATTTACCGCAAATTGCTGCCTTTTGTGCAGTTATGACCATGCAAAAGCACACATCGCGCTTTCCAGTTACTAGTACCTTAATTTTGCAGCACTAAAAATTCAAAAATTAAATATTTTTTTTCTTTTTTTTGGTCGGTAGTCAATGGTCGGCCCCCATAGCCATAAGTGCTGGGGGAAACACTGCTATATCCATTTGTATGATGCTTGAAAAACACTTTCTCATAGTTTACTGGTGTTGACTGGCTTGCATGTCTGCACCTCTCCTGATTCAGCACTTACTGAGAGGCAGAATAGTGCTCTGGAAATCTTTTGCAGCATATAATGGCATATTTCTTATTTTACCACATTATAATTGAACATAAATCCAGGAGAAATCCCACTAGGCTACCAGGTGCATTTTCAAGGTTTTCAGAATGGCAGATTCCAATCAGCTAAAAAAATGGCAGGCTTCCAAACAACCTTCCATTACAATTTCACTCCCACATATAGTATGCTATATTTCAGTACACCTATCACCACTGAAAGTTATACTGTACATTATATTTAAGCTTTTGAGTGATAAGGCCCCCCGAAATCTATTAAGAATCAACTACTTATTGGAACAGCGGTTTACGAGTCGGTAGTGTCACTCAACTCACTCAATGTCTATCATCATGTATTCAACGTATGTTTTGCAGATCTTTCTGACAGATTCCACAATTGTAAATGAGGGGTGTACTATTGCAAATAACTGGTTATTCAGAATGGCCCAATTAATATATAACTTTTTTATTATTTTTTTAAATTTCTGTTATCAGCCCATATTGGTGTGGTAAGACATGATGGACTGCCATTCTTTGAGCAGGGAAAAGGTCGGAGGTTGGGGTAAATGATCCAGGTTGATTTGTTTGGTTAAAACATTCAACTCATCCAGGAAGATTGACAATGATGGAACTACTTTCCCTATGAAAAGAACGGAGGGAGTGGTTGGACTGAGTGCTCTCGCTGACCTTCGGTTGTCACCCTGTTTAGAATTTGAGCTGGCATCTCTAAATCAATAGACCCTTTCATCATCCAAACTTTGACATGTTTACTAAAGCTTTTTTTCCACTGGCGTCCGCATAATGGAAATGTCACACTTACCTTGTGATTATGTGGGTAGGATATTAACCCCGACCCTAACCTGTGACTACATTTTACAAAAGGAAAACCATGCACAGGAAAATAGACACGATGCAATGCTTTTTAGCAGCCTAACTCTAGTCTTGAATGCGTTTAAATGTTTCCTGCTAAATTAATTCATGTCATATACAGTTAGCCTGTCTGCCCCTTTGTGGCCAATATGAGAAATGCGGATGAACGTGGATCACATCCTGAGCCAAGATTTTTGCATAACTCTCCCGATAGGTATAGTGTTTGTATTGTGCTTTTTTGCGTGTGGGATACTGTTTCGTTGCTCAGACACTGTGTGCTGCAATAATTGCAATGCATTGCAGGCAGACACACATACTTGAAGGCTGTGTACACTCTGTAAACCCTTAGTTTTATCATTGAACGATAAGATAAAAGACACAATGCTCCTTGTAGATGAATAGCACACTAGCTTCCCTTCTCCCATAATTTACCATTGTTTACTCGTTATTCATGGCGCTGGGTTCAGCTCGTCTACAGTGTGGATGCGGTGTAGCCAATGCTGAGGGTTACTTTGATTAGATATGCTGACCACAGACTTTGCTGCATGGAACTCTGCACTAAAACCCAACCCTCAACACCTGGCTGTGAACGTGTGTGTTTGCAGATTGTGTTGGTGTGTGTTTGTGACTCTATGTGTGTATTAAAGCATATCTGGGTCCTTGCATATGTGTGTGTGTGTGTGTGTGTGCGTGTATGTGTATGTGTATGTGTCTGCATGGGCTGTTGTGGACATACAGTACATAATAATTGTATTTGGTTTGTGTGTCCGAACATAGTCTCATCACGGCTAGTGTGTCTTCTGCTCTGTATATGTGACAAAATGCTTCGGTATGTGTGTCCATTTTATGATGATGAAACTATCAGGATGCGTTTGTCTTTGCATATGAAATTGGGCTGTTTGTGATTTTTGAATCTATCAAGTGTGTACTTTGTACATCTGTGTGTGTGTGTGCGCGCATGTGTGTATGTTGCAGTCTATGTGTGTGTTAGGTATGATCTGTTTCCTTCCCTGCGGCAGAAGCTACCAATCAAGTCCCTCCATCATCTCTCCCCATTACGTATTCATGAGTTTCTGTGTCTGCAGGGCTGTGATTGGCTCTTTAATGAACAACTGACGGCATGATCAGTCAGCCAATGCTATGGCAACCAAATAAGTCAGCCGGTACAAAAGAAACACCAGTCAACCATTGGTACGGAAACATTATTCAACTGGAGTGGTGAGACAGTTTATCCCTTGGGGGGGTTGACATATTGGATATTGTCGACTGCATGGCACCTTTTGATATAACTTTCATAATGTTTCAAACCTGCTCCTGATCAAAAACACATATCTTGAAATGTTCTAGATAATTACAGCAAAGGAAAAGAGCGTTTACCACACGTCAAACATACCATTTTAGTTTTGTTTTTGTGTAAATAAATAACCCCCAAAGTAATTTATTTAGTTTGGATTATGCCTCATTATTCAAACTGAATATGGAGACTGTGCAGGCCTCAGGGGGTTCATGTGAGCTCATAAATCTATGAACTACCCCTTTATCATCTTTTATATTGTTTCTGAGCTGGCATTTCACCAACACTGGCTTCCCTTGTAGATTCCTTTTTTTCCTTTTTGTTTTTTTGCTGTTGCTATATCAAAAGGACCTTTGGCATGAGGATAATTATATTGTTGCAGCTATATTTCTTTGTTTGATATCTTAGGAAATGCCACTCTTACATTATGTCCAAGGGATATAGCTGCTGAACTCTTAAAATAAGATGCATAATGTCTGCATTTGGAGCAGATTTGTTCAGTCAAAGTGTGCCATGCTTGTCTGCTAGAACCACCTCCTTAGAGAACGCTCCACTGTTCCTCACTTCCAGTCTTACAGCAGTCAGATGGTATATGTATTGAGGTGAACATAACAAGCAAGAATGGGCTAAAATAAGTGAGTTCATTGATCTAGGTCCTTCCCCATGGGTAACAGTTGTAGCTGTAGCTTTTGCAAATAAATAATGAAAGAGAATAGATTTTGCTTTGGGTCTGAAAGTACAGCATTAAGCCTACATTAGACTCAAGGACTTTTGAATAAAATATGGTTCAGTGTATATTTCTTGACCTTCTTAAGTTGTCCGTCGATTTCGACGATGACGTCACATTTATGCCCTTGAGGATGAAGAATCAAAAAGTCCATGGCTCTTGGCTACTTCTGATGGGTTCGTCTGTGGCTGTGCAGTCCTATTCGTGATCCGCAAATTCGGTTGCATACATCGCAGCAGAATTCCCCTTGCATAGCGGGTGGTTGATGACGTAGTACCCGCTTTGCAGCTGCTTTGTTTTTTAATTGAGTTGCGTAGGTTACAGAGCCTTTGTGACAGGATACACTCCATTGATGTCGGTCAGAGGCCAATGTCTCCAGCACTAGTGGTTGGATGCCACACAACTTAAGAGAAGTTTTCAAGTGATCTTTGTATCTCTTGCGCTGACCTCCTGCTGACCTACTGCTGTCTGGGATCTCTCCGTATAGGACCTTTCGGGGTAGCCTATCCTGTGGCATGTGGATTACATGTCCTGCCCAGCGCAGCTGTTTTTGGAAAAGCAAGACTTCCAGGGGCTCGATGTTAGCGCGTTCATAAAGTTCAGTTTTTGGGATCCTGTGCCACCACTTCAGTCCCAGTATTCGCTGAAGGCAGCCTGTATGGAATGATTCCAGTTTACAGAGATGTTTCCTATATGGAACCCACGCCTCACAGCCATACATACAGTATCTCACAAAAGTGAGTACACCCCTCACATTTCTTCAAATATTTCATTATATCTTTCCATGGGACAACACTGAAGAAATGACACTTTGATATAATGTAAAGTAGTCAGTATACAGCTTGTATAACAGTGTAAATTTACTGTCGCCTCAAAATAACTCGACACACAGCCATTAATGTCTAAACTGAAGGCAACAAAAGTGAGTACACCCTAAGAAAAAATGTCCAAATTGGGCCCAAAGTGTCAATACTTTGTGTGGCCACCATTATTTTCCAGCACTACCTTAACCCTCTTGGGCATGGAGTTCACCAGAGCTTCACAGGTTCCCACTGGAATCCTCTTCCACCCATTCATGACGACATCACAGAGTTGGTCGATATTAGAGACCTTGCGCTCCTCCATCTCCCGTTTTAAGAAGCCCCAAAGATGCTCAATAGGGTTTATGGCTGGAGACATGCTTGGCCAGTCCATAACCTTTACCCTGAGCTTCTTTAGCAAGGCATTGGTCGTCTTGGAGGTGTGTTTAGGGTCATTATCATGTTGCAATACTGCCCTGTGGCCCAGTTTAAGAAGGTTGAGTGCACGTTTTCAGCGTCATACCAAGAGGTTGGCTTTGGAAAATAGACGTATGAATACTGCCAGCATTGCTGCAGGTCTTGAAGGGGTTGGGGGTCAACCTGTCAATGCTCAGACCATATGCCACACTCTGCATCATACTGGTCTGCATGGCTGTCGTCCCAGAAGGAAGCCTATTCTAAAGATGATGCAAAAGAAAGCCCACAAACAGTTTGCTGAAGACAAGCAGACTACGGACATGGATCACTGCAACCATGTCCTGTGGTCTGATGAGACCAAGATAAACTTATTTGGTTCAGATGGTGTCAAGTGTGTGTGGTGGCAACCAGGTGAGGAGTACAAAGACAAGTGTGTATTGCCTATAGTCAAGCATGGTGGTTGGAGTGTCATGGTCTGGGGCTGCATGAGTGCTGCCAGCAGTGGGGAACTACAGTTCATTGAATGCTAACATGTACTGTGACATACTGAAGCAGAACATGATCCCCTCCCTTCATAAACTGAGCCGCAGGGCAGTACTGCAACATGATAATGACCCCAAACACCCCTCCGAACGACCACTGGCTTGCTAAAGAAGCTGAGGGTAAAGGTTATGGACTGGCCAAGCATGTCCCCAGACCTAAACCCTATTGAGCATTTTTGGGGCTTCTTAAAACAGGAGATGGAGGAGCGCAAGGTCTCCAGTATCCACCAGCTCCATGATGTTGTCATGAATGAGTGGAAGAGGATTCCAGTGGCAACCTGTGAAGCTCTGGTGAACTCCATGCCCATGAGGGTTAAGGTAGTGCTGGAAAATAATGGTGGCCACACAAAATATTGACACTTTGGGCCCAATTTGGACATTTTAACTCAGGGGTGTACTCACTTTTGTAACCGGCAGTTTAGACATTAATGGCTGTGTGTCGAGTTATTTTGAGGGGACAGTAAATTTACACTGTTATATAAGCTGTAAACACGCTACTTTACATTGTATCAAAGTGTCATTTATTCAGTGTTGTCCCATGAAAAGATATAATGAAATATTTGAAGAAATGTGAGGGGTGTACTCACTTTTGTGAGATACTGTAAGTATAGATAAGCATATTGCTTTGTAAACAGTCATCTTGGTCAGTCTTCCAAAGGAGGCAGATGCTAGGCTGATTCTTCTGTGGACTTCGTTGGTAATGTCACCAGTGTCTGTGATTATGGAGCCTAGATATGGAAAGTGTGGGACGGTCTTGAGTTGTTGGTTGTTTATATGGAATGTGACGGGGTCTTGAGGAGGATCCCGCATTATTAAAACCTCAGTTTTGGATGTATTGATAATAAGACCGGCACGATTGTATGTGTCGGCTAGGGTGTTTAGGGTGTGCTGCAGGTGTTCAGATGAACAGCTGACATAGGCAGCATCATCTGCATACTGCAGATCACGGATGATTTCTTTTGTCACTTTGGTTTTTGCTTGGAGGCGTCTGAGGTTGAATAAATTACCATTGAGGCGATATTTGATGGGGATCCCGGCATCCGGCAAGAGCAAATGGGCGGAAGTCTACATAACACCGGCTAGGTTGAAGAGTATGGGGGCAATAACACAGCCCTGCCTGACACCCGAACCTACTGTGAAGGGGTCAGATTTCCCACCTCCACTGATGACGCGTGCCATAGCCCCATCGTGGAGGGCTGTTAAAACTGCAAGGAAGGTCGGAGGACAGCCACATTTCTCCAGGATGCTCCAGAGAAGTGGCCTGTTGACTGTATCAAAGGCCTTTGCTAAGTCGACAAAGACCATATAAAGTGGTTTGTGGTGTTCTCGACACTTTTCTTGCACCTGCCTTGCTACAAAGAGCATGTCAATGGTACTTCTCTGCTTTCTAAAACCACATTGTGTTTCAGGTAAAACATCCTCGGCAATGTGTACAAGGAGCCGAAACAGCATGAGCCTTGTAAGGACTTTGCCCGCTGCAGAGAGCAGTGAAATTCCGCTGAATATGGTTCAGTGTATATTTCTTGACCAGTGTCTGTTCTCTTACTGTAGAATTGTTCTTTACTATTCTGTTTAAGTATAGTTTCATTACATATGCATAATTGTAATTGATAAATATGGTTGACTTAATTGTGGCATGCCCTTCTATCTGTTGTTGCAGTAGATGTGCTGCTTGTAGGCTAGAATATTAACATGGGCATATTTAACTTTGATGCATATTCACACAGGGCAGGTTTATATGATGCATATTAACAGAGGCTTTATACTGTGAATGAATTTGCACAGGCAAAAACAAATCTGACTTTTAACTATGTTTGGCCCACATTCCTCAGTTTGGCTGCCCAACAGGGGGGGGAATACATTTTAGAGCCAAATTACTTTGATAGAGATCAGAGCTTCCCCTCATTGTAACAACACTAGTCTGTTGATTAATGTTCTTTAATTTATGATAATTTGGGACAGTTTCATATGCGAGTTTAATCTAAAGGCAGTTATACAATTAAGTGATGTACTGTTTCTCACCCCTTTTTTTCATCGGGTGGTTTCAATTATATATTTGCAATGTATGAGTTTGTAGCAGCAAACTCATTAAAGGAGAACGTATGGCAGAAATGATTTAGGATGTAAGGGAATGCAGGCTTTGTTCATGATTAGTTTGACTGAATCATGAAGAAAGGCGAAATCTTTCCCAACATACATAAACACACACAGTATCAGTCAAATGGTGACATCATTACTTTGGAGTTACACTGCTTATGGTTAGATGAAAACTTGAGTGTTAGCGGCCTGCTGTGTTCCATGAGGTCTTTTGTTTTAAACATAAGACAAACGTATAATATTTAGGTTTGGATTAATTATGAATCTGGATTGTCACTTACCTATATATCACCTATAGTATAGCAAATATTCTTGGGAATATGTTAACAGTGAGTCACATACACATTACAGTATCACTTATGCTGCGGTTACAGAGTAAATTTGGATAAGAAATGGCCCTGCTTAACAAATGTCCTCATTTCAACAACCACTTTACACAGCGTTATTGATGTGGTTTAATGGCAATATGGTAAGTAAAGTACCACACACATATATGCATGTATGCAGTAACATACTGATCATTGTTGGCATAAAGAAACATGCAATTTAACCGTGTGCAATATATGTAACTGATGTATGATCATGAATGTAGCCATTGCATAACATTATAGGGTATTCGAAGTGCATTAACTCATCTGCAGTTTGTCACCATTTAATGGATAAATCAGATCATTATGAGAACGGCGTCTGTCAGTCACTTTATCTTCATCTAGACAGTCATTAAAGTAATTGTTCGCTGTTCTTTGTCATTCAGGACAATATGTATAGATAAGTACTGTATATGTTTTCATTATTTATGTTGATGCGATGTTTATTTATTTTGACAAAGTAGAACAGAAGGGTAATAAAATCATCTGGATGTTTTGTTTTGATTATTATTGCATAGATTTCAATACAGATCTCACCCACACACCCTACTGTACATTTCCAACAATACAAGCGGCACCGTGGTAACATACAGACACCGCATTGCTAACCCTGGAATACAATGATGTCGCCCGTATTAGGAAACAGATATCATTTTGACAGGGATCCGTCTGTATGTTTGTCTCCTCTTGTCTTTGATTTACTCTGATTAAAGGAACCATTTATTATCGAACGTATACCGTTATCTGAAAGTTTTGATTACAGTGCTGCATCATTGTCATTTTGATTAAAGCTGCAATTTCCTTTTTACCAGCTTTTGTTCAGAATATGAAGGCTTCAAACAAAAACACTTTGACATCTGGTGTATGTGTGTGAGTGACGAAATCGAGAGAAGATTGAGCTTCCCCATGAACAAATGGTGCTGAATGGCGCTATTGTTGAAATCATTTTTTTTTCTACTTTCTCTTGTCTGTCTGCTTCCGTCTCTTTTTTTTTGTCTCTCTGGCCCCTTTGCTATTCTTTTTCCATCATTTTAAGATTTACTTTGCCTTTGTGACTTTCTTTTCAACTGTACTCTTCTCTCTCCCAGCACTGTGGGGGAGAAGAATCTGCCATTAAAGAAACAAATACATACAGTATATATATTTTGCTAGGTGTCATTATTCTCTCACTTTTATCCTATCTGTTTTCTGATTTTTCTCTTTTCTGTATTTTCTGCTCTCCTCTGCAGTGAAGCGATCAGTAGATTTTAAATCGCGGGGCGTTAAGTTATTCCCTGGCAAAGACTCCAGCAACAAGTTTTCAATATGTGAGTTCACATCTTAATGTCACTATGGCTAATGAACTAACGTGTGATGCCTTGGTTTAGCTTGGACTCGCTTTTGTTATGTTTTGCTATTTTTTATTTATTTTTTTATTATTAATCTCTTAAAAAGGCTGTAAGTTTCAACACTTTTGTGCATCTCTTTGGTAACAATACAGTAACATATTGTATTACATTTGTAGAGAACATATGGAAAAATCCATTCACAGACACATAGTGCTAGAATGTGTGACAGTTGGGTTAAAGTGTATCATTCAGTTGATTCACAAACGTGTTGAAAATGCCACAGGCTTTATAAGGGATGAGCTTTTGCATTAGGCTTGAATGTTTTCTTTGTGATGATGTAATATATATATTTTTGTCGTGGTGTCTTTGTTTATGCATGCTTCTTTATGGTTGGCTTTGATATATTTTAATCATTGCTTGTACTAATGAGCTTAATCATGGTTTGTTTTGCCTTGCTTTGGGCTTGTTTGGATGAATCAGCTGTTGTAATATTGTTTATCACCCCCTCCTGCCTCTTTTTCTTTATTTCCTCATCCCTCTCTTCTCCTGTTTTCTTCTGTACCTGCACCTGAACTACATTTATACCTTTATTCACTGGTCACTGAGGTCATCAGAGCAATTACTGAGTTATTGAGCCCAATAGTACAATTGCAAAACATTACATCACAGTTGGTGGCAAATTAAAACACTATTGGAGGTGTATTATTCCAATATGTATACACATAACTAAATATATAGGGGTCTCATACTGGCAACAAGTCCAACGTAATTTACTGCAATTGTTTTTTAACTATTGCAATTGCTTTCAAACTCTGTGAAATCCCAAGTTGTAAGAATTAGTCACCTTGGAAGCTGTAAAGGTGCCTGAGGTACGAGTCATCTGATGCACGCCAATGCAAAAATGGCCACATGGATATTCTTCTATCCCATTCAATGCCAATTAACTCATTGGGATAACATGTAAAACAAATAAAAAAAAATAAAAAGTGTGAAAAATCCCCAGGAAAAAAGGCAATATACCTTATGTTATGACTTTACACATAAATACATTAACGTTACCAATACCCACTGTGACCTCATATTGTTTGAGGTATTTTATAAATCCACTTACCCTCTTCATTTCTCTCTCATTTCTTTGTCTCTTTATTACATCTCTCCTTCTCTCTCTTGTCTCCTTTAAACACATATACCGGCACATACTCTAACTCATTACACAAATTCTCGTAATGGTGGTGATTTATGTTTCCAGACCGAGTTTAATCACATATAAGTACACACAGCTGTTCCACACCCAGAGGTTCATACATCATGCATAAATACCGACCATGAATATGCACATATTTGAACACCTACAAGACAAGAACCTTATGTTAACGCATACACATTTGCATCAATGCAAGGACATACGGTAATAGAAACAAAACATCTCTGCACACGTACAGATAAGTACCTTGCTTGTCCCTTGTCGTTATTTGGGTTGCATGCTTGCTAATGGTGCATTTTTGAGTATTTCTGATTAATTTGCTAGTTTTTCATTATTTTCTCGTCCAATTTTCATGTGTGGATCTCTTAAATACTGTAAAAGCTTAGCTAAGCAAAGCACACGGACACAGCCCACCGCAGACTCATCAGGTGTCCTGACAGGTGGAAGAGTCATGGTTTAGCATTGAGTCTACAGATGTGAATTTGTGTGTTAGTTAATTAGTCTGGCTCTGATTGGTTCAGATGTTAATTTGCTCTGCTCTGACTGGTTGCAGTCTTCAGTGAAGCACACAACCTGTATGTGTCTGTGACTTTGTACATGTTCATGTTTCTTTATGTGTGTTTTTGTAAAAGTGTGTAATTATGTGATTTCCGTGTGTTTTTGTGTGTCTATGAGTTTGTGTGTGTGTGATACTGATACTGTAACCAGTCCCTCTGTTGTGGTGTTAATAGTCCAGATGGTCAAATTAGCCGCTCCAACAAAGCAACAAACTATCCACTCTAACAAATACGCACACACACAACAACCACCTGCTGGGTTTGTTGATACGGACTAAACATGTACATGCATGTTGGTCGAATAGCCCTGACGGCTACACCTAATTGAGTTCTCTGGCAATAGCCTATTTGTTTCAGACAAGTTCAAATTGGACTTTATTTATTTGTATGTATTTGTTTTGCCACTACTGCCAGGGAAAGACATATACAAAACAAACAAACAAAAGGTAGAGACTAAAACGGCACCCTAAATGTAGATTGTTTGAGCTTTTATTTTCAAAAGAGTAAAAATCGTTAACTTAATCCAAATAATATACCATATAAATATAATGGTTTAAAATACCATTTGCTGCCCTGCTTTTTATCGGTGGTGATGTATGAGTTTTTCAGCTGTCATAGAAGATAAATAAAAGTATGTTCAAGTTTAAATCTCCAAGTAAAAATACTGAGTCAAGGGGGCGCCCTTAGCTCAGTTGGTAGGGCGTCCCCCCATGGGCCTCGGCCAGCAGCGGACCCGGGTTCGATTCCAGCCCGCGGTCGTTCTCTGCATGTCACTCCCCTTTCTGCCCCATTTCAACTCTGTCTCTACACTATCAATAAAGCATAAAAATGCCAAAAAAATATCTTTAAAAATACCGAGTCATCCATAATAATACTAATATGATAATAAACAGAACTGTATTATTCCACAATCAAACATAATTGAATTGTACTAATGCAATAAGTGATCAACATCAAGTTTCTGCTTTGGAAATAAGCTGAATATTATTCTACTCGAATGATAAGTTGTGATTCCCCCTCATTTGAATATCAGTCCATGCATTTAATTACCAAAATACATCATGGGGTGTTTTGTTTGTTGTATAGCTCAAGTTAATCAGTCCACAGAGACAACTTCTAGTCATTTTCTACTTACATCAGACATAAGGGAAAATATATGAAAACATAAAAATCCCCGGAATGGCCTAATTTTACATTAATTGGTGTGCATGAAATTTCAGGAGAACAAAGACTATTCAAATATTTGACTCCCATCTTGTGGGGCTGTAGATTATGTGAAAATAGGTCATGAATGGACTCTGACTCATTAAAACAACTTATTACTACTAATGCTTTTGTTGTGTGCCGACCGACATAAAAAATCTCTGCGGCACATGATGTTTTTCGAATAAAGTAACACAAAAACAATTATTATAAAATAAAGAAATGTGATTTAAATTGGAAAAGTTGGTTTAGAGTTTCTAGTTTTATTTGGCTTTCCCTGGGTAGACTCAAAAAGCCTTTCTCTGCCTTTTCTCTCTTTGCTCATTCCCACACCAACAAACAAACAAACAAACACACACACACACATACACACACACACACACACACACACACACACACACACACACACACACACACACACACACACACACACACACACACACACACACACACACACACACACACACACACAATGAATATAGCTGTGGGGTTATAAATATGGAAAGGGAGGCAGAGAAGACCGAGTGACATGGAAAGATCAGGGAAGCAAACATGTCAGCAATTAAGGAGAAAAAAAGCCTTAAAAAGAAGTAAAACAGACAGGGAAATAAAAACAGAAAACAGAAAAAATACAAACGGCACATATACTGTCAACAGCAGTGTTGTAATTAGAAACAGTGAATGAGACGGACTGGAGACGCCTTTATGCATGTTTGTTGCAGTCTCAAAGTGTTTTTGCTGTGTGTTCTTGTCTCTGTTACTGTCAACACTCTCTCTTGTGTTCATGTGAAAATAAAGATCACATCTGGAGTGCCGTGTCGTCCATGTCTGTCTAACCAGTTTCTCCTTCCACCTTTTTCCTGCGGCCCATAAAGTGACGAGGCAGGCGGGCATCCAAAACTAGAGCTTGCATTTATGCTATTGATACAGACATAGACAGTATACAATTTATGCCAGGGTGCATTGAAAAAACTGTTGTTTTTGATTTCCTAGCAGTGTCCATATCATAGCTACAACTGTGTATCATTAATATACGAATGAATAGTTTCATTCATAATTGCAACAACACATTTTCGACAGCATAGAGACACTCATCTGCATCAAGATACAATGCTGTCATTAAAGGGATAGCCTGCTTGCCAGTAAAGCGAGCTCTACATTCAGCCTTGTCTGTGCCTCATGCTAACCTGTTTGCACCTGGCTCTCCACCTGTCTCTCTGTGTAGTAAATGAAGGTGGTGTGAAACAGGCGTCTAACTCCTGCCCTGACCCAGGAGAGCCCGAGAATGGAAAACGCCATGGCAATAATTTCAGGTACATTTTTATGCATAAAACCTGCACACATGGACTTTAAAATTACACATTTGTATTCAATCAAAGAAGCACACACATACAGTATGTGTCTGCAAACACAGTACAGTGTAGATGCATAGACATTTTCTTTTCTTTATGTCTTCACTTCCTGTCTAACCTCTGAGTGTAATTATGCGATTGTTTGTGTGTCTGCGTGTAGCATTGGCGGTGTGGTGCAGTTCACTTGCGATGAGGACTATGTTCTTCAGGGCAGTAAAACCATCAGCTGCCAGAGAGTGGCTGAAGTCTTCGCGGCCTGGAGTGACCACAGACCGGTGTGTAAAGGTAAGCCATCTCTATAAGCACCAGCACACAGGCACAGACATTACTGACACCCCTGTAACAGACACACATGGAGAGAGAGGCAGAAAGTAAGAGAACACTCAAGCACGACTGCCTACTGTATGTGCATTGCCTTAAAATATTGCCAGCAGCCTCAGGCCATGAAATGCTGAAGAAAAACCCCCCCACTGTAATCCAATGTTTGCAGTGTATGCTTCAACCCCCTGCTGTTGTATTCTTTCATCATACAGTATTTATAATAATGATTGTTCCGGACCTAAGATTGCACCCTATATCATAAAGACAATATAAACAGCACTGTGCACAAGCACCAGGCCTGACTATAATTGCTCAAAACACCATACACGTTGCAATTTTCAATACAATGTTTACATTACAGGGAAGGAGGTGACTATGTATTTTAATGTTGTATTTAAATGTGGACTGTGTGCATTTTTTATAATTTCCCTAAGTGCTCTGATAATTAACACATTCCAGATATATTCATTAGTCAAACACACACAAACGCGCGCACGCACGCACACACACACACAGGCCCACACACAGAGGGAGTGAGACAGAGAGAGATAGGGCGTATGTCATGTTAAATGCCAAAGTCGTTTGTCATGTCTCCCTTCACTAGGCTGGCGACACATACTTTAACATGAAAACCAATATTCACTGTGTGTGTGTGTGTGTGTGTGTGTGTGTGTGTGTGTGTGTGTGTGTGTGTGTGTGTGTGTGTGTGTGTGTGTGTGTGTGTGTGTGTGTGTGTGTGTGTGTGTGTGTGTGTGTGTGTGTGTGTGTGTGTGTGTGTGCGGTTGAGCGAGAGAAAGATAGATAGAGGGTAAGAGAGAATGTCAGAGAGTACTTTAAGACCTGTAAGTAATAATCTCTGAGACGTAGGATGTAAAGAGAGAACCAATGGGCAGTGTGAGATGAAAAGTGGCACACCTACCTTTGGTCTACAAAGTATAACCACTTTAAAGTAAAACTCACCATTTCCTTACATTTAAAAACAAATATGAACACCAGCTTAAAAGTAACAAAGTAAAGGAAAATGTCTGAGAAAGAGATCACATTATTTCCCTTTTTTTTTAAAGATTATTTTTGGGGGCATTTTTCATACTGTATCTGACAGTGTGGAGAGACAGATATGGAAATGGGTTAGAGAGGGGAAGGACATGCAGTACATAGCACGGGTCGGATTCGAAACCTGCGACTACTGCGACAAAGACTGAGCCAGCGCTCTAACCACTACACCACAAGCGCCCCCAGATAGTATTTATTCATTGTTTCCCTGTTCACCGCGAGGTCAAAGTGTAAGGTCAGCTACAGAATAGTACCAGGGGATTACATTTCTGTGGTTCATGCAGTCTTGCCCTTTGCATAAAAGACACAGTCGTGACTGCTACTCTGGGATTCTTATTGTCATGACAGCAAAGATCCTTAGGGTAAGCAGGCAGGATGTAACCTGGCTAATACAGATAGGATATGACCGTCCCACATGGGCCCTGCTTGGTCCCTGCCAATCAACCGTGTTATCTTACTTATTATCCAATATATTGTAGTTCTGATATCCTTTGATTGACTCTTTATGATTGTTAATGGCTGTTAGGGATTCATCATCACAGAATTATATTTTAATGAGCAGGTTAATAAAGCTACTGACATTAAGCCAATCAAGTGCAACATTCACCTGCCAGTGATGAGGGGCCAAGCCATCCCCATAGGGAGACAGCCAATGCCATTGAAAAGGTACTGATGTTGTGCCCCGGAACCGTGAATGGATAGAAATAATGACCTCATCACTGGGAAACAGAGCCATCAGTTCGCAGTCTGCAGGGATCTTTGAACGGAAAGTCTGACACACCAACACCGTAGCTTTCTGAGTACCAGGTGTGCATTGTTAAAGCATTGTTGAATTTCAAACACAGCCACTGGTATTCCCAGCACAAACAACTGTTCATTAAAGGCCTACTTCACCGGTTTGAATATGAAGGTGAATTGAATTCTGAGATCCTATGTAGTATAAATGTGCAAAAAAAATTAAAATCGGTTCATCCTAGCCTGAGAAAAGGCAGAAAGAGTGTTTTTTTTAACCCTATATTTCTCCTTCTCGTGACATCACAGAAAGAGAAATATAGGGTTAAAAAAAACGTACTTGTAAATATTACTGTGATGTCACAGTAAAAGACATCACAGTAATATTTACAAAGTAAGTTTTTTTTTTTTAACCCTATATTTCTCTTTCTGTGATGTCACGAGAAGGCCTTCTCGTGACATCACAGATGTCACGAGAAGGCCTTTTCTCAGGCTAGGATGAACCGATTTCAATTTTTTTCGCACATTTATACTACATAGGATCTCAGAATTCAATACACCTTCATATTCAAACCGGTGAAGTAGGCCTTTAAGCAATGACAAAGTACACCATCCCTCTCCATGGTTTTTGCTAAGTAACTAGTGCTAGTTGATCTAAGTTATTTTAAGCATCTCACAATGGAAGAAACTGTTACTCCAGCAATGGGCCCCGTATACAAGCTACACACTCAGTTACTGCTACCATAAAATAAAAGGCACATCATATAGGAGCAGCTATCTATGGTAGTTACTGTTCACATTGCATAATGTAACCTGTGACAGGTCTATAACCATGCTATTAAATGATCCACAATGCTTGCTTGTTTTAGACGATAACATTGTGGGAGTAGAAGACCTTCTGTTTACTTGTGTCATTGTTATGCAGTGTGTCTCTGTCCTACTTTGGTGAAACATAAAGACATCCATCTTCAAATATCTCAAAAACCCCAGGATAGACACAGTGAGGTGACTTGAAGGATAAGATGCATGTGACACTAAAGCTGAGGCTTTATTTCGAGGGATATGCCAGGTTCACTCGAAAAAGAAAAACAGAAAAGGAAAAGCACAATATTATTCACCTCTAAACATTGTAAATATACATTGGAACCTTGCAATCGGGTGTTTTGGTGGCGGTGGCCCAGCTGAAGCATAGAACAGAATATAAATACTACTCCTTTATTTTTGAATCTATATCCAAACATCCTAGGAAATAGAGTTAGGCTAATCTGAAGCTAATATAGTGTGAGTACAATAATATATGCTGTTGACTAGACTTGTTCTGTGGCTCTTGCCATTTATTTAATACGTTTTACTTTCTACAGTCTTTACACTCACTTTTAGCGATCAGCGATACAATATGGACATGATGAAAACATGCCTAATCATGTATGAATTTTCAGCGGACGCATTGGACTGTATATCACACTGAATGCAATTGCATGTGTAACCAATTCATTTGTTGCAGTTTTTGCACACTCCAGCTTGGCAAACATTAAGCTCAATCTGGAAGGGCAGCTAGAGCAGGATTGTTAGGATACTATTGTGTCAGCAGGCGGGTTGGGGGTTGCCTTCAGTAATGGCCAGGCACATTAGCTCATCTCATCCTCTGTATAACCCACAGTTTTCAGGCCTATAAAAGAGAACATGCATGGTTATACAGCACACACACATTTTCCAAAACCATGTCTTGAGTTCTTAAAGTTAGTTTTACAGAGACACTGACATTTATGTCATGCTACAATTTCAGTAAGTGAGATTTAAATAAAAAGGTTTCTAGTGTTATTTCCATGTACTGCATTCTTCAAACAATTTGCATTGTATACCGTACTTTTCGGCCTACAAGCCGCGACTTTTTCCCCGTTTTTCGACCCTGTTATTACACAGCACAGTATATATTCTGTAGCTACTGGGGATGGGCGTTAGTAATCGAGTACTCGAGTACTCCTCGTTTCAAATGATCTCGATTGGTGGATGAGGAAAATCGTTTTTTGTTTTTTTTAGTGTTTGTAGCCTTTAGGCCGGCCGGCGGGCCGCCCCTATTTTAAAATGTTATATACGTGTACAAAACGGCACAAAACGGATGTAAAGTTTAACAAAATTAAATATTTTGATCCAAGTTAAATAAACTAAGCGTTGTGTCAAACAGAAACCGCAAATAACTGCCACCTCCATGCAGCGCAGCCAGTGTGTGGTCTCCACAGCACCGCGGAGCTGAATGCGGTGCTGGAAAACTTGGAAAGGCACGTAAAGAAGCCAGGCTGACTTCGGGCACATTCGAGCAAACGATAAGAAGCCTTTATTATGGAATATAGGATTGAGATTCAAAAGCCGACGGTGTAACGTTCCGTTAACGAGGAATTAGTCGCGGTAATTAGTCACGGACAGGAGTGAGCATACGCGGTTGGATATACTAGCCTACTACTTCTACTGCTTTGGTGAGTTATTTAGCCTATCTATGTGTTTAAATTGTAGGACAATAATTTTATTGTATTTGCTGCCCTTCTTATTTAAAATGTCTATTTTGAATGTTAGCCAACTGCAGCCCATGCTTTTTTTCTCTCTCTTTTTTCTCTCTCCACCGCAGACCTACTCGATCGGTTTAAATTGTGGCCCGCTTATTTAATTACTTTCAGTTAGGAAAATGTGTTTTAAACTTGTGGAAAATAAATCCTTAATATCATATGGCAACTGTGACTGTTTGACATAAGCATTGAGCGCTTTATTGCGGTCAACCGTTGTTATGTAGACAGATGCGTTGCGTCCTAAAAATAGAAAAAAGTTTAACGAAGAATCGATTGATCCTCGAGGAATGCAAGCGATCACAGGAGTAGCGAAAACACTCGTGCCCATCCCTAATAGCTACTATTGCACAAAATGGTAACACTTACGTACGTTATGCAAATATGCAACTTGTTTGTTGAAATGTGGGAGCTTCCTCAAGCAGCCATCTCATTCCCGACAATCCCCTCTGTGCAGGAACTCTTACATATGGTAATTAAACATTATAACACCTGCGGCTTATTGTCCAGTGCGGCATATAGTACGGAAAGTACGGTAAGCATGGAACCTGTGTGGCCGACCACTCCAGTTAGTAGAAAAATACAGAAGGTTGAGTACCTTTCTTTTTAATTAATTTGAATTAACCCACAGTGTTTGAAGAGGTGGTCTCTGCTGGTAGAAAATGCCAGTGCTATTTTGATTAAAAAAACTAATAAGAAAAAGGGCGGCGTTTACATAAACACAAACTGGTATGCAGCAATCCATCCACCTTGGCACAATTGTGTTCATTTCAAGCCACAAAATGACCAAACAGACGCAAGAGCAGAAAAACATTTCCCTGTAATGTCCCTCTGTTTGCACCTCCGCTGGCTTTGTGGACGCATGAAAATAAATGTAATTTTGGAACGAGTACAAAATGTAAGCTAGTGTGAGACGGCAGAGCAGCAATAATTGTGTTCCATTACATGACCATTTTGTTTTCAGTGAGGAAAACAATGTGCTATAAAAAAAAATACATTGTCCTTATTTAGCCTACTTTGTTTAATCCTGTTGAACAGAAGTGGAATGAGAGAACGGCTGTGTCAGGCTAAACACAGCTCAAACTTGACCTTTACATCCAGACCAACCAATAGCTAAAGTGGAAACTCATGAATAACTTTGAGAGAGAGAGAGGCAATCTGTCAGGAAGCATCAAGCCAACTCACTTATTAAAGTGCCACCTCTGTCAAAACACTTCAATGCAGCTACATGTATCTAGATGAACATTAGAGATAGAATAAAGTGAACGTATCTTGAAAATTTGCCCTTTATATCACAACAGGGAACCAATAGAAAGAGACTGATGAAGATTACGAGAGAGAGAGGGGGGAGAGTGGTAATCACTTTATTAGACACAATATAACAATTACTAAACTAAATAAAAATAAACTACAGAAACAGCTATCAAATTGCAATGTCCTTCTGTCCACTCCCACAGCAATTTATGAGGGGGACACACAGAGAGAGACAGAGAGAGGGAGAGAGAGAGAGTCCATGTGGCACCTTGATTAATGGACAGATGGCAAGGCCACTGAGCCAACTCTCTCTCTCTCTGTGTGTGTGTGTGTGTGTGTGTGTGTGTGTGTGTGTGTGTGTGTGTGTGTGTGTGTGTGTGTGTGTGTGTGTGTGTGTGTGTGTGTGTGTGTGTGTGTGTGTGCATGTGTGTGATCACCAGGGGAGTTCAGTGGATCTGCCTGAATATACTGACTCTGTGAAGGGTGCTACATGTCAACAACATATACACACACACAAACACAGACACACACAGGCACATATGTTGACTTCAAGCAGGAAAGAAAGATGGAGGAAAAAGTAAAGAAACTTTAGTGTAGTGTCACTGTACAACAGCTATACAAAATGACTCTTTGTCTCTATATGTGTGTGTGTGTGTGTGTGTGTGTGTGTGTGTGTGTGTGTGTGTGTGTGTGTGTGTGTGTGTGAGAGAGAGAGAGAGAGAGAGAGAGAGAGAGAGAGTGTGTGTGTGTGTGTGTGTGTGTGTGTGTGTGTGTGTGTGTGTGTGTGTGTGTGTGTGTGTGTGTGTGTGTGTGTGTGTGTGTGTGTGTGTGTGTGTGTGTGTGTGTGTGTGTGTGTGTGTGTGTGTGTGTACCCATTAAAGCTCTAACCAGAGTGAGGGCCATTGGAACAGTGTGTGCCAGCTTAATGATGTCATCAATCATTCTCTGTGTCCATTGGTCAATCTATCTACTCCTGTAGGCAGCCCTGTTACAACAGCCAGTTTGGCCCTACTGCAGAAGTTTCTGTTCCCTTATGTGACTCAACATTGTGTTCTAAAGCTTAGAGTGAGCTTATGCACTTTATAAACAGTTTCAACTCATAATTTAAAATGTGTTTAAAAAGTATTTGACTGGTATATAGGTTTGCTGACATTGTAATGTTCATCCAAGCTCAAATTTGCTAGGCTTGTTGGTACCAATAAAATCAAATCTGTCAACCACACTACAGACAAGAGGTACCTGCAATTAAAAATTAGCATGATAGCCTGACAAGTAATATTTGTATCCTTGTTATCAACACACTGAAATAGCAGATACCCCCTAACCTGTCAAAATAATGATTTGAGGTTTTCATTTCAGCTTACTGGTCTGCTTGGTTACACATGATTATGGGGACGTGCCTTTAATAATTCATGCACTTGAAGTTCCCGTGATGAAGAAATTACCCTCATAAAAAAATGAAACATTATTCTTTATTATTATTTTTTTTTAAATCACCTTGCTCTTAGCTTGAAGGCAGTTTGTGATGGACTGCTGTGACACCAAGGCACATCACTGATTGATTCCTGATAGAATGAGCTCAGAAAATACCCCAGTCTAGTCGCGTTGGTTGCTGGAATGTCTTCCTGCAGGATAAAGTGTACTTGATACATGGCATATAAGCCAAACCAATACTTATACATTGGTTAAGGTGTATGATAATGATGAAGTTCTGATAACATAAACTTAAACCGGGACTTAATTTGTTTTTGTACCACGAAGATTTGCTGCTAGTAGCATCTTATTTCTAATATCAGCCCATGAATTGTGTACTTTTGAAACCTCATCCATATGATTCAATTTCTATTTAAATGACCTCTCCCATACTTCTCCTTATGCTCTGTGGTTTGGTTGCAGTTTCAGAGAGGTAATCTTGAACAGGTAGGGGTTAAGTGTCCTTGGTATGCTCCAGCAGGTATTGCTGTATGGGTGATTGAACCCGAGTCCTCCATTGGGGGACAACGACTCACAAACCACAAAGGCCACCATCCTGTTGAGAGAGCAGCAGAGTCATGGACCTTGAGTGTAAGGCCGAGATCATACCCACGGAAACAGTGTATGCTATGCTAGAATGGAGAACCAAGTCAAAACAGTGTGAAGTTGAACAACATTGACATTCAGACTAAACATTTCTCCCCGCAACCTTCCCAGTGCTCATGGAGTGCATCAGTTATGCTCTGAAGTCACAAAACAAAACTTTTTTCAAACTGTGAGCAAGGGCATTGGAGCTACAGGCTTTGGCAATGGGATCCTTGCCTGAAAAATCATTTGTGTCTGCAAGTCTGCATCCCAACAGTTTGTTTGTTTGTTTGTTTGTGTGTGTGTGTGTGTGTGTGTGTGTGTGTGTGTGTGTGTGTGTGTGTGTGTGTGTGTGTGTGTGTGTGTGTGTGTCGGAATGAGAGTGGGAGATACAAAGCAACAATCCTGGGGGAATCCAGTTGATCTGAATATATAAAAACTCAAAAGTGGATGTGCTCTTACACACACGGGCACACGCACACACCAAGTCTGTGGTTCCTGCCTAAAGCCTTCAGTTAATCTCATTTATGATTCTAACAATATGCTTTTAGTACCAGAAAGACCTCATCAACATTTTCAATTTCATTTAAAATTCATTATCGCTTCAATTATAGTGTGGCCCTTTGGCTTCAGACCTCTATGCTGCGTGCCAGTATAACTAATGATGAGAGGAAGAGAAAAAGATACAAAAAAAGATACAGATGGGGGCAAATCTACACAGAGAGACAGACGGGCAGGTAGACAAAGAGTTAGACTACCCTTTAACATCTTGCTTAAAGCTACACACTTTGTATATGGGTGAATACAATGAATACATTCTGCTGGTTAGTTTCCTCTTAAACTTAACCAATTTAAGAACTGCTATTTGTGTATACCATCTAAGTTACTAAATTGAACAGCTAATTGTACATGGTAAATAGAGTAAAACTTACAACACTTGAACTCATAAAGTAGTGGGGTGAATGTATAAGATAGCGTAACATGTTGTAAAGTTAGTACCTCACAATTGTTCTCAATTGTTGTATTTGCTTAAATACACTAAACTTTCAATAAACCCTCAATTGGCAGAAATGGATACGGAGAAAAATACAGACATTTATAGACACTTAGAGCAAACGCTAGATTGTAATATTAATCGTGAACTGCACACAATGGCTGATAAAGGGGCGAAGGCAGTGTGAATAAAAGGTGCAGAGACAAAGACAGAAAGGAAGACATACAAATGCGGGCGAAGAGACGGATGGAGTTTCATGTAAATAATGAGATGTGAGCGCCTCTGGTAATTCTTGCGATAACTCTCCTGGCACTATCGCTATAGCAACACCATACCCATTCTACTGTAGGCAGGGCGATGGGCTGGCCATTCGTTCAGGCCACGCTGATTGAGCTGTCAATGCACACACGCGTGCTGTTACAGAGACACACACACACACACACTTTGAGACATGTATATAAATAACACACACACACACACACTTCTATATGTATCTATCAGTTTATAAATTGCAGTGAGCTGAGCACAAGAGAAGGTCAAGTGAAGATGCATTGAGAATTAGAGGTACAACCATCAACTGAGTTCAGTCAGGGAGAACTCAGGCAGTGATCCAGAAGAAAGAGAGACAGGAAAACACACAGACACGGACGGAGAGAGACAAAAAATTGAGATATAAGGTTGTCTCTAAGGGGTCTTGCACTTGTTCTGACACTCTCTTGCAGCATCTCACAGACACACCCCATTACACACACAAGAAAAGACAAAGACTGAAAGAACACACTGTGGTAGCCTATATTTATTTTTTCTTTACTCCTTGCCTGCATTGTAAGTCACAATAGCAGCCAGGAGTGTGTTTGTGAGTGTAAAAACGAATAATATTGTATGCATATACAAGTCAACATTTTGTTTCTCGACTGTGCCTGTTTTGTAAGATGTGACCATTTAAGCTTTAAAGCTCGGGTATATGATTTCTGATTTGTCAAAGTTAACATGAGCGGTACACTTTGACCAATCAGAGCGAGGCTCCGATTCTCTCTTCTTATTGGCTGTTGGGACTGTCCATTCACTTTGGCACAACTTTGTTGGTGTAGCGTGTCAGGGAGGGACCATAGGGGAGGGACCAAGGAGAACAAGTGGAGCGGTTGAGGTATTTGGATTTGAATCCCAAATGCCATTTTCTCCCCAAATCCTCCACCCCAGCTTTAATGCATTGTTGTTGTTGTTTTTTGAGTGTCTGTGTGTGTGGCTGTTAAACTGTACGTGTTCCTGTGGCCTACCGCTGAACAAACTAATTAAGGAACAAACACTGCTTCAAACCAACCAGAAAATTACCTCCCAGCTCTAACAGGACGACCCAAGGACAGACGAGCAGTGGTCTCTATCACATCCAGTCAGAGCACACAGCCTTAATAAAGGCTTGGTTGGTTTATCGAACAGCTAGCATGTGTCATTTTAAACACCCCACTGAGTGTATAGCTTCAGAGACATTGTTTGACATACACTCTTATGCTTCCGGAGGATTTGTATAGAGAATCCCTCTGGGAGGTGTTACCCCTCTGGGAGGCGTTACAGGACAATTGCCTCCAGAACAGCCTAGTTCAAAAACAGTTTCATTACAACTGCAATAAACATTTTGAACTCTGATCGCTGAGGATTAAGCATGGCCCTTATGTATTTATGTATTGTGTAGTGTGTATGTCTATTTGTGTTATATGTTTTGTAAGTTGGAACCTGTACCAAGCTGTACTGACAACAAATTCCACCAGCCTGGCTGTGTGGTCATTAAAAAAAGAATCAATCAAAATACATAGTGCATTTTAACCACCAGTCATCCACATCTAGAATCTTCCCTCAAGTACACAAAAAATCCATTGTATCTGTTACATTATGCTGCGGCATCTATTGTAACATACAGTATAACATCACAAGTGTTGTTCCGATCTGCACTCTAGATGTTGTAATGAGCGTAATTATAACCCAGCAATAGGAGTTTGAAGTGGTTGACTTTCAATAGATTTTTGAGAGTAAGTTGCTGGTCAGTGCCTCTATCAGTCAATACTAGCTAATCCTGTGGTATTTCACAGCCAATGACTTCCATTCACGTGCTGCTGTCCTGGGAGATGTTGCTAGCACTATCAATAACATCTTTCTGACTTCCTGCTTCTCTTTTCAGGCTGTGGCTAGAATACACTTTTTATAGGAACATTGGGGATTTGGACACTTTTAAAAGTCGCTGGTGCTATAAAAACATTGTCTGATCAGTTGTTCATGATGACTTGCTGTTTGCGCATGTTTTTAAAAGATAATTTATTTTTAATGTTTATGTAAGATAACGAATATGTGAATGAAGTATTTTTTGTAAAATAAAATAAAAATCTCTCCTCTTCTCTTCTCTTCTCTTCTCTTCTCTTCTCTTCTCTTCTCTTCTCTTCTCTTCTCTTCTCTTCTCTTCTCTTCTCTTCTCTTCTCTTCTCTTCTCTTCTCTTCTCTTCTCTTCTCTTCCTGTCATCACACTCAAGGCTTTGCATTAGTGATATATTTAATTGCTTTTACTGCACAGCCACTGTGATCTGCAAGTGCCACGCCATTTTGCTGTAAGATGTTATTTCTTTAAAGTCTCTGGCTAAGCGTTAATTAAATTGTTTAGTTCTAAAGGTAATTGTCTCTGTTGCAGTGTGGTACCTCAACAGCATACAATTGCTGTATCTAATACCGCTACTAATAACAACAACATTATGGTTTTTTTTTCGTTCACAGTGAAGACATGTGGCAGTAATCTTCAAGGGCCGTCAGGAACCTTCACATCTCCTAACTTCCCAATTCAATATGAGAGCAACGCACAGTGTGTTTGGATCATCACTGCTTCAAATCCCAATAAGGTAAATCTTATTCTCTCTCTCTCTCTCTCTCTCTCTGTATCTCTCTCCCTCTTTATCTCTATGTATCTCTATTTAGTCATTCAGATCAAGGTTTATGTCTGAACTACTGTAGCTCACAGATGTACAACATATTTCCATTTGTTTTTTAAGCATGGAATACAATTTTAATCTGAAACAACAGACCAGTTCTTACAGGCATTACAAAGTTAGTTAAGCAGTATTTAAAAAAAAAAAAATACACAATTTAAATGTGTTGATAATAATTTATGTAGGAGGTATCCTACATGATATGCTAGTCAGGGCATATCAGTATCTAATTCTGTGCGATTGGCTGATCCCGCGAAGGGGCAGACGATAGGTTGGAGGTTAGATGGAGAGATGCGATTGGTTGCCGCTTTATGTCCCAGGAGAAATCTGATTGGTATTCAGGAGACACATCCTTATTCCACTCAGGGTCACTGCGGTGACCGTTCTGTCGTCAATGGCAACACCTGCGTCAGCAACACAGGGACACACAAACACGAATGTTCACACTCACACGTACACACAGACACACTTTTACATACATGTGTGCTCCAATACACACAGTGGGTCTTTAACACCAACACGACTATGCAGAGGCACACACATGCACATACGCTTTTGTCTTTCCCTCTCTTCCTCTACTCACACACAAATATTTCTGTCACTGCCCAAGGCCCCTCTGGTTTATGGCCTTGAGCAATACATTCTCCTTTGAAGGCTACAATGTGTATGTGACTGTTGAAGGCTAATACTACTAATGCCCCTCTGCACCCTGTAGGGTGAATGTGTGTGTGTGTGTTCGCACAGGAAGCTGAAAATGAATGTGTATGTATAATGCATGGTTATGGATATTTGCCAAGCATGTTGCTCTAAATAAAGTCAAATCAAATCATTTTTACAGCCTTTTATCTTTTAAAGGCTTTACCGATAGGACCTTATCATTTACCGTTATATTCCATATTATTTCATGTCGCAGTGATTCACATGTATGTCTGTTATCACTATATATACACACTATGGTAACATAGTAAATCCTTGACACGACATGTACTACATTGCACCACATAGTAAATATATATACAGTTTTGTATGACATTACATCAAACTAAAGGTCTTCATGGGATCTGTAAAATTGAATAGCACTTGACCTGTAAAGGATGGACATCAACTTAAAACAAATACAGAGTGCCCAAGGGGCAAATACACACACAGGGTAAACCACAACGTCCATGTTTTAAGTCCTTAAGACTCCAGCTGATCTGAAATCAACTGGACACATGCCTTACTACACTGACAGACTCCATGAATAATAATAAGAGCACTGTAGTTGTTCAATAATAAAATTAATCCTCAAAAATACAACTTGCCTAAACATTTTGCACACAGTGTAGACACAATGCAATTTAGAATATAAATGTTTAACACCAAGTGCTGCCTTTACTTGATTTCATGATTGCAGAGTGTACCTGCCTCTTATACCAGTCCAGTGACAAAGAAAACTGCAGAAAAAGTTCACTTAAGCATTAAAAGTCTTACATCTAATGTTTCCTCTCTTGAATAACACATAGACACAGTATAAAGTCAGTGTGCATCATAAGCCAAAAAGAAAGATTCCGCATGAATTGCTTCTGAGCAAATAAAAAAAAACAATAATACAATTAATAACAATCTCTGATTACCTTGTAAGGTAAGTTGCTCTTTTGGTCTCCTTAAAATGCATTAGATGTTGCTAACGTTGCCAGATTATTGGGTCCTGTTGGGTTCAATCCAAATGTTTCTGATCCGATCTAAAGCAATTACAGTTGATGTGACTTGAAGCAGAGTTTGACTAGGTTGACGTTTAAACGTTGTTACTCAGGTTTCAGAGGTCAGCTCTTCTGAGAGGCATCTAAGGTTCTTACAACATATGTCTTTGGAAATGTGTGATTTCAAGTCAGGGTTTTGGTCCCATTCATCAGTGAGAAACTTATATAAAATATCAAAAGCAGAGGAATCGAGGATTACTAAATCCTTAGCCCATTCAAAGATGAAATTACAAAGCAAGTAAAAGCGATGAGGATGACAGAGTGGCTGTCTTGACAAGTTTGACGTATTCATGCGGGGAACTTGTGAAGAGGCACATGGAGAAACATGTCAATGTGTACATCTAGATCTTGCTCATGGATTAGCATCTTTGCTACTGTCAGACTTGTCTTTCTGCTGTCAGATAAGTGTAATTTTCCGTCCAATGGATTTTTTTGGCAGGATTTAAAGAGAATAGCTTGAAGCCAAATAGCATTAATCCATTTCCAAAATGTACTTAAAAAAGAAGCATTTTCAAAGTTTGGAAATACTTCGGTGACATGCATTATGATTTAAAGGAGCTAACCCAAGTAATGTCATTCTGAGAAGCCTATATCATACATTTCAGTACACATTTGTTTAATGAAAAACTGGGATCCAAGATTAAAGAGGCTTTTAATCAACTGGAAAAATAAATCACATTAATGGCTTTACTATATATCACAATGTTGACTTTGTAATTATCTATTTCAAGGTTGCAAAAAGTTCATGTTGGTTTAGGAATTCTTATTTTTCCTTTGTTAGTTCCCATGATGAGTGGCCAACTTGAAACTGCAGATTCATAAACACATTTAGTGGAGTCACAGATAATTTACGAGTTCAAAAAGCGGGCTTGAGTTGCACAGGTGGCGGATGCACACAAGCAAGTTGGGAATTAGCAGGTAAACAACATGTATTAGGCGAGAGCAGCACGAGAGCACTGAGGATGCAATAAAAAAAAAGCCTGTCCCCAATTAGAGGCTGTTGAGGTAATGAGGGGCAGCTTAATGGACAAGAAATCGGCCAGTTGATCTCCTGAGTACAATTTTGTACTGTTTGTTATCAGTCTCAGTTATGGAGACAGTGGAACAGATGCCTCTTTTTAAGATTATAGTAATTGTATTATTTTATATGTATACATATTTCTTGGATACTGTATATTATGAAATAACAATTGTGCCTTTTGGGATTTTCTTATGTATTGTGTGTTTCATTGTCTTATGCTGTATTTTTAAATTGGACCATGAGTCCATAATAAAGGCTATTATTATCAATCTCTCCATCACAGCCATTCCCACTACATTTCTCATTGTCTACTTCTCATACTTCTGAAGGACAAGAGACAGCGGCTTTCTATAACCCCCCTTCTCCTCATTCTCTTTGTCTCCCTGTCTCTGCTAGTCCCATTCCCCTGTTACTCCACTCTTCCTCTCTGTCTGCTCACTACCCTGCACCCTCTCTCTCTCTCAGGTTAAGTGTTAATGGGGTTCTATAGCTCTCTGATGTTATTGCTTCATTTAGTTTTGGCAGAATGAGCCTTTAGAGCCAATTCATTCCCTCCTGTTCTCATTTAACCTTGGGGGTGGCATGATGGGATAGCCATTACTATATACTTCTCCCTACTTCTCTTATCTTCTCTCAAACAGCTGATCTTACTCTACCATCGTCCTTTCTTCATTTTCACCATCATTTAGTTACCTTGTTTTGCTCTTGTAATGTCCCCATCCTCTGGGATATCAACGAGCCAAAGCACATTCTTCATGTCCTCGTTTTATAATGCTGGAGATGAGATGAAAGCTGTGGCACCTTCATGTCTAATGTTTGTGTCCAGCTATTTTGTCATTCACCATTCAATGCAGCTGAATGTACATATCATGCTGTTATGTAAATTGACGGTTTTGTGTCATTTAATGCATATTTGCATGCAAAGTGTGATGCATAACCCATGGATACAAGAAGACCACTGCAGTGCTGCCATGCCGCATATTTAGTTAACGTCACTATAACAAAAGTAACACAGGGGCACTCACTTAGAAGAGAAAGTTACACTTTTGGCTTTGTACTTCTTCACTGGTTGAATTAATTAATGTTCTAAGAAAAAATCGGATATATGCACTAAAGCCATGAGGCAGAAAGACAAAACAAATCATGGCACTGGCTTCTTTTGCCTGCAGTCCGTCATTAAAATGGCGTGCTCCTGCATCTTTTCGACAGGACCAACAACGTGGCAGTTTTTAAGGGCTCGGGTTAAGAAATGTTAAATGTTTTTGCAAAATAGCACTGTGATTCAAAAGCATTTTTCAGTAAACTAGTTGCGTAGCAACAGTAAAATACATGCATAAGATTTTCCACAGGTTTATGTTGAAGAGTTATGATCTAAAAGGGAGGCACCTGGTGGATTCAGCTCAGTGAAACAGAAGTAATCGGAAAACTACTAAGTTGCAACAGACTTTGGCCATCAGTCATCATCAGCTAAAGCCTGGCTCACTATGACACAATTTATACGTCCAGGCGGCAGCATGTTCAAAGGGGTTTATAGTTCTACTGTCACAGACTATCTATTATTCCCCGGCCCTGTCTTTGCCCACTGACTCTGTGGGTCGCCCAGGTGTTTCAGATATTCCTGCAGTAGCTGTATTCTCAAGGTATCCCTAGATCTTATTAGGCTATGAGTAGGGAGGAGCCTTTCCCACCTTATTGTCTCCACGACAACCAAAGGAAGTGCTTTATCAAGCAGAAATCCAATTCTGTCGCCTCATTGGCCAGAAGCCATAGATGGATGGGAAGAGGGAAAGCAGCAGCCAATTAGAAAGAGAGAGACGACGAGGTTGACAGCAAAAGAGAGAGAGAGAGATATAGAGAGAGGTGGGGAAAATGAAGGGAGAGAGAGAGATGGATGTTTGCGTGAGCAGGAACCTATTAGAGGAGGGGAGAAATATGTAGAGTGTTCGGTTTCATCTACTGCGCACGCACGCACACACACACACACACACACACAGTAATGAAAGAGATTTCGAACGCACGCATAAACACTAACCCACACACAGTCAGCAATGAGGTTCCAATCTAAGTTGACTTGAGTACAGTGTTCATATTTATAGACACATGGGCATGGTGTAATGTAGTTATATTCTAGCCGTGTTTAATGCTGTGTAAACTATGCTGATGTGGCATTAGGGTGTTCTAGATCGGGGGTATACAAGGAGATGGATTGACCAGTTTCATCAGAACACACAGGCCCTTCCTCTTTCTACACTGCATGGCCAAAGATTCCACAGAACCAAAGATGACTGGATAGCCCACTAACTAAGAATCAAACAGCCACTCACCATTTCTAATAGTTCATAGAATACACTGCTCACTCAGTTAGCTACTGCTGCCATTTCATTTTATTAATTGAGTTTAAATGCGTCGATTCCTTTATTGTCCCCATGCCCTGTTTTTCAAGGCTCTGTTTACCATTTTAAGATGTCCTAAAGATTTGGATCTTGGACTAAATAGTTGAATCTCAATTTATTATGGAGGGTTTTGGAGCTTGGAGCTTGCTTGATTTTATATACTGTATATCAGTTGTTCGGTCTCATGTCAATTTTTTTTTGTAACTTCATAAAACAGCAGGTCTGTTTCTGCTCCCTGAAGAAAAATGGGGAATTGAATGAGGTTTATTGGTGATAAAGATGTAGAAATTACCACCATGAACAAACACACATCAGGCGATACTGCCAGCAGGTAAGCTGTTAAACAGCAGGTGAATGGGAAGACATAGCTACCGTTGTGTGTGGCTCATTTTCTTTGTATTTGTTCTCTCTCTCTCTCTCTTTAAAAATGTAATGGTTAAACTTCAATATGCGTACCAGTGGTAACATGTCCCCAGGCCTTCAGGTTGCAGATAGTGAAGGGGGGAAATAATGGATCCATAGTTTTGATGTCTGACTCAAACAGAATATTTGAATAGAGACTACAAAAACAGATGCCCAGAAATAAGAAGATATGGACATGCACGTGAATATGCTCACCGTTAACACACCAACAATACAGGAAACCCTAACCTGTATGAAGTTTTTGGATGTTTTTTGAGGGTCCTCGGGAAGAATATTGGGTCTTGAAATCTACAAATGTTTCGCAAGAAAAAGAGGAAGTGGAGGAAAGAGAGGCAGAGTGAGTTTTCAGTCTTCCCCCCAGGGTCAAGTCAGAATTCTAGTTTGAAATATTCCAACATAGATCGCTAGCATCAAAGATGTGCTCATAATTACCCACCCTTCATTCCTCTATGTTGCTTTCTCCTCCTCTCTCCTCCCTTCTTCCGTCCTTTTCCATCTCCTTCCTTCTCTTAATCTACTCTAGCCTTTCTGTCACTCCCCCTTTTCTCTCTTCCCCTCTGCCAAATGTGTTTCTCTCTGGTCTTAGATGAAACAGAAAGTGTTGGTTTAATGATTCCTGAGTTTTTCCGCTGTGTTCTGATTCTCTCAGTTCCGAGGTTCAGTACAGGAGGTGTTCCACGTCTCTGCTTAGTTCGTATTGCAACGCTGGAAAAAAATCATACCATACCACATTGTTTGATGCATTAATGAATTCTAATGAGTCACCCTCGGTCATGTATTATTCCATGAGACGGTAAATGTGTCTTTGATAGGGTTATAGGTGAAAGTCTTACCATACAAACAGCTGTGGAGCATATGCTGGTTATGATTGGGGTCAATGGTACGGTATGGATATATTTTTGATTGCATTAGGTTTTCACTACGTACTTCTCCTTGTGGCTATTGCTTGAGATGTGCTGACTCTTGTTAACCCCAATTTAAATATCAGTCCCAGATTTTTCTTTGACTGGGTTCAACTGGAAGTGGATCGAACCATTTTAACCCGCGTGTCTGTGTTTTTTGTGTGTTAACTTTAGGTAATCCAGATCAACTTTGAAGAGTTCGACATGGAGATAGCCTATGATACTCTGACGATAGGAGATGGAGGGGAGGTGGGAGATCCTACAAGGATACTACAGGTGTAAGTATTATACCTTACTTAAACATACTTTTATGTATTTTCTGCGTGGAATATCAAGCATCTTAGGAAAGAGTGTGTGTGTGTGTGTGTGTATATATAGGTACAGTATATGCAATTACTTTGACATTACTGCATTATTCATCTATGAATCATTGGTGTGAAATCCCTGTATTAAATCTAAAGATGACAAGATGAGTGTTGGTGGTGGCAGTTACACAGGATAGTGTAGTAGCGAGTTCTAGAAAAAATACATGTTAATATGTTTTTCAGAGGCACATATGTATCACTGATATGTTTCACTTATCCAACATATCATCAAAAGGACTTAGTTAACTACAAAACACAATACTGTCTGCCCTGACAGATTCCTTGAGTGATTTTATAAAGTGCTTAAATAAAACAGATAAATATATAAAACGCACATTGTGTTTCCATAATGGCCAGCTGCCCTCATGAGCAGCATGCTAATGTCAGTCTATTAAACGATTCACAACGCGGTTAACATGTTCCGCATATAGTCTCTAAATGGTCAGAGTAAGAACTGCTGCCCATTTTTCTTATTTGTACTTTGTCCATTTCCATCCTGCTTGTTGGTGTGAGCCTTCAGCTGCCAGCAAGCTTGAAATCCTTCATCTTCTTTGTCGCAATTAGTCACATCGTAAAACAGCAGTCTGCATTTTATGTGCTCCACTTAAAAAGATGAATGGTGCTTGCATTTTGGAAACGCAGTGCGGTGCCCAAAAGGATAACAGATGCAGAGCCTTTGCGAAGTGGATGATTTCGATTCACTTTGGAGTCGGTCACTGTTAACTTTCATACCTAAAAGGCTCTGGCAGGCTGATGAATAAAAAAAAAATTAAAAACACTGGATTGTGTGAATGTTCCTCCGGGAGCATTCTGGAGAACCAAAGCATTCAACTGCAGCGCAATATGTCCCGGCAATGTGTTCACACTCAGTGCAACACTTGATCATTTGATGATGGCTATAATCACAGTTATCAAAATGATAGATTGTTATAATGGTAATTATGATGACAGTGATTCAATTGTAATATGTTCTGTTCTCCAGCCTGTCAGGTAGCTTTGTTCCTGACCTGATAGTCAGTATGACTCACCAGATGTGGCTTCACCTACAGTCGGATGAGAGTGTCGGATCGATAGGATTTAAGATCAACTACAAAGGTAAGAAATGTGTTTGTATGTGTGAGAGAAATAGGGAAGATGAGAAAAAGTAAGTTAGTTCAATGTGTGTCGAGAGGGCTAAGTAAAGATGTTCTAGTTTTTGTTTTTTAGTCAACTGTGTTTGTAGACCAAGGAGAAATAATTGCTCCATCATTTCCTACATCCTTAAGGGCCTGTCTCTTTGTGTGCGATTCACATTGACTTTACAGAACTGACTCATTTCACTTTTGAATGAATACATAACACTGTGTTTTTTGTTTACAAATGACATGTTGAATTCATTACCGGGAAACATTGTGTCTTTAAACCCTTAAACTTTGATTCCAGAGCCGTTCTTGCTCTGATATGACTATGTGTGCCGTCCCCAGCCATTCCTATGATGATTGCTCACTTGTGGCCATTGACAATCCTACACAGTCTTGCTTTAAATCTAAACATCCTGGAAAGATTATCTTTATAAGACACGAAACACGAAGGGACATTGACTGGTTATTTCATTGTTTCTGGGTTGTGTGTGTGTGTGTGTGTGTGTGTGTGTGTGTGGTTAATGTGAGGCACTGCTGTCTTTTATTTTTAACCGCAGAATGTCAACAGATCATCACAGGTCACGCTCAATCAGTCAAGCCTCATGGTTTGGTTTGCAGATGATTTGTTTGATTGGGGATAGGATCAAAAGTACGTGGACCCTGCGATGCAGACAAAACAAATAATGTTATAGTATAGTCCGTGGCATGTTCTCTAAAGGTGCTACAAGGAACTTTTATATATTTCTGAAACAGTCTAATTTCTCTTGATCTGATGATCATGAATTACATGTAACAGCAAACGAAACCATCAGTGCAAAGAATGCTATTTTTATATATTTTTTTTCTTCATGCCTCTGTCATGGGTACGCTGACCCAGGAACAACAGCTGGCGTAATAAAAACACCACCGCTTTTATCCAAAGGGGGTGCAAGAATTATCACTAACTGAAAGTTCCTCCGGGCACCTTAACTTTCAAGTTGGATATCTTGTGTAATTTTTTTTAAACTAATGTTTTCTTTTTCAAGTAACTCGTGACCATTTATCTTAAAAACAATTTAAATCGTTTTTATCTGTGCGGTTGATGCAGCTCGTGCCGTACTACAGATATGACCCTTTCCAAAGTTCTCCGTTTAATAGATAGTAGTAGGAATATGATTACAGTCCATGAAACACACAGAGGTGAGCCTTGCCACAGAAATGGACTATGTGTGCCTCATTTGGCCGTCATCATCTGTGGATTTATTGCCGTAATGAGGTCACAGTGCGGAGTATGGTAATGCGGCGAGTTCTAAAAGTGTTGGAACAATGGCACACTGTTTTGATAAATCCTTTACCCCTTGCACACTGTGGAGTTCAAATAATACAGTGACTAAATGGTGATTCAAAAAAAGGCCGTCTTCCCAATTAAATTAACGGTTTCAGCCGTTGTTTTATTTGTTAATTCTCCATAATGGTATTTGTACTTTAATTCTATTGTGTGAAAAGTTCTTTAAATAGAAAACAAATCAAATAACACAAGCCTTTCCCTCTAAATGAGAACAGTAACACTATTGTCTTAATGTTTGGTTCAGTATTGTTTTGATCATCTTGTAGTGGTATGAGCTATAATCCCCTCGAAACACGCTTGAAACGGTACACCAGATAAAGTGCTTCCAATTCAAAAATAAAAACGTGAAAACATTTGTCAAGGCAGCTTTAAATCATGTATTCCTAAAGCAAAGGGGGCTCCACAATACCTGTGCAAAACATTTTTTTAAGTTATTTCCCCATATAGATCAATGGTCAAATTAATGGAGAGAACCACACTTTAAATACAATAGTGCCTATACTGCTGACATTGTTCTATGTGTAGGGATCTATCTGTCTATTAGTCACTATAGTAGTGTAGTTCTATATTATTTTAACAATGGAGATGACATGTGTCACATATTTATCCTAAAGCTGTGTGCTGGTGTTCATATGAATTGCTGACCAATATTTTCAGATCATATGAGCTTGCCACAGATGTGTTTATTTGATTTGTTTTACTCAAACCCCAAAAACCCTGGAAAAGTTCTATCAATACTCGATACTGCAAGATACATGTGTTTGTTTCTGAGTGCTGGCTCTATCACACACACACACAAGTTACTATAAAGGAGGGTGTCTGTGCTATTAGTTAGTGGCTGTGTGAGATGTCTGTGTGTTTTTGAGAAAGAACAGGTGTCTGTGTGTGTGCACACGTGTGCACGTGTGTGTGTCTTCCTAAAACCACATCCCTCAGACCTTGGCTATGAAATATAGACATTATCACTAACTCTAGCCTTGCTGCAAAGTCACTGATGCACTACACTGTGTGTGTGTGTGTGTGTGTGTGTGCGTGTGTGTGTGTGTGTGTGTGTGTGTGTGTGTGTGTGTGTGTGTGTGTGTGTGTGTGTGTGTGTGTGTGTGTGTGTGTGTGTGTGTGTGTGTGTGTGTGTGTGTGTGTGTGTGTGTGTGTGTGTGTGTGTGTGTGTGTGCGCGCGCGCGTTAGAAGGGTCCTCCATCAGTAAGCCAACGAAGCTATACCAACACGTCTCTCACCTCTTTCACTCCTCCTCACATTCTCCCTTGTCTTCCGTCTGCCTCATTTTTCCTCATTAGCCATCTCTCAATCCCCACTCTTCCTTTCCCTTCTTTCTGAAACCAAACCATTTTCTCTGTAAGATGCTTTCTAATGCACCGCTGTTTGCTTTTTCTGCCTTCTCCTGTTCTCCCTCTCTCAACCCTATTCCCTCTTTCAGACACCTTTTTTCTTACTGTATGTGTTGTCTTTAAGCTATAGCAGTACTGCTTCTCTCTTTCTTTTTTTCACTCGTTCACTCCTTTTCTGTGTCTATGTTTCTGCCTCACTCTGCCCCATGGCCTCTCACGTTCTCCCTCTCTCTCTCTCTTTTTCTTGTCACCATTCATCTATTATTAAAGCCAAGGTCACCACCCCGGCAACTCTTTGACTCCTCTCCCCCATTGCAAGGCATACAAATCACAAGCAAACATGCACACACACACTCTCTCTCACACACACACACACACACACACACACACACACACACACACACACACACACACACACACACACACACACACACACACACACACACACACACCAGTCCGGAGTGCTTGTACAGCAATCTTTCAGTCTACCCTGAATCGCGACACGTCACAGTGTTAGATTTAGTGGGGCACTGCAACACTATTGACATCATTTACATGAAAGTTTCAGTGAGTTTCTGTCTACTCTATGAATACATGAATTTATCATAAGCTTGTATACCTGTCTGCACTGTCCATAAAGAGGTGCCATTGAGATTTCGGAGGATCTATATCACAGAATAAATCTGTATAGTTTTTTATGATTTCAAAGCAGTGAATTTGCGCAAGAGATCTCTAACAATAAAATGGTGTCTCCTATGCATTCCTTTTATTTTCTTCTTTGACATCAAGTCAAGGTTGATGCATTGATGACTGTCAGGATTTCTCCGCATTTATTTTCTGAAAGACATCTGACCTAAAATTACGTATTTGATTAGTTTTGAATAAGGAAATCATGTCAGTATATTTTAAAGAAAGTCAGTCAATGAGATTGAAATGGGAAGCTTAGGTGATTTCCAAGCAGCCACGTTTTAATAAAAAGTTTTAATTCAGCTATTTTTTGTATTTTATTTACCTTTTGCCAGGTAGAGGTAAGAATGGCTTTACTATATGTGTGTATTATACGTGTCAGTCTTATCTCAACAGACACAGAAAAATGATATCATATAAATCTAGTTTTTCTGTCCCTTTGCAAAAATAATGATAACCATTCCATATGTGAATATGTAGAATTGTAAAGTGTAATAGATGAATTATTAATTAATTGAACAAATATTCTTCTTCTTTGCATGCCTATTTTTCAGTCAAAAAGGAGGTCAGTTGGATGCCAACAGAATGCACATTTCTCATTTCCTATTCTCTATTTTTTCTTTTTTTAATAAGTGATTTGGCTGCAACGTCAGTTCAATTTCTTTTGTAAGGTCCCCTAAGGGATCAGCAGTATTCCATATCCAGCTCATGTAAAAGACTTTCAGGGCCGGCACTACACAGTGGTGTTTTAGAGCCCACGTCATCGCCTCCCTATAACTCAAATGCAGCAGCTGCCACTTGGGCTGCTGCAGGATTCTACACTCCACACAGAGTAAACCTTCTGTTCCACTCAGTAGTTTGCAGCTGATTCCTGCCAATTGAAATAGGCACAGGTGCTGGTTTTGCCCCACACTCACCTTCTGCTCAATAAAGCCACATTCTGGACATGAACATGGCAAGTACACAGACTGATTGAACTGTCAGGTGGGACGGCAGTGTGAGTTGTGTTCTTTTTGTGATGCCAGACATTAGCTTTAAGTGACAAGCTTACTTATGGATCAAACCAGTCGGGACTGGCCAGAACTAGTTCATTGATACTGTTCTAATATTATATTCTGTATATACATTTTTTGTGTGTGTGTGTTTTTGGTTTTGCTTGCCTTTTTTTCCAATTTGCTGTCCATAAAAAAGGGCAAGCATCTCCCTTATTATTCATGTATTTTGACTGAAATACATGTGAAAGGTGATTTTGAGAATGTGTTCCCTGCGATGAGTCATTCCCTCAAGCTCCAGCTTTTTTAAGTGCATCAGTCTAGCAATATCCCATCATCCTGCATTATGTAATGCTTTTGCAAGGTGACCACAAAGTGCAGCATACAATGTGCGCTCCATACAGACAGTTGTAAAAGAGGGTTAGATGTGGTAAACTTATAACAAATGTGTAGCTGCTATGCCCAAGATGGTATGCTTTTCTAGGTTTATCTTATAGCATGCTCTAGTTCAAACACAATACTGTATCACAACATCTTTAAAAATAAATAAAAAATAGAATTCTCTACCAGACCATTCATTAGAATGTTACTATAACAAAGCTGTTTGGACTGCGTTTTTTTTTTCTCCTCTTCACTTCAGCAAAATCCTATGGCAAAATCCCATCATTGAGTTATAATGTCAGCTTTTCCTTTTTGAGGTTTTATTTTTCGATTTTTCATCTGGTTTTTATGGTTTCTAATATTCGATGTAGTTTATTGGAGGGAAAGATGTCAAGGTGGATTTTTACGGCACAGTTGACCCCTTGTGCGATGGGTCGGTGGTGTATGTGCGTATACACTGACGGGGAATGAGACACTATAGTGTGTGTGTGTGTGTGTGTGTGTGTGTATCTTCGCACATTTGCGTCCATAATTTTTTGTGTGTGATTTCAATTTTGTCTGTTTTTTGGATATGTGAAAATTTAGGAAACGCAGTTCATGACTAGCCTAAATAGAGAGTTTAAGCAAGGACGAGAGATGTAACGATGTAAATGTAGCAAAGGAAGCCACAAGAGGGATGAACAGAACTGCAACTGAAGTTTATTAAGCACCAAATTTGCATACATATCATTTGCAAAAAACCAACAGCCTCTAATATTTTTATATGTGAAATTTCATCCTGCCAGAAGCATTATTGTAAATCCTTCATTCGATTTGTGTCAGGTCCCACAGGATCTCAATCTTGCGGCAGCACTGTAGTCCAGGTACTGTGCAGGACCCTCGTATTCACTCAGCATTAAACAGCTTTTCATTGGCTGAAACACCATGAAATATGAATTCATTCATTATTAATTCATAACATAATCACAAATGTGGTTAGATTTTACAAGTCAATAACCTTAGTACAATTTGTCACGTGTGTGTGTGTGTGTGTGTGTGTGTGTGTGTGTGTGTATACATCCATGTGTGCTTCAGATGCACCATTTGAAGGGAAGGGCTTACTTAATCATAGAACTGTAAACAGCATTTCATTTCCACGTCATGAATTATTGATCATAATGTTATCCACTCGTATCCACCAGTGTTACTGATACTGAAATTCTATACCTGTAATTCATTTGGTCAAAATTGAATTGGATGAGAGAAAAGGATAGTTTCTCTCATTAGAAAATAATTGTAACTGTCCGGGAACAGTTTGTCCTTATTCCTAATTTTTCGGAACTTTACTAACATTGGGGAATGGACAGGGATTGGTTAAGCAATTTTGTCTTTACTTAAAACATACAAGGGGTCGTTCTGGCCCCCATTGGTCTTGAATTGATTTTAAAGGCTAATCAAGAAGCAGCTCCAGATGGCCTAGAGCTCATTAGACTCTTTGTTTTTTTACGACAAGCTTTTGTATAAATGCTGCTTTAAACTTTTGTAAGTAAACCTTATGGCAAGCTTGTATGTGTTTAACACTGTGTCACTAAGACACTGGTGTACACTGCACTTGTTTAGTTATTTTTTCAACATATTCTCAGTTTTTTTTAGGGGGGGATGGGGGGGAGACAGTAAGAGTAGAAGTAGTGGGAAAATACATTGGGGAAAAAAAGGGTTAGGGATGAGGTTGTCATGTATTATCACCTATACTTCCTATACATAAAATGCAGGAATATTTCTGAGGACAGGCACGTCTGGAAATGAACAGATGATATTTGAATCACAATGAGTCTGGGCTAGTAGTTAGGGAGATGTTACACTTGACTTAAGTGATGTATTTCCGCTCTGTGATGTGATCATTTAAAATAAAACAGAAAACATTTTGTGTATATGGGAGTAACAGCTACATAAAAAAAATACGTGTTGTGTTCAGGTAACTAGAGCCGACAGAGGTTGTGTGCTTTAATGAGAACAAAAAATTGATGTCTTTCTTTTACCCATCTGCTATAAAATCAATCCTTGAAAGCTCCTCTGTGACCTGGTTCGGAACCAGAGAGAGGCAGAAAAAATGTCAGTGCTGTGAGTGTAATAAATGAGATCATTTCCATTCAGCAGAGCGTCCTAACTGATGTCGACTGTGTGAACAAGTCAATTTTAGCCACTCCCTTAAGGTCGCTGACTCTGAACAACCACCAGCTAATTAGCTTGGCTGAATTTCTCATTTATTCCCCTCACTGAAAACCTGCTTGAGTGTACATAAGACTCAATTACTCTCCTTCTGTGACTGTTATGACTGATGTATTATTATTTTATGTAGATGTGTTTGATGCATCTTGCTTTTTGTTTTTGATACATTGGTCCGGGGATACACATACTGGAAATAAAGCACATAAGCTGCCAGACCTTGCAAGAGACACTTTGACAAACCGACAGACAATGCATACAACTGCACAACTATACATTCAGCATTCAATTACTATTAGCAACCTAGCCGTGAAATTAATTTCACAATGGTCACAAAAGAGAAAAAGCCAATAGGCTTTTCTTGTCGAATCTCATTTTCTCCCTCAACATCTATTACCTTACTCTCTCCCCTATCTTTAAAGGAAGTGCATTCACACTCATTGTGTTTGTGTGGAGTGTAGGTGTGTTCGTGTTCATATATGGTGTGTGTATTCGCATGGACAAAATGGTGTGAGCATGAGGGAGTAAAATGGAATAGGGCTCAATTTGCAATTGCAAACATAATATTGAAGTTGCACACTTACACACACACACACACACACACTTTAAGGAGCCTAATCCCCTTTGTGAATCGGTCAGCCTTGTTGTTTGAAACACAATAGGATTATATGTGTTTGTATGTGAGTGTGAGAGAGAAATGCATATTACTTTATGTTGTGCTGGATGTGTGATTGTGTGTGTGTGTGTGTGTGTGTGTGTGTGTGTGTGTGTGCACCTGCGCCTGTGCGTAGTATAGGAATGTTCCGATGGTATGCCTGTTTTCTCTCCAAAGCAATTTGTTCTCTATTCTTCTGCTAGGGGTGTGTGTGTGTGTGTGCGCACACATGCACACACGTGTGTTAGGCAGCTTGTGATTGGTTGAGTCTGTGGGTCTCATAAAGACGATGTCATGATGGAAATTAATGCAATACATCACAAACACGCACCTAGACACACACACACACACACACACACACACACACATGCACAGACACACACACACATGCACAGACACACACACACACACACACACACACACACACACACACACACACACACACACACAAGTATATAAAACAGTAAAACACACACTTTTGCTTCCTGCCATGGGCCACTCCTGTAAATAATACCTGTAAAATCGGAGAGAAAAGCAGAGGAGTAAAGCAGAGGAAGGCTGGGGAAATAGAGGGTTATACAGTTATACTGTACACAAAATGTTAAGGAGAATTATGGCGACACAGGTGCAACTTTATATATGATCAAAGAGCCATTTGTCTAACCTTATGGTCTGACTATATGTGAAAGAAGAGGTGTCAGGAATACTTGCAAACTCAGGAGAAGGAGGGAGGCATACCGAGAGAGATGGATACATACTTGCTCTAGGCTACATGAACGAAGAAGCAGAAGCATTCAAGAAATTCGCCTGACACAGCAGCCCAAGAGCCAATCACCTTCAAGCAAGACTCTATTCAGTTTGCAGTATATTGCTGTTTGAAATGGATGATGAGACCCTTGCAGCATGACATAGTGGTTCACAGCAGGGAAGATGACCACTGGGTATCTGAGGGCAATAACACTGCATGGTGACCACAAATACTGTTAAAGCTGGACCAAAGGCTAACTGCTAAATATATTATCAATGTTTGAGAAACCCTGTACTGTAAATGAGTTATCCCTTGTGTTCCATTCTCCTGGTTTCTTCGTATGGCCATATAATGTATTCACTGCATCAAGCCAATTGATTCCTATTGAAGATTTGAATAAAAAAGAAAATGGGTAAATAATATATACTTTAATTTGTTTTAAATATTTTTTTAATAAAATTCTTTAAATAGTTGGGTAAATGAATAATACATTTCATGTATTGATGCAAATTGACTGAAAATAAATAGTGATGAACATGTTAAAGTCCAACGGTTGGGCTTATTGACAAGTTTCTAAGTGTTTTTTTGGACAACAATGGGCTAACACGCCCAGATGTTAATGTCTCCTTCTAAAACTGTGTCCTTACAGAAATAGACAAAGAGAGCTGCGGTGATCCTGGAACCCCTCTTTATGGAGTGAGAGAAGGGGACAGCTTCATAAACGGAGGAATTCTGAGGTTTGAGTGCCAGTTTGGCTTCGAGCTGATCGGAGAGAAAACTGTCTCCTGCCAAGACAACAACCAGTGGTCAGCGAACATCCCCATGTGCATATGTAAGTGTTGAAATCGGTCCGAGGTGATTTTCAGGGATTTGGCTGCAGTGAGAAGAAGAAAAAAAAACTAGAAAAAAACGCGAACATGTGCTCTGCTGTGATGTACGCAGCATTCAGTCTGACCTGTCACCATGGTGACAGTGCAGAGTTTATTATGGCCTGGAGCGGATGATGACCGATGATGCTGTGGTGATGAATATTTAACAGAACATTTATCTCTCCGCATCTCTTTTCTTCCCCTCCCATTTTTCTCCTAATTTGTCACACTCTCTGTGTCTATCTCTTTGTCTGTCTGTCTGTCTGTCTGTCTGTCTGTCTGTCTGTCTGTCTGTCTGTCTGTCTGCCTGTCTGTCTGTCTGTCTGCCTTCCTGTACTTCTCGTCCTCCCACAGTCCCCTGCATGTCCAACTTCACAGCTCCCTCAGGAACCGTCCTTTCCCCAGATTACCCAGAAGGCTACGGGAACAACATGAACTGCGTATGGCTCATCCAATCAGAAGCGGGCTCCAGAATCCACTTGGCATTTAATGACTTTGACCTGGAGGCGCCCTACGATTCCCTGACGCTGAAAGACGGCGAGACAAATGACGCCGCAGTCATTGGGAGGTTCTCTGGGGCCGAGAGTCCTTCCCACCTGACGTCCAATACAAACACACTGAGGCTGGAGTTCCAGGCTGATCACTCCATGTCGGGAAGAGGATTTAATATCACATACAGTAGTATGTTATTTCTCTTTTCCATTTTAATTTGACTCCCCTATTAATCACAGGGAATTTCTAATCTCATGTGCTTGGCTATAAAACAATTCGGCATTAATATTCTTAACATGATCCAAATCGGTTTGAAACTCTCTGAAAAAAGAGTTTGATAAATGGTTGTGGCGGGGGAAAAAAGATCATTTGAGGCCAATTCATTTTCTCTTGCAGCAGAATAATTCAGGGCAGTCCAAGGCTGAGGCACATTTTCAGTTTTCAAGCTATAAAGTAGCACTTCTTATGTGAATTTTATGCATGACATTCAGCCTAGACCTCGTGCGATTGTATTAGGTATGAGGTGGTTTATTTCTGAAACAGTATTTTCATCCATTTCAGAAAACATCAGTTGTAAACTTTTATAACAGAACAAAGGTCAGGTGACTCTTAGATGTATGATGACTAGCTTGCTAGACATCAGGATACAACAACGACAGTAATTAAGATGAATTTGGATTTGTTGGAAGGAGTATGTGTTAATAATAATAATAATAATAATAATAATAATAATAATAATAATAATAATAATAATAATAACAATAATAATAATAATAATAATAATAATAATAATAATAATAATAATAATAATAATAATAGTAATCTATTCTAGGCAAACAAGAATGGAAATTGATATCGATGTTCCCATCAGACTGTGGGTTTTATGGCATACACACATGTTCCGAATGTATTTATTTTTTTCTGTCCATAAGTTTCCTCACAGTCTATATGTGATTTCAGGCCACACTATTTTAACACCTGATTACACTTTCATGTTTGGTTACGTCAGCTGATCAAACATGGGAACTTTGTTCCAAACTTTATTTGGATTGTACAGCCTTCTAATCTGATGAGCCAAACCATACCCCGAAACAGATATGCGCACAGTAGTTTTATTAGAGGTAATATTGCATTGGATCCTACCCAAGCTCAGTGCAAATATACCGTAGCATGAGAAATGAGCATATGAGCAAAGATATAGAAAGGCAGCGCAGGAATATAGAAAAGACAGATTACATTTCCCTGGACAGGGCTGAACACTGCAGTAATAGATCTACGTGATTGGTTCTCCGAAATGTCATCAATATGATAAGCAAAATGTAGCCTGATATCCTGTTAAGTATAGTTATCATATTCCTTAATAGCATTTATCCAGTATGTGCCTGTGTCTGTCTACATCCTGTGTGTGTGTGTGTGTGTGTGCTCATGCGTGCGTGTGCGTGCGTGCGTGGTGAGACCCTAATATCTTCCTCATCATATCTGTGTCTCCTTGTAACTTGTTTCCACCCCAGCGTTTGGCCATAATGAGTGCCCGGACCCTGGCATTCCCATCAACGCTCGGCGCTTTGGAGACAGCTTCCAGCTCGGCAGCTCCATCTCTGTGGTCTGCGAGGACGGTTTCATCAAAACCCAGGGAGCCGAGACCATCTCCTGTCAGCTGGAAAAGGGAAAAGTCATGTGGAGCGGGCCCATTCCTAAATGTGAAGGTAAATATGGACTAGATTGACTGATTAAAACGATTAACTCGGGAGCAATGTGTCATCCAAGATATCCTCATTACTACGGCATAAAGACCCAAGAGTTGGACATTATTTGCTGTCAGTTCGTCAGAGGGGAAAAAAAGATATGAAGGTGCCCAGGCAAGGAACAATTAACAAGCTGCTGGCACAGAATCAGCTTCACTGTAGGTGTAATTTAGCATATAAACCTACTTTTGTGTGAGCTGTATGTGGGTAGAGATCTATGGAGATGATCTTTAACCCAAATATAAAGTTAATGACACATACATGAACACGTTAGATATAATTATCATAGTGTGCCTCACAGGAAACTGTGCCTACTTCTTTGAACATTCTGCATGTGAAGTCTGCTTATTATTAGTATTCCTCTTAGTCATTACACAACTCCTCTTTGACTGCAGTTATTTCATGTGTCATATCTGTCACAATATATATATATATATATATATATATATATATATATATATATATATATATATATATATATATATATATATATATATACGTTGGTTATGTTGGCATTACAGCAAAGTCTCATCATACACTTTGTGCAGAAATGCAGAAGAAATAGGAGTGTACATTTGACCTTTAAGTCTCAGATGTAAGTGTTTTAGCTGTAATTCCAACTGCCGATATATCATTTACTTTGGTTATTTCTATCGCAATTGTAAGCTCCAGGTAATTTAACGTCCCCAGATTCTTTGAAGCTAATGTGTGTCTGTAACTACAGACCAGAACAAATGACAAATGACTTTGGACTCTAAGTTAAACTTCAAACAAGATCAAATTTGAAAGGAGCCTGGGACGGAATAGCTCCTGGCTAGTGGCTAATGTGACCTTATGATAACAGCGACCATTCAGCTTTATGGTTATGAATAATAATTATGGATATTGATGGATTTATTCCTTTTATTAGCATTTATTTAATTTTTTTGCATTTAATGCCATCTTTACATTGTCTGGTGTTAATTTATATTGGTTTTACAGTATGTTGAAGTCTTTTCCTCACAGTTTTCAATCAACATTCTGTATTACATATAAATCAAATGCCTACATCGTGAAATGTGGAGGATTTTACGTGAAACAAATCTATATACCGATCTAAATAAACCAAATCAAATCTTTCTTGTCTTTAAACTGATCACATGGTTATACGATCTACAGTAGGACTTAAGCTAGACATCAAAAAAGTAACTGTACAATGATGGTCTGCTATTGTGTTGACTTGTGAAAACCAGAGCGTGTTTACTGCTGCAGCAAACCCACTTCCAGACTAGAGTATTGACTAAACAAAAAATGGATTCATGTTGCTATTAGTGGAGCCTGTTCTCAGAATAAACGTGGTTGGTATATTGATACAAATCATCTCTTTTTTGTCACCCCTCCCATCCATCAGCCCCCTGTGGAGGCCACTATTCAGCCCCGACTGGTGTTATTTTGTCTCCTGGGTGGCCTGGTTACTACAAAGATTCCCTAAGCTGTGAGTGGGTGATTGAATCGGAACCCGGACGCTCCATCAAAGTCACATTTGACAGGTGAGTGTGACATGATTCCTTTGATTCTGAATATTATAAGGACTGTCAGTTGAGCTCTGACGAGAGGAAACATCCCAATCACTATCAATTAATTTTGACAAGCAAAGATTTATAAGATTTTTTGGGAGATTCACCTAGAATATGTAGCCTGGTGCTACCAGACCATCGTACTTCATTTCATTTGTACAGAAGGTCTGGAACTGCTGTAATTGGCAAACATTCACTCACTTGGAGGCGGGTGTCTGTTGAAGTTTAAAATTATTGGATCTGCTCAGTGCCACTCTGGATTAGCCAACCAATCGCATAATGTTTGGTCGTGAGCCGGCTTCTGACGGTGCGTTCAGGTAACTCGGAAATTTCCGACTTCACTACATATTGTAGCCTATGGATCTACCGATACCTGGCAACGGTAACTTGCTAGAGCCTAACGTTTAGTTATTTGGATGAGAAAGGTTGTAGGCGTCCATACTTTCCCGAGCAGATGCACTGGAACACAGTCAGGTCGGAACTCGGAACTACCAAGTCGGAAATTTCCAAATTCCGAGTGTAAAGGAACGCAGCATTCAACTGAAACTGGAGCGCGACTTCGACGTCATCGTTCTCAGCCACTTCCTCTGTTCGCTGATTGGACACTCAGAAATTTGTTCGGGCAAAATCCCACAAATACGCCCCATGACCAGACTGACTACTGAAGGGAAAATGAAATTTGGGCAGAAGTAGGTGGGCGGGCAAAGCCAGGCTATAGAATATGATCATCACCTCTTGAAATGTAATAGGCCGCATCATTTCTATTGGTAGTTGTGTATTGATCAGAAAGGCTAAGTTATACTTTTGGTTAATCATGATGTTTGTCATGCGAACTGGACTGGACTATACTTCTGTAACAATTATGTGAAATATTTGTTTTATTCAACTTGTTTCAACTTTATTTCTTTTTAAAGTGTATTTAAAGGCGCTACGAGGAACTATTAAATAATTCTGAAACAGTATCATTTTTCCTCTGATGATCATACATTACATTACAACGAGACCATCATTGTAAAGAATGCTATTTTTATAGTTTTTCTTAATGCCTTTGTCTTGGGTATGCTCATCCAGGAACTACAGCTGGCGTACTAAAAACACTGCCCCAAAGGTGGGTGATAGACTTAACACAAACTGAAAGTTCCTTGGAGCACCTTTAACAACATTGGCTCAACAACCCTTTGAGGCATTGACAAGCTCTCACTTTAATCTTTGAATATGGAGGCTGCAAATAGGTCCAGCGTTATGAGAAGAACATTGTTATCTTAACAGTTTTAAATTGAAATATCAAGGCTTGTGTTTAAATGTTTGACATGAAAATGATTATCCGCTCTGTCATATTCTCAATATTGCATTTCTCACAGGTTTCACACAGAGCTGGGCTACGACTTTCTGGAGATCCATGATGGACCAAATCTGCTGTCTCCTCTGGTGGGCTCCTTCAATGGTACCCAGGTGCCCCAGTTCCTTTTCAGCAGCACCAACTTTCTCTATCTACTGTTTACTACAGACAACAGCAGATCAAACGCTGGCTTCAAGATATTATATGAAAGTAAGTCAGAAAAAAAGATACAGGATATTTATGCATATACACAGAAATTAAAGTATTGTTTGACAGCTCCAATTCATAGATACAAAAAGTGGACTTTGTATCCTATCCTCCATGCTATGCCTCTTGTAGCTCATAATACATAATGTACATATACGTAAGCACTTAGAGTACAAAACACAACAGCGAGAGGTGACCTATGTGTTCATGATTTCCGGACATAACATTATACCTGTAGTTTACCAGAGACAGTTTCACCAGCTGGCTCCACATGCATTCGTTATCTGTGAAAAACAAGAACCGTGGTTGCTCAGCATGATGCTTTAAGTGGAGATATAAACCATCTGTGAGTTTTTAAGATTATGCAGATCAGCAAAACTTCAGGTGAGCCTACATGCTGAGGTATTAAGACATGTCATATTTTTTTTCCAGGTGTTACAGTGGACAGCTACTCATGCCTGGACCCTGGGATCCCTGTCAATGGTATTCGGTATGGGCAGGATTTCTCCATCGGGTCCACAGTATCATTTGGTTGTGATTCTGGCTATAGACTCAGCCACGAGGAGCCGCTAGTATGCGAGAAGAACCACTGGTGGAGCCACCCCTTACCTACATGTGACGGTAAATTCCTTAAAAATCTAAAAAAGATATATATATATACTGTATATATATAGATAGATAGATAAGCTATTTACGGTTGTTTCTAGGTTTGCCTTGCCATACATTGTACCATATTGTGTTGTTGCATTGATTGAATATAATACATAAGAAAAAAATACGACTTCTATCTTTACTCAATCTTTGCTTGAACCAGGCTTAATAAACCAGAAATGGCAAGATTGATTCAGTAACCACATTTTTAAATTGGGCGCTGTACTATAGCTGACCCTGCGCTCTGACCCCCTCTGAAGTGTGGTGACTTGAGAGGAGATATGCGAACAGACACATTTCAATGTAGCAATTGACCAATAAAGTAACTTAACTTGACTCAAAAGACTTTTGAGTCAAGTTAAAAAGCCTTTTTAGGTCATGTATGCCGATATCCTTCAATAAGCTAACAGCCAAAACTATCACAACCTTCAGCTTCAAATAATCTCACGTCTGATGTGAAATATCTGACAGTCATCACCAACTCTGTTATCCTCATTATATTACAATATTTGACTCTTTTTTTTTACATACATTATTATACAATAACCTTTTATAACCAGGAATACAAGGTCAATGTGGCTGCATTCATGCTAATGGTAGACCATAAATATTTTCATTTTGTTCCAAAATTAAATTAAATCATGTCCTACTCCCAATAATACATTTAATAAGAATACTTTTTTGGGAAGATAAAAAAATAGTACATATTACATTGAAAGGACTTGATCCAAAACAAAATTGGACAGAAATAACCAGGTTTTCTATTTCAAAAAGACCTAAAGAGGCTGCAGTGTCTGAAATAGACAGTGGAGCCACCTTCTTGTACTGGGAGCTGAGTCACATTGAAGATGCTCTGCCACAAAGCCACACACACACATGCAAACACACACACGGTTGTAAGAAGGGGCAATTTGCAATGAAGCCTGCTGTGGCTGATAGAAGATGATTTGGGGAGAAGATTAGAAATCTATGGGCATGTGAAGTCTGAGTGTGTACTGAATGTCAGTGGCTGTAAAGGTGTGTGTGTGTGTGTGTGTGTGTGTGTGTGTGTATGTGTGTGTGCTTGTGTGTGTGCGTGTGGTGCTTTTATCCATGTGCCTCCTGTCACCTCCTCTCTTGTGTGAGCCATGAACACAGGAAGGTTTGAGGTAAGGTTGAGAAGAGCCTCTGTTGGCTGTCACCTCCTCTCTCTTCTCTCAAATCAAGTGTGTGCGTGTGTGTGTGGGCTGGGGGGTCTGTCTGTCTCTCTCTCTTGCTCTCTCCCCCTATCTCCCTCTTTCCATTACCAGTGTAGAAGGAGAAAAGGGAGTGCAGAGAGATGCTGCACTGCTGGAATAGCTTGTGTGGAGGCTTTGCTTGGTGTGGCGTGTTGGCTCATCCGCTTGTTAACCACATTTGAATTGCACAGTTCCTGGGACTGGCAGTGGCTTCCTCTGAGGAGGCAGTTTGAGCATATAAGCATCAAGCACGCCGCCTGGAATTTGCGGGCTGAATGCCGTTAGACTCTGTGTACACAGTATGTACCCATACAAATATAGGAACTATGTACCACTTTGGTTGGTAAGAAATAGCCAATGGTTGACAACTAGACAAATAATGCAAGTAAAGGCAAGACTCTATAGCCTGGAAAATATTGCAGAAATGAAATGTTGTTCATGCTATGCTTAAGAAGAGATGGAAATAAGTTTTTATCAAATCGAGCAAACAGAATATTTTAAGGATTTCTGTACTTTTTAACCAAAATATTTTACGACATTAAAAAGACTTTCTCCATGCCGAAGGGTTCCTTTAGCAGTTATTTTAATTTAAACAAATCAAAGTTTAATACATATTTCAGAGGAAGAGAAAATGGATAGACAGACTACCATAACTAACAGACAGACGGAAATAAGAGGGTGAAATTTAAATAGATTGACAAAAAAGCATTCAAAGAAATATTGATAATTAATGGTGGTGTGGGTGCACGCAGTTTGAATGTGTGCTTGCTTTCATGTGTGTACTTGTTTAGTTTAGAAATATTTCACTCTTTGAACCTTTTTTTCATGGATATACCGTGGTTGTTGAGAGCGAATATACTGATTCTCGGTTGTGGTTTGAGCACATTTTCACTGCCTGACTTGCCTGTTTTATGCGGTGGTAGCGAGGCGGTAACCATTGCGGAAGGTCAGTACAGATTGCATTCTGTGTAGCAGTTCTCTGAGTTGTTCGTCCTAAGCTCCTATCGAATTGGTCAATTGTCTTGCTCAAGGAAACTTCAGCAGAACTTTCAGGTTTGACCTTCTGCCACAGTTGCACTTTTTGTACAGCATTTTATATATATTTTTTGTCAGAGAAAATGACAGATCAGTCGAGCCAAAGTGTACAATGAACCGAGCGGAGTGAGCTGAAATGAAGCGGCTGCATGTATTAGTATGCATAGACTGGGGGACAGATTTTTCAAACCTTTTCTGAGGGACCTGGTCTGAACTCTGAGCATCTCTTTGATGCAGGTGCACAAAATAACTTTGAGTAAAAACTTGCAGGGTCATCCTCAGGTTGTACACTGGGGGATCTAAATGTTTTAAGTAGTCCCCAAGAAACACATTTGCACCGCTTCACTGCTTTAAATACAATCATATGAAAAAGTTTGGGAACCCCTCTCAGCCGGCATTGTAATTGACTCTGCTTTCACAAAAAAAATATAAAAGTGGTATGTCTTTAATTTACCAGGAACAGCTAAGTACTAGGATGTTGTCCAAACAAAGATTTTTTGAAAAGCAGTATTTGGTTGTATGAAATAAAATAAAATGTGAAAAATTGGCTGTGCAAAAATATGGATACCCTTGTGGTTTTGTTGATTTTAATGCCTGTAACAGCATGTAAAACTGATGATTTTAAACACAAAGTTGGTTGGATTATGTTGTTAAGCCTTGAACCTCATAGAATTGTCTGTTTAATCATGAGAAAATGTATTTTAGGTGCCTAAATGCTAGTTGCACTTCTCTTTGACTCTCTGCTGAAGTGAGACAGAATGGGATCATCAAAACAGCTCCCAAAATATCTTAAAAACAAAGATTATTCATTGTCATGGTTTAGGGGAAGGCTACAAGAAGCTTTCCCAAAGGTTTCAATTGTCAATTTCTACTGTAAGGAACGTTGTCAGGGAATGGAAGGACACAGGCACAGTTGCAGTTAAACCCAGGTCTAGCAGACCAAGAAAAGTACAAGAGCGGCATATGCGGTGGATTGTGAGAATGGTTGCACACAACCCAAAGATCACCTCCAAAGACCTGTAAGAACATTTGGCTGCAGATTGTGTATCTGTACATGGTTCTACAATTCAGTGCAATTTGCACCAAAACATCTGTATGGCCGGGTGATGAGAAGGAAGCCCTTTCTGCGCCCACGCCACAGATACAGTTGCATGGAGTATGCAAAAGCTCATTTAGACAAGCCAGATTCATATTGGAAGAAAATGCTTTGGACTGATGAGACAAAAATTAAGTTATTTGGTCTTTATAAAAAGCAGATGTTTTGGTGCAAATTGCGCTGAATTGTTGAACGATGTACAGATGCACCATCTGCAGCCAGATGTTCTTGCAGGCCTTTGGAGGTGATCTGTGGGTTGTGTGCAACCATTCTCACAATCCTCCACCTATGCCGCTCCTGTTTTTTTCTTGGTCTGCCATGCCTGGGTTTAACTGCCACTATGCCTGTGTCCTTCCATTTCCTGACAACGTTCCCTACAGTCGAAATTGACAATTGAAACCTTTGGGAAAGCTTCTTGTAGCATTCCCCTAAACCATGACAATGAACAATCTTTGTTTTTCAGATCTTTTGGGAGCTGTTTTGATGATCCCATTCTGTCTCACTTCAGCAGAGAGTCAAAGAGAAGTGCAACTTGCATTTAGGCACCTAAAATACATTTTCTCATGATTAAACAGACAATTATATGAGGTTCAAGGCTTAACAACATAATCCAACCAACTTTGTGTTTAAAGTCATTAGTTTTACATGCTGTTACAGGCATTACAATCAACAAAACCACAAGGGTACCCATATTTTTGCACAGCCAGTTTTTCAAATTTTATTTTATTTCATACAACCAAATACTGCTTTTCAAAAAATCTTTGTTTGGAAAACATCCCAGTACTTAGCTGTTCCTGGTAAATTAAAGACATACCACTTTTATATTTTTTTTGTGAAAGCAGAGTCAATTATAATGCCGGCTGAGAGGGGTTTCCAAACTTTTTCATATGACTGTATCACTGCGTTGTATTACTTGAAATCAAACTGTAATCACAGGGGAAAAAAAGATTATATAAGCATTGTTTTTCTTGGGCTTTTTTATTCCATGTATCAGTTCTCAATTTGGAGCTCAGAGACTGGACCTCCCCAAGTAACAACATTTTGCAAATAGGTTTTCTATATTCTCCCACACTTCTCAGTAAAAGAAAGCACACTCCAGATGGTCTCTCGTTATGTAACAGGCTTTGCATTTAAGCCTGCGACTCCAATTAAATAACTTTTGTTTTTTTGTAGTTGTTCCCACATTCCTTGACTCACAACATATCAGCTGCATATACACTTTGACTTATAGTTGGATGTTTCAGGTAGAATCTCCTATATATGATGTAATTGCTATTCATACTGAAAAACAACAATTCCAAACACTCAACACTGTTTTTATAAAGTGGGGGAAAAAAAATGTTCATGTTTGATTATGGACAGTAACACAGTTATAAGGACAAATTGGCTGTGATGAATCTTAACAATATGGACTAAATTAGTAGCTCAGATCTCTGAAACTTGAGTTAATTATGGCTAAGCAGTGACGCTTTAGTGTACCCTTTGTTCTGCCAAAGAGAGGCACTATCATTGAGTACATTAAACTATTTATGTACCTTCTGTTAGCAAAGACAGAGTGTACCTACATGTGGAAGTGCCTGAGAAAGCGGCTACCAAAAGTGCTATCCTAATTATGCAAGAGCTGTTTCTGTCTGGTGAGCATGTGACACTTTCAACATGCAGGGGAACTGTGGTCTGCAATAGACAAATACACTTCTTCTATATTCAGCACACTCCAGCAATGTCAAAGCAACTAAAAAGTAACTTTGCCTAATTAAAATACTGATAATTAAGCTGAGATGTTTCTTTGGAAAAATAAACAGTTAAATTACCTTTTTTTTTATTCACTATCAACTTCTTTAAGGAATCACGTGTTGTTTAGTTTCAGGGACAATTAACTAAAACAAACATCAAGTAATCTGTTATTGATCATGCCAGTGTGTCACAATATTTATGGGATTGTTTAATGTCTATGAAACAGTGGGAGGAATTAATGAGAAGCACACAGAATTTTCAGCTGTCAGTGTATGCATAGCTTTCTTTCCACAATTTCTTGGAGGTTTTCTCTCTCCCTCTCTCTCTGTATCTATCTATGTCTAGCCCTCCTCTCTTGTAGCATTTGTGTGTGTTTCTGTGTGTGTGTGTGTGTGTGTGTGTGTGTGTGTGTGTGTGTGTGTGTGTGTGTGTGTGTGTGTGTGTGTGTGTGTGTGTGTGTGTGTGTGTGTGTGTGTGTGTGTGTGTGTGTGTGTGTGTGTGTGTGTGTGTGTGTATGCACTCTTGAAGTGCTATTAAAGGTCCATGGGGAAACATTATCTGTTTTAGTAATCAACAATCTGATTCTAACCCTTCTTTCTCTCCCTTTGCCGTCCCCCTGTCTCTACACATCTCTCTCTCTCTCTCTCTCTCGCCCCAATCTGTCTCTCTCAATCCCTTCAGCACTGTGTGGCGGGGATGTTAGAGGTCCCTGGGGAACCATCCTTAGTCCTGGCTATCCAGACAGCTACCCTTCATCTCTCAACTGTACCTGGACTGTTGAAGTCAGCCACGGGAAAGGCAAGAGACACGCATAGATTCACACCTCCTAATAGAGAGAGACAGAGTGACAGACAGTAGCGAGTAGTGCGCACAGTAGGGCAGCTACTGCTATACTACAACCACATACTTTCATTGCATTGGATTCAATGTGTTTTTTTTATTGTTTTAGCCTATTTAGAGGGGCATGTTTATATGTATTTTCTATATCTTTGGTTAATGTATGTATTGTGTAAACTGATGTAATGTTATCAATTGAGAATGTCTTTTCTGTAAGGACGTGTACAAATATTCACACTTATAACTGGGTGCATTGATGGTCTTAGCATAAAACAAACTTCTAAAGCCTGTTTCCCTGTGATCTGTCTGTCCTCTTGCCTGCGTCTTTCTCTAACAGGAGTCCAGTTTCAGTTCAACTCCTTCCACCTGGAGGACCAACATGACTACCTCTTGGTTACGGAGAACGGGAGTTTCCTGCAACCACTGGCTCGCCTGACCGGCAACGAGTTGCCTAGCAACATCAACGCTGGTCTCTATGGCAACTTCAAAGCCCAGCTACGATTCATCTCTGACTTTTCCATTTCATATGAGGGCTTCAACATAACTTTCTCTGGTAACTTACTTGACTATACTGTCCTATTGTGCTATTATACTCCGACAAGGTCTAGTTTCTATTTAATCTGAATTCATTAAATTCAAGAAGTAGATTTTCTGAACAATTCAGACTAATACTGAAGGTTGTACGTTTGAATGAATACCATCTAGTGTCATTTGTGCATAGAAAATGTTACATCAGTTCATCATTACCTCAAAATCAGCCAAGAAAACTCATGAATATCGAAGACACCACTTTAAGATAAAAGCTGCTATTTAAAAAGAGCAGAGAAACATTTCTAATAGAAAAAAGCAATTACGGCTCTTTAAAAAATGCGTTGTGGGAAGTATCAGTCCAGGTTTTACTTCAGGTAAGTTACTTAAGAATGTCGTTAAGCTCATTTATATAGCACCATATCTCAGGGTGCTTCTAAAATAATAAAAGTAGATAAAAACTAAGAAGGTGTAAAATAAAGACGCCTTACAAGCTCACAGAGGTGGGCTAAGCAAAGGGATGGTTGTAAAAGGTGATTTTGGAGCTACTTTTTAAAGGTGTGCACAACCACTAAAGCACATTCTTCATAAGTTTAAAACATGAACTGAAATTAATACAGCCAACCAACAAGACCTGATCAGAGAATCTCATTGACCTTTTCAGCGATATGAGGCTCAAGTAGCTCAATGATGGAGGTGGACGCCTGACTTTGCATAACTTTAAAGTGATCAAAGGGATCTCAAAACGGATTATTGAACAGATGATAAAAGAGACTTCTTTCTTTTCTTCACCTCAGGGTCATTGCTGACTGGGGCACAATGTTAACAGGATTTATTTATTTATTTTCACATTTTGATGATTAAATGGGAAAAAATGTATATACAGTAGTTGGATCTTTATGTGGTAACTTCTCATTTTTACGCAAAATTGGACCCGTCTTATCATTTTATTTGGACTACAAACTACTGGTTACAGTACAACCATATAGGCCGGTGCAGCTATGATTCCCTTCCTTCAAAAATATATGGAGTACCTATTCAAAGCTCAAATGATTCCCAAATATAGAGAAATACATACAAACAATATAATTAGATTCAAAACTGAGCCTTGTGGTACACCCACGTCAGAGGGGTCTGCAGTGCTCACCCATATATAAGTCAGCTCATCCATCAGTCAGCACACAGTGATCAACAATGTCGAGAGCTGCGCTGAGATGCAGCAAATCCAAGCTCCAGTATCACCATGCATCAAGATATCACTGGAGATTTCAACAAAAGCTGTTTTTCCGCGGAGCGCAACTGACAGCAGCTATGACTGAAAATTGCTAGGACTACTTTGCAAATTCAAGCTTCCTTGGAAACAGTATTTTCTAAAACCATAGTTTTTAAATAGTATTTTTTAGACAAGTATACAGTTTGTGGTGTCACTTCCACTCTTCAGGGAGTCGTGGGTACATTTTGTTGACTACACATGAATGTGTTGTGTGCCCTCTTGTTCCAAATGTGTATTGTTAAAACTATCCCCGAATAGCTCTGCCCCTCCAGCAAAACATGGTGGCTTGGTGTTGAGTGATAATTTCACACTCGCACTGTCCCTGTCACCAGTGGCTTCGAAGACTACACATAACGACTTTTGAATAGCTCATCAAAAAACAGGTTAAGAGAGTAGAGAGTTTACACAGTAATTTACAATTTAACAACAGAAGAATATAGCAAATAGATGGAAGTTATGTCCTCATAGCTTTCCTTCTGAGAATGCTATTTCAACGCTTTCCCATGCGCTTCAATCAGACTCTACACTGAGTGACGTTTTACCACGTCCCAGATGGCATAATCTGATACTCAGAATGTAACACATGGGATGTGTCACCGGAGATGTGACTCGCCAATCTCAACATGCTCAACAGGCTGTGTCATCCTGTAGCCCTTTCACATAGACACACATCACATCATCAGTCTTAGCCCTCTGAAAACAAGTCTTCTGCAGCTACACCATGCTAGCGAGGAAATCAGCAAGGGCATTTAAAGACACTGTTGAGTCAATGGAAACCCACAACGTCTATACTTAATTAATTGTCACAAGTGTGCCTACGTTCTCATGCAAGTATCGTATTTTAGTGCACTGCTTTTTTTTCATCAAAATGGCGTAGTTCATGTTGGAGCTCACATCTAATGATTATGTTGTTACTTTTAGAAGATATAGATATAGTGTGTGGATTTTCCTTGACTTTGAGATGGAAGGATATTGATTTGTTCATTTAACACGATTAGTAAAGGGCACTCAAATTTACACTCTAATCTCATAATCTCTCAAAAACTCTTATGCCACTTAACATTTAAGCGACTGTTGCAAAAAATAATAATAACAAAGTACAGATTTTAGAATGTATATAGATGATATATTCCATCACTATTTCAAAGTCATGACCCATTCTAGTGTATTTTTGTCATTACCCTTGCATGTATTAGGTATTGAGTCTCAATTCACTTTCTGCAGAATATACTTTGGAGCCATGCGAGGACCCCGGGATGCCTCGGTTCGGCGGGAGAAACGGCTACAGTTTCGGCATCGGAGACACGTTGTCTTTTTCCTGCAATATGGGATACCGCCTAGAGGGGGCGCCGGAGCTGGTCTGTCTGGGAGGAGGGCGGAGAATGTGGAGCGCTCCTCTACCAAGATGTGTCGGTACGTGGTTTACCGTTTCTGAGGATTCTGTCTGCACTTTTAATCCAACCTCCTGTTCCCTTTTCATTGGCAAAGTAACACATTTGTGGAGGTTTGTAGTTATTTAGTTGCCAAGAAATGTTTCTTTAAACATGAAGACATGATATTTAGATTTTCGAAATTCTGGTTTTTAACCGTCAAGAACTGTACATTGGATATAGTTCACCTGGAGCATTCACTGTGCATAAAGTGCACCATGATGATGTATAATCTTACAAAATATCTTAACTAGAAATGACTGAAAATTATTTGGAAATAGTGATCAGCTTATCTGCTATTGTTATCATTACAGTAAAAATATTGTGCATGGCTAAATATTCTCAATTATCTCTTGTTTCATAAAAAAGGACGAATAAGATTTGAATCATGTAACAGATTATTGAACAGAGTGCGGGCCTCCAGTGATCAGAAACTTTGTTCAGCTGCTTTCACTGCTGGTGTCCAAACACAACAAAACATTTGCAAAGAAACAAAAGAAAAGTTCTGAACGCTTATGCTTTTGTAAACCTTTGGCGGCTCCTGTTCAAAAGCAATCAGGCACTCAAGGCCACCTTTGTATGTGTTCACAAGACAGTGACGTAGATGGCACAATACAAATGTAAAGATTAATGCATAGGGTATATCTCACCCTACTTTCACCTTGAAAGAAGTAGCTGTTTTATCTCTAGCCATCCTTCATCATTCGTAGATTTTTTTTCAAAAAATTTACCAAGAATTGTACTCAGTGCGGTATGAAAACGGATTGTATAATAAGCAGAGGTTTCGCTGACAGTAGTCTGTGTACATGTCACATTTATACAAGCCAAACTTCAGTTACGAGATGAACTATAAACGTCAGGTGAGTCACCAGTGGGCGCAGAGTTTTGCACCTTTCACCATCCTGTATCTCCCTTTTTATGATTATTAGTTTCACAATCAAGGATTTTACCAGAAATATAACTCAACAGTTTTTAGGATTTATCACTGAGAGGCAATTCTAGTGCATACAAATGAGAGAATGAAGAGCTACTCTATTAACCACACACACAGGGAACTAATTACAAGACGTATCCATAACGATTACGAAAGCTTTTTCTTTGGGTGTTGTGTACATCCTGAGTTATTTCACTCACTAATTAGCGGAAGAAAAAGCAAAAGGAAAGGAGCTTCAAGGGGAATCTAATGGAGTTCTCACTAGGTTTGAAACATGTAATGACGAGTCACGCACATGCATTAATCAGTAGGTCTTCTTATACCAAACATCTATAACTGTCAGGTTGAGAACATGTTTTTTTTTTGGTCATCAAAGAGACACTGCCAAGAACCCACTAGCAGTCAAGTTTGTGCTAATGAACCAAGATGAAAGTCACCATAATGATACGGAAAGAGAGAAAATGTCGTCAGAGAGACTCATAGGTTTTGACTCGTCGTGCTGTTTGCCGACTCACATTGCGTTTCTAAAGGGTTTCTCTGGGGGCATTAGCAGTCCTCAAGTCAATGTCCTTGACCAAAGCACACAAGCCTTAACATTGTAAATCACAGAAGGGATTGCTTACTTGCTCTCTTTATATTTACAATAAGTCTAATGCATAACATGAATTTACCCAGTAGGATCAGTGCCATGTGCTCACGACGGCAGGGACATTGAACGCAAGACAATGTTTGTAAAATGAGATTTAATTTGGTCACAGAGGTCGAAGGAATAGAGAGCAATGCTTAAAGCAAAAGAGCCGACACTGAATGTGTCTGCACTCCTTCACAGGATTGTTTTCAGCAACAGTATGTGAGGCATGGGACTATACAGGGGCATCAAGACATAAATTATCGTTGAGTTCTAGTAAAATATAAAACGTGTTAATTTTAGATTGCTGGTAAGAACATTTTATACACCAATTTTATGACCAGCTTTACAAGATGTTTGCAGGACGAGTGTTGACATATTTGGCTCTTTGTCATCGACGTGCAAAGACTCCTGATGCAAAGAGGTGGGGGTGGTGTGTTTCGTGCTGTTGTTTCGTCGGCGTAGTGCAGTCTGCTATATTTAGTTCCCGTGTGTTCACATCTCTAAAGAGGAGTGAAGAGGAGAGGGAAGGGAAGGGATGATTAGAACACCTACAATTTGCTGTTTTCTAACCTTAGCTTTGCAAACACGTGCTTGCCTGGTTGCTTTGGTTGCTGCCTCCATTGTGCTAAGTGGAGTACACTTGGTCATGCCTTTGAGCCAATAATTGTGTTAATGTTACAATTGAATTATATTTAAATGCAAGGAAATCCACTGTTAAAAAGAGTTTAAGCTTTTACAATACATTTCAAGTAAAGTTACTACATTCAAGATGTTTCCAAAGCCAAAATTATTATTTTGTCAAATGATTGTGATCTCAATATCGATCAAAATAAGCACAATCATGATGTTTGCCATAATCGAGCAGCCATATAGGTTTATGGCTATGGTGGCCTCTGTTTGTGGTTTTACATGTGGCTTTCTTTACCAGTTGAGTCAAACATTGTTTTCAAAAGAGCACTGTCTAGAAGGGGGTTGCAAAGGAACCAAAGAGATGTCTTTGCTTTTGTGTTTTTTTTTCTTCTATTATTTCTGGACAATATTCTGGATAATATTCTCTTTAGCTTAATTTTTGCTTCGGGAAAGGAGATGCAAGCAGGATGGGAAAAAAGAGTAGAAAAAAAACAGGTGAAAAAAAAATGAAGGGAGGGGAGACGAGGTAAATCAGCAGAAGAGGAAGGTTGATTGAAGTAGAGGAGGCTAAAGTAGGCACTATTCATAGAGAGGGACTCGGGGAAAGAGCAAGAGCGCGGGAGTTAAAGAGGAAAAAGGTAGAGGGGGGAGAGGTAATTTTCTAAATGGAAACTGTAGCCGCGTGATTTATTGACGATATGACAGCTGTAATATGACTATTACAGCAGTAGGGACACAGCGAGTGGGTAAGAGGGAGGGAAAAGGAGAGAGGAAAAGGGACATTGATACTGTATATAGAGGGCACCTGTGAGAAGTGCAGAGAGCAGGTTTTTTTAAGTAAATTACTCTCTTAGATGTACTACCTAACCATTCTCCGCAACCGAAGCATAGGTGGCCGACTACACAGCTAGTTAAAAGGGTTATTAAATGACATGCACACATATTACACCAATACACACATACAAATTGTGGCAAGAACGCTTGTCGTGTTCTCTACAACTCACCGTGCTATGGACTCTCACTTTTATACTGTAGGGTCGAACGTTTTTCAAGCAAAATAAGAAGCCATCTTCTGTGGAATAACAATTTTTGTGGTCTCTTTTTTTTATTTCTTCTTTCTGTGTTTGTCATCAGCGGAGTGTGGTTCTTCAGTTATAAACAACGAAGGGATCCTCCTCTCCCCAAACTATCCAATGAACTACGACAACAACCACGAGTGCATCTACAGCATACAGGTAACACACCTGGGCATGCTAACGGGAGCTAATACAGACGTAGACAAGTAGAAGTTACGGTAATATCTGTCCTCGAATGTTTAAGTGCATGTCGGTCGATAAATGCAATTTGGATTTCACGTTTATTATAGGTGCAGTCTGGGAAAGGCATCAACATATCTGCTAGAACCTTTCATCTTGCCCAAGGAGACATACTTAAGGTAACCAAACACATGCCATGGTCTTTCTCCTTGGCTAACATGCATGTGTCTAAAAATACGATCCGGGACAATTTAAAAGACGTATGCATTTGAACACCAAATATGACCATCGCCGGTTGCATTGCGCTCTCGTTGTTATTACAGATTTATGACGGTAAAGACAACGCCGCCCACGTTCTCGGAGCATTCACGGGGTCGTCCATGTTGGGCCTGACGTTGATCTCCACTTCCAACCATCTGTGGCTGGAATTTTACAGTGATGGAGAAAGTGCAGGCGAAGGATTCAAACTGGTCTACTCAAGTAAGTGCACAGAGCTAATAAGCAGTGTCAACTCTACTATTCTGATCATGTATATACTGCACACAATAATATGGTATAAAAGAAACAACTTTACTCTCATATGTAATTTTAGTATTGGAGCTAGTTCGTTAACAATTGTCTTATATCTCTAATACACAATACAGATACACAACGCAGCTGAGTGACTAATCACCACACTAGGACGTGCTACAAATGTAGATCGAACATAAATACAGTGGACAATGAGAACACGAGATTAAAATCCAGTCAGTACCGGAGACACGTCAAACAAGCAATTAAATACCACATGACAGCTGCACTAATTCCTGACAAGTGCAACATACTTAGCCGAGGGTAATTTAAATGGTCTAAATGCTTCTCATTTGTGAAAGCATCACAGGGCGGATTGTAGATTCCACCACCGAGATGATCACAGGAAAGCGTGTCACGTTTGATTAACAAAGCTTTCAGAGAGCTCTGATTTCAGTGTAGGATGGGGTGTTAAAGGTGCCGTGTGATGTTCACCAAAGCACACCCACGTTTGGAAGTGCCTTCTTAGATGTATAGTCAGATTTAAAATATATCCAATTGTTTAAATGGAGTCATGCAGGACAATTTGTATTGAGCTTCAAGAGCTGTATTGTCTCTGTGATGTGTGAGAAAGAGCACTTACTCCTCTGCACCTCAGGTTTCTCATATACTGATGCAAATAGAAGATAGTTTGTAGCATGAAGAAAACAAAACATTGGCTTATACAAAAGTACAGAAGCTTTTGTTTTGTTATAGTAATGTAAACCTACTTAATGACCCACTAGATCACATGTTATAGTTTAGTTTGATATGAAGGCTGGAAATTCACTCAAACTCAGAGGTGTGATTCAATAAATAATGCATGCTGTTTTTTTTTGTTTTTTTATATACGTACATGTCTAACATTGAAAAAAAACTTTCAGATGAGGAATCATTCACACAAAAACATCAGGATTATGGCAGAAGTGTTCAGATTGCTTATGGTTAAAGTACAGCTTTGCAGAAGGGCATTTTTAAGAATTTAGAAATGCACCAACTGCAGTTTTTTCAGCAGATAACTCAAATCCTGGCACATCTTGTCTTCTGTGTAATACCGTAGATCAAATTGTGGTTAATGTCTTTTTAAGGATAAACTATTCATATACCTCTTCACATCCCACTCTCCAACATTGTGCACATGAATAAATAGAATATTCCGAAAATATTACCATGGAAACTGAGCTTACATAGACTTTTGGGAAACAACACTAAATTGGATAAGGTGTAGTAGTCATGCTCAAGTATCACTAATATCGATGTCTAATTTTCATGTAGTATTCCTGTCTTTTTATTAAATTGGGAAAGGGAGCTTAATGGGATGTCTCAGCATGCTCGTAAAAAACACAATACTTTCCAGATATTAAGGGAAATATTGAGAGGAGTTAGTGAGTCCCTTAGTGATTATATTAAAATGAAAATACTGGAAATGCTCTTTTATCTTTTTTTTGTCTCTCAAGGTTTTGAGTTGTCTCACTGCGAGGACCCGGGCGTGCCTCAGTTTGGCTTCAAAGTCAACGATCAAGGCCATTTCTCCGGGAGCAGCATCACGTACAGATGCGAGCCCGGATACACTCTGCACGGCGCTACCACACTCAAGTGTATGACCGGCGAAAGGAGAGCCTGGGATAACCCTCTGCCTTCCTGTATCGGTAGGTCTCTTTGTCTATGTGAAACCAATTACACTTTGTAAAGAGGTTCACTGAAAGGACACACACACACACACACACATGAATATACACACAAAAGCCCGCACTCAATTATGGGTTGAACCCTGAATAACAATCTTTAATAAGCTTGAGAGGGTGACAAGGGTTCACTGTTACGCCCGGCTTTTACTGCTATTGCTGCATGTTGTGCTGTGTGATTCATGCTCAATAAAACTTCAAAAGACCTCAATTCATGTGTTTGTCGAACAGCTGCACAATTACCAGAGGCTGGTCAAAGGTGTATTCCAGTAAATGATTATTAACACAATTAGACAGTTCTTCTTTTTGACCTTTGGCATCAAGCTGGTCTCAGACCGAAATATCAAATTTCCCCCAGAACTCAGCTGGTGCACAAACACCATTAAAGCCCCTGTTAACCCAAATCCACAACGTCCTTCTAACTTTGACATTTGGGGAGTTAGTTGCATGATAGTAAGCATCTGAAAAGAGTTAGGCATATTTATCATTCGAAATCAAAGATATTGTCATTTAAAGGAGGTGTTATATTTTTTTTGTTAATATACATGTTAAATCCCTCTATATTTATACAGCAATCACTTAAACAGTATGCACAGTTCACAACAAATGTCTCCCAGTCATTGAGATTAGCAGTAACTGTGGGATACAAATTTGAGTATCCCACTCGTTTTTATCCAATCAGGAGACAGAGCGCTATAAAGAGGCGGGTCTCTGTGCCTGTGAACAATGACTCACTGCTCTCCACTAACTGAAGAAGATGGCTGCGCGTTAATGTGGTGGTAACTTAGGGACGAGGGAGGGGACTGCTTACTGCAGTCACTGACAGGATGTAAGCTAAAAGGACCATATCACTTACTTCTCCTTTAAGTTTGATCAACTTTACAGAAATCCGGTGCAGAATCACTTGCTTCTTAATGCAGTACAGGACAACTATTCATCATTTGGAAATACAATTGTGTGGAGGCGATTGTCCTTCAGATTTCCCCTCTTGATTTGCTCACTCTGTGTTAGTTTTAAGGTCTAAATAAAAGGCCTATTTATTTAGGAGAGCTTACCTCCTAGACCCCCCTGTGCCCAGTAACCAATTGATCCATTAACCTTCCTGCAGGGGGTGATTTGCTCTCTGATCCTGGAGACTGCCCATTTGATCCCACAGTGTTCTGCATTGTACTCAAACGAGCCGACAGAGATACATAAACAAACACACAGACCCCAACCTCTTTTTATTTTATCTGTCTCCCTGCTTGTTTTTCTCCACCTCTGTTAATGGCATTCTTACTCTATAAATGGCTAAGTCGACAACCTGTTGGTCGGAATGGTTTCAGGAACACATTTTAATCGATTTTGCCACAGACCACTCTATCAAATCAAATCGGAGGCCATATTAGGGAAACAATAAAAACCACGAGAAGCGTCTCCTCTTTTGAGTATTGACATATTTTTAAGTATTCCATTATAGCATCATTGCCTTTTTAATTATTTTTTTCCGGGGCTGCAAAATTTTTGGGAAAATACAAACCAGGGCTCTGAATATTGATGTCAACAAGTCAATAATGGTACCCGGGCTCCAGAACACGCACGCACACACACGCACACTCACACACACCTACTCTCACACACACACACACACACACAAACACACACACACACACACACACACACACACACACACACACACACTTGTCAGTACTTTATTTTTGTATACATTACCAACTAAGCAATTAAAACTTATTCCGATATGTTTTCTGCCTTTCCCCAATATGTATTTGGTTGAATGATTATACATTCTCTTATTAAACCCAAACCTAACGCTTGGTCTATACTGAGTGATGCACAACAAGGCTGCTTTAGCTGTGGCCCAAATGGGAGCTACAGTTTAAGCACAGCACCCAGACCAATGTTTAAGGGCTTTTTTTTGCCTTTTATCACTATCTGTGAACTTTCTGATTTTGGATTCAGCTTAATACATCTCTCCTTTGCCACTATCAATAATGAAAGACTCATAAAAACCACCGGCTGATATTCTCTGACTTTATATTTTAGCAATGACCTCAGCTAACCTGCAGTCTTAATATTATAGTGCCTCTTATTATTACTTGTAGTATGCCCCCCCCCCCCCGCCACCTTGGTTCACTCTCTGTTTTGCCTCTTCTCCTCTCTTTATTTGTTGCCTTCCCAACTCTTAATATTGCTCCTACTACTCTAGATAATATATTCCAGTGATGAAGGGAGGGGAGCCTGAGGGAGGAGGAACACGGAGGAGAGGAGAGGAGAGGAGAGGGGAAGCAGAGACAGGGGGATGAAGATTGTGAAAATATATAACGGATAGAGACAAAGGGAGAAGGGGGAATCATTTCCTGTTATATAATGTGTGCGGTGGTTTCTCACGGGAAGAATGCAGTGTCAGCACTTTGTCTCTTCTCTCCCCTCTTCCAGCTTTGGTGTGTGAGGAAGAGAGAGGGACACGGAGGAAAAGAGTTAGCCTCTTCCTTTAATCCATTTGTCTCTGTGGCGATCATTTAATCACTGCTCAGTGGCCACTGAGGTGCACCTAGTGGATCTGATTGCCTAAATAAACAATTCCCATGGACAGATAGCTGGTGGACTCGCCATACATCATGGAATACACACAGGGAACGCACACATACACTCTCATCACTGGTCCGTTTGTTTGGCTGTACTGATGGCACTTGTAACGTTGTCACAGTTGTGCTATAATCACACTGACATATATATTCTGCAGGGTTATTTGTGTCGCTTTGTATGTTGGTACATATCAGAAGTCTTTAATATCTTGTCTTGTCGTGTGTGTGTGTGTGTGTGTGTGTGTGTGTGTGTGTGTGTGTGTGTGTGTGTGTGTGTGTGTGTGTGTGTGTGTGTGTGTGTGTGTGTGTGTGTGTGTGTGTGTGTGTGTGTGTGTGTGTGTGTGTGTGTGTGTGTGTGTGTGTATGTCCTGTAGCGGAGTGTGGTGGTCGTTTCAAAGGTGAGTCTGCAGGGAGGATTCTGTCCCCCGGATACCCTTTCCCCTACGACAACAATCTACGCTGCACCTGGACCATCGAGGTGGACTCCGGAAACATTGTGAGGTAATATTTGACACCCAATTCCTCCACGGTAGTAAAATTAAAATAACAGTGTCATTCATCTTAATGCCTACTTCTGTTTTTAATAATAATTCCTTTAAATCAGTGTAAATTGCTAATCAGGATGTTATGTATCTATTCTGTATAATAATACACAAAAAGGAGATAATAATACAATTGTTAAATTAATATCATCTTACTTCGGTTGATATAGTTTCCAAAAAAGGTTCTTATAGTCTTTGTGTGTGTGCTTACTAGGTTATAATCCTTTGAAACAGACATTTAGAAAATGCTTTTTGATTCAATGGAATGGTAATGTTTCCACTTTTAATATATATAGGCCTATATATTTTTTTATTGATTTTTTTATGTTCTTTAATTTTTAATTATTTTTATTATTATATATTTGTTTTCATCCATACTACAGTCTCCAGTTCTTGTCCTTTGACACGGAGGCCAGCCATGACATGCTGAAGGTTTGGGACGGACCACCTGAGAATGAAATGTCTTTGTCAGAGATCAGTGGGTCTCTGCTACCTGAGGGAATCCACTCCACGCTCAACACTGTCACCGTTCAGTTCGAGACGGATTTTTACATAAGCAAATCAGGATTTGCTATCCAGTTCTCTAGTAAGTAATGTCCACATCCACAGCTTCTGTTTTGAAGTTCCATATATTATTCCATACATATTTTTATGTGTAAGGATGTGTTATGTTTTCAGGGGACCAGAACTGTTCAAGTCTCTTTATGATTGAATATGTTTTTTGAATATACCATTGGATCTTCGTGACTTGACTAAAATTATAAATTTGATTTGATTTTACATATTTGAGAGTTAGAATCTGCATAATGGCTCTACTTTACTCTACTCTACTAAACCTCACTTGACCAGCCAGAAATGTCCTTAACAGGTATTTCATAATAATACAGGACCGTAAACATTTCATCGGACCACTTAAAGTCGAATTGAATTACTTAAAGTTACTTAAGTGCCCTTTAAAGTTAATGCATTAGCTTAATAGCTATAGATATCCAGTGTGACACAGCTTTTTTTTAAATAGTTGCCCTCCCCTCTTTGTCCTCCATTCCCTTTTTCTTTCTCCCTGTCCTCTGTCCACCTCTCCTCTCTGTCTCTCTCTCTCTATCTCTCTCTTTCTCTCTGTGTCTTTCTCTCTCTGTCCAGGCTCGGTAGCTACAGCCTGCAGGGACCCTGGTGTGCCGATGAATGGCAGTCGTAGTGGGGACGGCCGTGAGCCGGGGGATTCGGTGTCCTTTCAGTGTGACCCGGGATACGAGCTCCAGGGGGACGACAAAATCACCTGTATACAAGTGGACAACAGATACTACTGGCAGCCCAGCCCGCCTGTCTGCATAGGTGTGTGCACAAGTCCGGCTTTCATGTTATTTATAGGACATACAATAGATGAACTGCGTACGCAACTGCAGCTGTGTAGTATAGGAGCTCAGCATCTTGCTCAAGGACTCGTCTGTGAGTGACTTATAGAACGGCTGTGTAAAAAAATATAGTGATAGTGATTAATATAATATGGTACTATTATGTTGACCTCATCTCTTTTGGAATTAAATAAATATAACTAAAATGTTCTAAAATGTAGGAAAATGGTGTTGAGGGAATTATCACGCATGGCTGTTAGAATGAATGTATACATGTGCTTGTTTTCCCCATCGTAGCTCCTTGTGGAGGAAACCTAACCGGTTCCAATGGATTTATACTGTCTCCTAACTTCCCACATCCCTACCCTCACTCCAAGGACTGTGATTGGCTCATTGCTGTCAACTCTGACTACGTCCTATCACTGGCCTTCATCAGGTAGCCTGCTCAATTGTCTGCCTTTTGTTTTTCAGAAATAATTTAAAGTATATTTTTCTCAGCTACAGTCTTTCGAAAACAAAATGCTCTTGAAATCTGCTAAGCCCTCTTCATACTCAGGAACTTGTTGTTGTTTGAGAAAGAAAGGTTCCTGGTGGATTCTCAATCTTAACATGTTGGTCTTAACTGCTTAACCCGACCCCTTGATCTTATCTGTATTTTTTCTTTAACGTCCTCTAGTTTCAATATTGAGCCGAACTACGACTTCCTGTATATCTACGATGGTCCGGATAGCAACAGTCCTCTGATTGGTAGCTTCCAGGACAGCAAACTCCCAGAGCGGATAGAGAGCAGTTCCAATACCATGCATTTGGCATTCCGCAGTGACGGCTCTGTTTCGTACGGGGGCTTTCACCTGGAATACAAAGGTAAACTATTCTGCCAACAGTATCACAATCTTTAGTAACTGTGCAGGGTTCAGGGCTGGAATAGCTGCTAAATTACCGAAAATGTCTCCCACATTAACTTCACTGCTGATTTAAAGACGAGAAATATTTTTTATATCCATTAAGTCCATGTTGAATTAATGTCTGTTGAATTTCTCCGTCAGAGAGGTGAGTTTGATTGTCTTGCACCGAAGAATCAACAATGCCTTTCTAGTTGACTCAGGAATTAATTATTAAGTTGATGCACGGTGGCCGCTAATCTTATAGGAGGAGGGCAAAGCCATCATTTCCAAGGTTCATGTAGCATTCTATAGCCCCGGGAATGAAGTTATGGTCCGGCGATGGCAGCTTAGTCAAACAGACTGTTACAAAGGCCACCAGAATGCCTGCGTTATTTGATTATGGCTAGGGACTTAATGTGTCTTATTATTTATGTGCGCCTGTTTGTTGTTTTTCCTTTGCCTCATCCCTTCTCTCTCTCTCTTTCTCCCATTCTCTATTTCTCTCTCTGACATTTTTGCTCATTCTGTTTCTCTCTCTCTCTCTCCAGCCAAGCTGAGGGAATCCTGTTTTGACCCAGGTGTGGTTCTGAATGGGACCAGGCTGGGGTCCGATTATAAACTTGGCTCTACTGTCACCTTCTATTGTGAAGCCGGATACGTTTTGCAGGTACGTAAAAAAACCCCAGTACATTTATGTTTGGTTGATTAGTTAGATGTCTACGTTTTTCTTGTAGTAAAGTGTATAATATGTTTCTTTTAGGGCTATTCGACCCTAACCTGCAGTATGGGAGATGATGGCAGACCTGGATGGAACAGGGCATTGCCAAGTTGTCAAGGTAACCAAACCAATATTTACACACAGACTGGTAAAAATGCATCCCAGCGCACACAACTTGAACCTATTTTAAGTTTGTAAAAGTGTTTTTTTCTTCCTTTCTGTGTGTGATTATGTGCCACTCTGCTCGTCTTCATGTGTCTGCACATGTGTGTGTTCTGTCTGTAGCTCCGTGTGGAAGCCGTTCTACAGGAACAGACGGGACTGTTCTATCTCCAAACTTCCCCAGAAACTACACCACTGGACAGAACTGTATCTACTCTATATCTGTTCCTAGAGAGTTTGGTAAGTTCATACACACCCTCAAGCTCTCACCTGGATCTTGTATCTCTTCCATACAGTTAAAGAAGGGGATATTAAAACTTGTTTGATTTTTTATTTGGAAAGCCCCTTTTATTTATTTTTACAGATGAAAACTATTGGAGATATTGCACATGCTCAAAAGATGCCTGCTGGCCATTCATTAGAGTTCAGGTCAGGGTTTCATCATTGAAGTGACATTTAAAGAGGAGGCTGTTTTTTTATCGTGCCACGTTTGACCGGCGTTGCTCCTTAATTGAGTCATAAATGACGCGTCGTAAAGATATTGTTATTGCAGAGGATTCTTCACATTAAGTGAGCCTGTGTTGGAATCTGGGGTCATTAGAAAAATTGTGAGTCACCTCAGACACTCTCTCACAGGCATCTATCTTTCCGGTTGGAAGGCCTGCGGTCAAAAAGTAATGTCACTAACATCGTCTGTTGGAATATATAATATTAATAAAATATTTGAGCTATTTTTATATTCACTGCCCGTCAAAATCTGAGGGCTGGATTTACATTATAATTCAATTGGAATTTACAATGTTAATTTTAATTCTTGACATTGTAAATAGTAGTTTTGACAAAACTATCTCAACTCAAGGGCCACCTACTAACTCTATCTGGAGCTTTCAACTATAGAATGTCTTTAGTTGTTAATGGGCGACATGCACGGATCAATATAATTTCATTATCAAGATAAGCAAACACATTTGCATTTATAATATCTAATCAATGCATCACAAATTGGCATCTATATTATTGGTTGTTAATAAGAATTTATTGATGACCTACCTGGTTAGATAAAGGTAAAAAATGTAAATCATTAAAACATTGACTGTTTGTTAAAATGACTAATTAGCTTTGACTTGAGCTTTTACAAACAATTAGTAATTGGTTGATATGATGTTCAATTATGCCCTGTAGTGTCATGAATAAATAGTAGCTTTCCCTGAGGCTATTCAACGTTGATGTCTCATTATATTTGCCGAGCAGCTTTTGGAGTGTCGGCCCCATGTAGACATTTTGATTGAGAGGAGCTCACATTTGGTTGGCGTACATATTGGTAAGGACAGAGACAGCCTGCCTTAACCTCCCACACAGTGCATCTGTTTTGTTAAGTGTAAGTTGTGGAGGGTTACGCTTTGCCTGGACTTTTATAGCAGTTTTAATACTCAAATGAGAAAAAAAAATATTTTATTCAGATTTTTTCAGCATTAGAATGTTACAGGTTACAAGATTGCAGCTTCGAAACGTTCTTGTTTTGCCATACAAGCGGCACCTTCAGTTTTATATGGCGGAAACCCTTGGAATTTATCCCTGTGGAGATGCCATACCTCCTGATGAATAAGAACATGGCTGAGGACACCCACTCAGGTAGTTCCACAGGGATCGATGGCCAGGTTTTCTCAATCTGATGTCAAGAGCTGAAAAAGCCTTTCAAATGAGAAGCGTTTAAATCCTTCTGATAACCAGTCCAGCAATTTTAACCTGTTCTGTACATGATACAACTTGGAATGGATCCATCAGGTTATGTGACTGCATTGCACAGGGATTTCCCTACAGGCAATGTGGGACAATAATGCTGTGTGTATTTATGTGGCATTCCTTGTTATGTCTGCGTCTTTTTGGGTAGGTACATCAATTGTTTGCTCTTTGTTATCTTAATTTAAGAAACGTGTTTGTGCAGTAACGTCTTATGAATCTGGGTGCAAACATTGGTGCATGTGTGTCCTGCTGCCTGCTATCCCGGCTGTTTTGAAACACTTTGAGTTGTCAGCTCTACCACCTGCTCTCTGGTCGATATTACAGGGAGGAATGATGGAAGCCATAATCACTCTGATTTCCTTAAAATCCATACACGGTGGGAGCTTTTAAGTATTCCTGCTGACAAGCAGAAACTTGTCATTCTTGATGGCCACTCAACAGCATGCCCTTAAACACACGCTGGTGTACGACCATGAGATACAAGCATAAGGGGTTCAATTTATCTCTTGTACAGAGCTCAATTCTTTCTCGATGATCTTTGGTTTAGCAATACAAAAGCGAAACTGTTTGGTGTCTGTTTTGTATTGCTGGCCATCATTTTAACATGATATGAGGTTGTGCATGAAAGCAGATGGTTATCTTTTGTGAGTCAGACCAATGTGTTGTACTGAGTGACCAGTGTCCTTATAAGAGCTGAATATCCTTGGTTTGTGTACAGAGGTGTGTGTGTGTGTGTGTGTGTGTGTGTGTGTGTGTGTGTGTGTGTGTGTGTGTGTGTGTGTGTGTGTGTGTGTGTGTGTGTGTGTGTGTGTGTGTGTGTGTGTGTGTGTGTGTGTGTGTGTGTGTGTGTGTGTGTGTGTGTGTGTGTGTTTGTGTGGGCAGGGAGTTGGTTAAATTGATGCTAAAAAGAACGGAATTTATCCTTAATATTTTCCATGTGCTGCTGTCAAACACATTTTTATTAATAAAACACCTACAGATGTTAATCTTACCAAGACTATCAATTGATTTGAAGACACAATGATAAACAAAGACGGAGATACATGTGAATGCCTTTTAATGCTACCTTCAGCTACAGCTGTGACATACAGTTCATGGTTAGGCAGAGGCATCTTCAGTTACATGGAAGGCCTGGGTTTTATTCCCTTTCCTTTACACCTTCCATCATACTGAAGTAAAGCATGGGTTTTGGGACAGGAAGCCATGTGTGTCCTATGCCTGTTATTCACTCTAGCTGCTTTTGATATTGGAGAAAAGGCAGACAGAAAAAAAATATGTTTGCCTTAGTTTTAGTTTTTTAATAGTCAGTCAGTTTTTGCCAACCTCAGCATCTCACGTTAGCTCACAACACTGATTCACCTCAGCAGATGAAGACAAGGTGATTTTTTCTGTGGTGTCATTTTGTGCCAGGAGTTGGCATCCGATAGAATTTGACACACTACAGCTTAGTCAAATTCAAATGAGGTATTATCAGGTGTATTAGTGGATGGTCAGGCACAGACAGCAGAGTTATTGCAAAGTAATTCAACTGTGGTTAACTAATCCCCTTCTTTATAATTAATTTGTGTTCTCTTTTCTTTCAGTCCTTTTTGGTCAGTTTGTGTTGTTCCAAACATCTCTAAATGACGTGGTGGAAATCTACGATGGACCCACTCAACAAAACACACTACTGTCTTCTCTCTCTGGATCCCACTCTGGTGAGGATGGATGGATGGATGGATGTATGTATGGATGGATGTATGGATGGATGGATGGATGGATGGATGGATGGATGGACGGACAGATAGACATACAAAGCTGTAACCATATGTCTTTCTTTCTGATCTTATCTCTCTTTTTTTGACTCTGTCACCCTCTCTCTCTAGGTGAATCCCTGCCTCTGAGTACGGGAAACCAGATCACAGTTAAGTTTAACACAGTTGGACCAGAAACCGCCAAGGGATTTCACTTCGTCTACCAAGGTCAGCCAATCAAAAGCAGCCATTATTATTCATATCTTTAGTTATTATTTTAATTATTTGTATTAGTAGTTGCAGTGGTACAGGTATATACATTTTTTAATTTACCAAAATCATTTAATACCTATTTTGAAACAAATAAATGAAGAATACATTTTCTTTAGGTTTAAGTTTTGGTTTTCTGGGGTTATGGGGTATTATGGGTTATCTTTTATTACTTATATGTATTTAACCTTTATTTAACATGAAAAGCCACATTGAGATCAAAAATATATCACATATCCAGAGTGTCATTGCCAAGCTAGGCAGCAATAACGGTACATTTGGCCTCCCTGTACACATGCTTTGTTTTTTGATGATTGTGGTGATTTTCCTTATATCTGCAGCTGTGCCGAGGACCAGCTCCACCCAGTGCAGTTCAGTTCCTGAGCCCCGCTTTGGGAAGCGTCTGGGTAACGACTTTGCGGTGGGGTCCATGGTGCAGTTTGAGTGCAACCCTGGTTACCTGCTGCATGGCTCCTCCTCCATACGCTGTGACAGTGTACCAGACAACCTGGCACAGTGGAACGACACCCTGCCAACATGCATGGGTAAATATAAATCCACAAATTAGGCAATAGACAATCATTTTCCTTTTCCCGAAAGCAGATACATGTATAGCAAAGTTTTGCATTGTTCTGTGAATTTGCAATAAAAAAACTTTTTTTGTACAAAAAAAAGCATGCAGATATTCAAAATGTCCATAACAGACAAATACCACACACCTTATGAATAATGATAATTAAAAACAAATACAGACAATTCCAACGCAGGGAGAGCATTTTAATGAGTCCAGGCCGTAAGCCTAGCTATGCCCAAGCTGTTACCTTTGCCTCAGGTTCTTTGCTCTCATCCTCTACAGGGGCAGGAGATGTTACAGCCGAATTTGTCTTTTTCCTTTTACTAAGTCTTAACCTCTGCTTTGTTTTTTCTCTTTCTCAGTTCCCTGTGGAGGTGTGTTGACCTCTCGTCGCGGCACCATTCTCTCACCGGGTTATCCAGAGCCCTACGACAACAACCAGAACTGTGTGTGGAGGATCTCTGTTCCAGAAGGGGCTGGCATACAGGTAGGTGTCCCGTCACACACTTGCTTCCTGTCCGACCTATGTATCATTGGCTTAAAATGCTGATCAGGCAGAATGTCAAGCCAAGATAAGATATTATTGGAAGGATGAATGGATGGACGGTTTGTGAGAGCAGCAGGACCATCCAGAGACAACTAGATAGGATCTAATCTTGAGAGATAATGGCTGATTGTGTGTAAGCTAAACCTGCCCTCACGGACAATACAAAGGCAAAGATGCCTCTGACACAAAATGGAGCCTGTTAGAAAGATTTAGCGGACATCGCACAGCATTCAGTTCTTCTGTCATTTTTTAACTCTACACCACAATTGTGGTACAGGCCTTGTCTTACATCTTGATAATTTTAGTGAATATGTCCAGCAACTAACGGATATAACTCTGAATTTGTGCATAGAATGAGCAAATTGTGTTTTTATTGAAAACAAAATGCAACAAAAGCACAAATCTGTCTTCTTTCTGTTCCTCGTTGTCTGTCTCCCCAGATACAAGTTGTGAGTTTTGCCACTGAGCATAACTGGGACTCTTTGGATTTTTACGACGGTGCCGACAACCACGCACCAAGACTGGGCAGCTACTCTGGTAAACAGTTTTGTCAATATTTTTTATAGTGATACTCAAAAGGTTAACAACATGCCCCATTCTGGCCAGAAAGTAATTTCACGAATGACAGTGATGAAATGTTTTGCAAACAAATTACCCAAGTAGGAGCAATTAGAACAGTTGGGTTATGGCATATAGTTATTTTCATTTAGAATTATTGTAAATTATACAATTCACAGTTGAACTGACAAGATTGATAGCAATAGTTAATGTAACATTTAAACACTATTGAGCATTAATCAAGACAATGCTATTTAAGCTGCAGCCCTTAATTTACACTATAGAGGGAAATACATTTTAGGGCTATGGCCACCTGTTGTCTTGTTACCTGACAACGTAAATATAGCTTGTCACTTAAATGTAGCAAAGTTAGAAAAACACAGCCTGTTGTCATGATGTTTTGAGGCATACAGAGCTAAAGTGGAACCCAGCAGGAGCTGAGGAAAACTCCCAATGGCACCTGCCTGTTTATTTGGGAGTCCTCCAAAGGGGTTTAGGTTTATTTTGTCGCATAGCTAATTGAGCCTCCAACACTCTAATTCTCTACTAGGAATAGATATTTCATATTAAGCAACCTATGACATGACTTGTCAAACACATTAATTCCAAAATAATACAATTATGCACACTCCTGAATGCTCCCAAAATGTACTGCACAAAATGATTAGCTATACTTCCAGGTGTACTTTAACAGGAAGCGCAATATTTTATAACTCAAAACACAAAGCCAAGACAGTATCTATAAGAGGTATAAATGAATAATATAGCCAGCTTCATATTTATTTTTTCACTATGATCAATCATGACAAGCTAATGTTACTTCTATATTACTGTTTTGTTGCTCTGCATGACTTGGCCTGAAACATAATGAAGCTCCTATTTTTAGTTTTTTGTCTTTTCACGTTGAAGGAAAATGTACATAGTTTACAATTGATCCACAGGGTCCAAAAGTCATGCCAACACATGAAGGGGCCTTTGCACCAGGGCTCCAGCAACTCATATTCAACCCAATAATGTGTTCAGTCTAGTTAAAGCATTCCTCTGGATACATACACTCCTTTAATTCAAGCAGCTGTCGGCATCTTTTGGGGGTCACTATTGAATGATCTATGGAGGGGCTCGTCATCTTTTGGCAAACTCAGATTAAAACAAGATTATGTTGTGAGACATCAAATGACTATTCCAGTGACATATTCCCATATTAAAAGTAATTAGTGAGTAAATACATGCAGGGCTATGAGAAAACTTTTTTTTTTAACTGGTTAATTACAACTGTTCATAAGAAAGTCCCAGAACAACCGTTATATATAATCCATGAATTTAATTATTCATCACCATTCATCATTTATTGTTAAGGAAAACTATTTTGTTCTCAGTTATGATAATAAACGAGATTTCTTCTGGAATGTGAACAGGAGCAGCAGGGGAGCCTCAGAATGTTAGAAAATGTGCTAATTAATTCTCCTCACAACAGGCAGTCAATAGTATCCATTGGCCTAACTCACTGTTTATCCAGAGGACTGTCTCTTTGACTTTGATTAGTTTTGTTGACGGACCTGCCACTGAGCAAAAAAAAACATATAACACAACACAAGGATACTGTCAGAAGATATACTTTTACGACTGTTGCAACTTCAAGCAAGCCAAGTCGATAGAGGAGATTAGAGTTGGTTAGTATTCCTGCACATTAAATCTATTTTGTGATGGTGGGCCCTGACAGGATTACACTGTTGCACCGTGCCATCTTTGCTTCAGTAGCGCAGTACCCATCTTTCACTCTGTGCTTTGCCTTGCCACGCTAAGTAGGTCAAAGACAACATTTTAAAAAGGGCTTTCAAATAAGACAGATGTCTCATATAAAAGTAATTCCCCCTCTCCATCCTTGGATACCACTTCACAAACAAGCAAAAAAAGAAGTGACAATGTGGGTTTTGGGAGGCCTTTGTTGTTGTTGCTGACAGATAACGAAGATAATTAACTTTCAAGCCTCAGTTAAAGAAAAAATTAAGAAATGTGAATCATTGTCGTCTGTTGCTCTCTTCCTCTTTGCTTTCAGGCACCACCATCCCCCAACTCCTGAATAGTACATCCAACAACCTCCATCTCAGCTTCAGCTCTGATATTAGTGTCTCGGCTGCTGGTTTTCACCTGGAATATACAGGTAACATATTTGTATTGTACACATGCTATAATTATTGTTTTATATAGGCTATATTGGTTAGATATACAGTATTTAAAAAAAAAACAATTACTTAAACTGTTTTTTTTTTATTCTTCACAGCTATTGGTCTGGAGTCATGTCCAGAGCCTCAGAGTCCAAGTTATGGAATAAGGCAAGGAGACAGATTTATGGTGGGAGACGTTGTACAGTTCTCATGTGAACAAGGCTACTCCCTTCAGGTAAAAGTGCAACCTACATGTGTGTACACTGTTTGTATTGTCTGAACAGATTCAGAGTAGCTACTGAGGGACTAAGATGAGTTGGAGGATAGGCATTTCCAATACACATAACACACGCATACAAGTAGCAGCCGGTTAATCTAAATTGACTTTCAAATATGTACGTGAAATCGTTAAAGGCTTTTTCCGGATGTGCCGCCATTTATTCTTTGTCCCCTGGCTGCACAAAGCAACAACTATTCAAACCGTGAATCTCAAGTAAACCCCCGTTCTCGAGTAGTTTTCCCAGCTCTGACTTAAACATACAACTCTGGTGTGGTTTCGCACAACTCTTGAATAATGTATGTCTCTGGTGTGGTCTGCCCAATTCCTGTACAGTACACAGCTCTGGAGGTTTGGTTCCTCATGTTTAAGACACACACACACACACACACGCACACACACACACACACACACACACACTACAGCTCCAAAGTATTAATACAGAGGGTTTCAGTTGTTATTGCAGAGCGTTAATATTATTGTTGCATTGATAAAACCAGCACTGCCTCAACATATTTAAAGTGTATCAGTGGTTTCCCAACTGTTTTGTTTATAATATATTGTCGTTTGTTTTGACATTCCTAGGGCAATGCCCACATCACCTGCATGCCAGGACCTGTGAGAAGGTGGAACTACCCTGTACCATTATGTCTTGGTAGGTATGATCAGTGCAAACACACACACACACACACACACACACACACACACACACACACACACACACACACACACACACACACACATGCATGCATGCATTAAATCCATCCCAGATATACTTTTTCAGATTGTAGAACCTCCTTACTGCAGAAATGACGCAAGCAGCTGTCTCCATGGCCTACCCTATCTCTCTGGAAAATAAGCCGTTTGAACAATTTACTTCCCTGCGATGAGCTGATTATTTAGTATTCTGTGCAGAATATGATTAAGCTTTTAAACTGATGCAAAGTTCCGTCAGACTCTGACATGCAGAGTGTGCCGAATCATCATCAGCATGCACTGAGGCAAACTGGAGGAAACAAGCCCCGGACACACATCTACTTGCACAATTGTAATTTATTCAAGAAGGGGTATTTATTATAGCATTAGACTATGAATGTTTTATTCAAAGCAATGAAAAATGTCAGGTTAGAAAATACTCAAGTGTCCAGCCAATAGCAGTGTCTTTAAAAAAAAAGGAGAAGAACTGTATAACTGCTGTTCTCAGGGTCAAAACTGAGCAATTTAAAAAAAATAAAAAATATCTCACTTTCTGTGTTTATGTGTGTGTCTGCAGCCCAGTGTGGCGGGTCCATGACAGATGTAAGTGGAGTGATTCTAAGTCCCGGTTACCCCGGCAACTACCCCAGTGGATTAGACTGCACATGGACAGTCAACTTACCTGTCGGTTTTGGTAAGAAACACTGTCAACTTTGAACTTGAAGTAAACAGCGTGCGTGGTTTTCTGTTGTCTGCCCCTCTCCCCCCACCCCCCTTCATGTGTCCAATGTCTATGTTATTATTCATTGATTGATGTTTTCAATTACTCCATCACTCAATCAGTGTTTTGGGGCCTTTGGCAGCTGAAGCATCTATACATGCTTGTTCTTGCCGGCCTTGTTAAATGTTAAAACGATGTGTGTATTTTTTTTCTCCCAGGTATCCACCTCCAGTTTCTGAACTTCTCCACTGAAGCCATCCATGATTACTTAGAGATCCGCAGTGGAACCTTGGAGACGGGTTCCGTCATTGACCGGTTCAGCGGTCCAGTCATTCCCAAGCCTCTGTTCAGCACCACCCACCAGACCAGCTTCTTCTTCCACAGTGACTATTCACAAAACAAGCCGGGGTTCCACTCCACATATCAAGGTAAATGTTGTTTCTATTACAAGTTCCTTTACCTGATGTATATGCAAAGCAAAGAACACAACATTTAGCAATGTGGAAAGTTGGTTTGCAGATTTATACAACTCTTTGTTCTCAGGAGCAACTGATAGCAAGATGATCTACATTCAGACAATGATAAAACAATAATGCTTCTTGGTTTGTATTTCCAAAATAGTAAAGGTTGAAATGAAAGCAAGTCCTCATTTCCGGATTTATTCCGGTGACGAGTTTCATATTTCATCCTTCTAACATTATAAAGGTTTTAAGCCGACTCATTTTTTTATTATAAGAAAACCTAAATTCGATATGTCTTATTCCATTATTGTGCAAATCTTGTATCTCATGAAAGGGAGACTTGTCAACGTGTTTTAAAATAGGAATATTATTTCTACTTATGTTTGTCATTATCCGCCACATGTCTTTCTTCAGTCGTGCGAAACCCTGACTCTTGCATCTTTGCCTGTGAAAAGTCACTGGGACTAAAAGGTGTGAATGGCAGATGACTGTCAGAGTATTTTGGCATTATCAAAAGAAGAAGTTGGCGCTTCTTTGATTCATGATACCGTTGTCGTGAAGTTTTTAATCTGGATTTAAATCTGTTATTTTTTTGTCAGAGCTTCTCTGCAGCATTTCATATTTCAGTGTGATATGTCGGCTGCAGATATACGTCTTCATCTACAAGCATGAATCATTTTGAATAAGCTTTTTAAAGTCTGTTGGAAAATGAGTTGGAGAAAAAGCATGCTTTAACATATTGAGAGTAGTTAATGGCAGAGCAAGTGTATTTGAAGGATGTTTAAACCGGCAGCTACAGCTGATGGTCAGGCTAGTAAAGACCCAAAATATGAATTAACGGAAATATTTGCGAAAATATATTACGATTAATTGTACCTTAAGGATATTTATTATCTGGTTGAATGTTTGGTTTGATTGTTTTTCATTTGTTATTTTCACTTTTTGACGTTTTCCTTCCTGAAAAATCTACTAACTGTTTTGTAATTTCAAAGTGTTATGGATGGATGCATTTATTGTATTTTTCTATGAATGACATGATATTAGAAAAAAAGGAAACACATATACATAATACTGCTGCTCTTGGCCAATTTTTTAAAGTAGTCCTTTTTGTTGTATTTCCATTGTCCTTGGTTAATTCCTGGGTTATTTGTCTCTCAAGCCTACCAGCTCCAGAGCTGCCCGGACCCTCGGCCATTTCGAAACGGCATCGTGATCGGCAACGATTTCAGTGTCGGCATGACGGTGTCGTTTGAATGTCTGCCTGGATACTCTCTGATCGGAGACGCTTCACTCACATGTTTACATGGAATCAGCAGAACCTGGAATCACCCACTGCCACGATGTGAAGGTAATGCAGAAGGTCTTCCCTGTATCTTTGTCTGTGTCAGAATGACTCTTAACTGTCTGGATGTATTGAACTTTTTTTTTGTCTGGAAAAAATATGTTTACAGCTAGACCTGACATTGCCCTGTGCTTTATCTTGAAGTGAATACAAACTGTGTAAGTCTTTTCATTGCTGCTGTCAGCTCGGCTTGTATTAAATAACCCACTTTCCCAGACAAACATCATTTATGTTTTATGTGTGGTTTGCAACATGGGCCTTTCATGGACCCAGATCCCAAGGAAATTAAAATATACATGTGTCCTGCTAATTTTTTCTGTCAATCCAAAAATGGGTTTTTAGAGATGAGGTGTGCATCCTAAAAGTGCGCTCACTTGTGAATGCTTTTTAATAGCATTTCAACACTGATGTGCTTAAAGTGATGGCGTTTCATAGCATTGTTTTCCAGATTCTGTACAGTATTCTTCAGTATAGTTAATATTGAATGGTGCACTGACAGCAAAGTGGTAAAAAAAATATATACAAAGCAATTACAATCATATGCAACGTGTTACTTTTAAAAAATGTAAATGGTTCCCAGTGTAAATTGAATGGATAGGAGAACCAGAATTAGAATGGAAAGAGTATCGAATTAATCTGAAGGAAAAAAGAGAGGTGTCAGGCAGGTTGTTATTATGCATTTCCAGCAGTGAAAGTATATTATCATAATAGTCTAAGTTTATGATGAGCAGCAACCCAGTTAACTAATTATCACTCTTGTTTTTATTTTGAAGCTAAACTTTAGCACAGTATTACTCATCGAAGGGCCTTGCATTTAGAAAACTGTAAATAGTCTGTCTTATTGCTTTGAGCCATGGCAACATCACACCAGTTATGAGTTACACTGACACTCCTGACAAATACCTGTGCTGCAGAACTCAAATAAAACTGTAATGACAATGTATTAAAGGTATTAAGGTGTTACCCAGTGGTCTTTCCACTACTGATAAAGAAGTCTGCTATCTCAGTCGTCCAGTCAATTACTAGAAGCTTAGTCATAGTAATTTGCTGGAAATGTATTAAGAGTAATTGTGTTAATATTCCATCTCACAGCTCTCTGCGGTGGCAACATCACATCATTAAATGGAACCATCTACTCTCCCGGTCACCCTGAGGAATATCCCAACTTCCAGGACTGTGTGTGGAGTGTAAGAGTTCCTCCTGGACACGGGATCTATATCAATTTTACTGTACTGAGCACAGAGCCCATATATGACTACATTACCGTCTGGTAGGTATTTTTAGTTTTTTCCTCTTTCTTTTTTCTCTCCACATGTTAACTCATCACAGAGTCAAAATCAGTGGATACATCCCCATGATCCGCTATCTGTCCGTACTATATGTGTTCGCTGAAAACAAAAATCCAGTGTACATACACATCATAGGCTGTGTATTAACACTGGATCTTTTTTCAGCGCACTCACACAGTATGGACATTTTGACAACAAGCATTCTCCAGAATTGCTGACATCCTCATTATGAGCTACTGCTTACCCTTTAATTTCCATATTTTTCTGCTTCAACGCTATGATGTGTTCTTTTTTTATTTGACTAAATGGCTATTTAATTTGTACCAAATCTTTAGGGAATTTTTGCTGCAGACAGACACACACACACACACACACACACAAACACACACTTTCTCTCTCACACAGGACGTCATGTTCCTTTATATCTTTTCAGAGCTGGCCACTAATTGGCTTAATTCCTGCAAGGGTTACTATGGCTACAGACATCTCCCCTTGAATATAAAGTTCCTCTGACATAATTTCCTTTTTGTAAAGTTTTAACCGTTTCTCTTTACCAATAAGTCTTTCTATCCTTGCCTCTGTTTCTCACACTATTAGATGCAGTCTACATGTTTTTCCCTATCTGCCCCTTGACTTTAATCTTCTTTTTTAGAAATCATCCATTGGCAACAGCAACAGTCAATGCATTTAGAAAAAAAAATGTTTGGACACCATCTTACATAGTTTAATGCTGGTACAAGGTTACAGCAGAACCATACATTTTATTCTACAATGTAGTATATAGTTTCCATGTTGCGGCCCCTTTTCGATAGCCAAAGCGTGCTTCCTATAAATAGATGGCAGGGTGCAGCATCAACAGTTTAGATGCATCACCTGGCATACAGACATGGATTAGCAGTTAAAACATGGTTTCCTTCTGATACTTTCCTTTGCAAATGATCTATTTATAGACCAACACTGAAGGACCAAATGTCTGTCTTGTACTTGTGTTAGCCCGTCATGATTCAAGCACTGTCACCGACTCCAGCCTCCCAGGTTTCCACAGCCCTCAGAAAACATTGTTATCTCTTGAGACAGTCTGGCAACACAATGTACCTTTTCCCGAAATGTACCTGGGCGACCAAAACTGACTATATAAAAGAATGGCTTTGATAGTCTCCAGGTACACCAAGAAATTGAACATTGGAAGCTAAACACAATGTGCCTTTTCTCTAACAGAAAAATCCCATTAGGTGACCTGAGGTACATTGCAATGACATTTACCTATATGTTCCAGAGTCTCCAGTTAAGTCTTACTTACTTTCATGACAACTTTACTTTACTTTAGAGGTTCTAATTAAGATGTAAATAAAAATGTGAGGTTTTACTGCCAAATGCACCCACTCATTTCTCAAGTCTGAATCTTTAGGTATGACTAATCCAAATAACTGGTTAACTTAACTCACAATGTCACACATGAGCTTGCAAAATCACAGCATTAATCAAAATCCAAAATATCAGAAATGTAGCAATTATTTTCACAGGAGCCTAAGATGAAGTTTTCAGATAGCTTGTTTTGTCTAAACAGTTAGCCAAAACCCAAATAATGCTAATTAAAAAAAACAGCACATTCTCAATTTAAGAAGCTCGAACCAGAGAATATTTGGCACACTTGACTTAATAAACAATGAATCAATTATCAACAATGTTATCGATCAGTTTGCTGCCAGTGGACTAATCCATTCCTTGCCTCCGCTCATCAAAATGCTGCTTTTTAGTCTATTATACAATCATTCAAATTTGAAAGCATTTTGGGTATTTACACACTTGACATTGGAGACCGGCTTTCCCTTAGCTTCATGTGGCAGCGTTTTAGTTGCTGCAAATGCAACCTTCAACCATGGGGTGTGGTATATTGTATAGATGTCTTCAGTATACAGTATATTGTAAATGGTAAATGGACTCCACTTATATAGCGCTTTTCCCTGGTTTTTCACAGACTCAAAGCGCTTTACATTGTTTTGTACACACTCACCCAATCACACACACATTCATAGACCGATAGCAGCAGCTACCTACCACGCAGGGTGCAAGCTAACTATCGGGAGCAATTCGGGGTTCGATGTCTTGCCGAGGGACACTTTGACATGTGACAGGTAGGCGGGGGATCGAACCTTCGACCCTGCACACCAGAGGCGAACTCCCTACCCACTTTGCCACTGTCGCCCCTTGTACACTTATTTATTATTAAAAAGTAGCTCACCACTGCAATATATGGAGCCTGACTTCCCCACAGCGAACACCACAACACTGTTGTTGAGCCATGTGTCGACCATATATAGCCAATTCTGTGAATTCCATGAATTGGTCCGCACAGCATGTCCCTGACCCAGCTGTCAGTTAGGAAAGTAGACAGACTGCTGAACTCACACAAAGAAAAGACAGCCACCGTACACAAACACACTTAAAAACTCCCACTCACACAGCCACAAAGTTGGTTTCCTGTAGAGAGCACAGTGTATGTGGCAAAGGTGTGATTTTCACAGTGGTCTCCTCCATCCAGAGCCAGCCAAGCTCACAGTCAGTTAGTCTGCTAATTGGTCCCATACAGGGAGGCTTACCAGATGATTTCTCCGAAAGAGTTATCATGTATGTCATAGATATAACCTTGTGTTGGGCTAAATCATACATTCATCAGAAGGCATGCGGTGCGGAGGTGTGTTCCAGCCAATATTTCAGCTCTTTTCTGCTTGTTTGGTCTCTCTCTCTCTTTCTCTCGCAAACATTATAACTTTCTTATTAACGGGATATAATGGGGAATTATGCAATATCATGGACATTATCATTGAACATTTTTAGTCAACCCTATACATTTACCTGTACTTTACCTGTACATTTTATTTTGTACATACTGTACATGTTAGCGTTATATGCCAACTCCCTTGAAGCCACTTAACCCATTGATGACGGCTGCTGCGCGATGCCACATTGCCTCTCCTGCCTGATGCTCCATCGTGCAGCATTGTTACTTTATCTAATCTTCATGGCATGCGCAGCATAGAATGCACTGTCATTGGTACAAATACACATGAGGTGGGTTTTGTTGATTTTTTAAGACCACGTGACCACCCAAAAGTTGTGTGGTTTGCCGAAAATCACATCAATCAAAAAAATAAAAAATAAAACAAAATAATAAAAAAAAATAAGCCGGCTGTGTCAGCGATAGTGTATTACAGAACAGTTACTGGCGTTTAGTGCGCAGAATCAAGGTCCACTATAGGCTACTGACGAAAATCACACTAAATATTTTATATTATTTATTCTTTTTTTTCTCCCCCATCTAAGTTTGACGATTTTTAGAAAAATGTGTTGGTGTGTAAGCGCTAAGGGAGCATGTTTAAATAAAACCTGTGAACCTTAAATTTTAAATGTATTTTATTTCATGTTTCTATTTGCTACATAGGCTTAGATATTAAGGTTTTGGTAGACTTGACAATTCGTACAATTTTTTCAGAAAACCCTCAGGCATTAAGGCCAGGACACACCAGCCCGATAATCGCCGTCGTAAAAAAAAAGACGTATCTGTTTGGTGTGTGCCGTGACGTCGGCCGACGTAGAGGTCGTCGGGATTGTTTTGAGCCTGTCGGCCGCCGATTGAACATGTTCAATCGGCGGCCGACCGTCTTTCATTTGGAGCAATTTGATTGGTGGAGGGCTAGCGAATCAGTGAAGCCCGGAAGTGAGGCGGGTAGCACAAACAGCTAACAACAGCTAGCCATCGTTTTAATGTTTGTTCATTTCGTTTTGAGAGTACTCACATGCATCAACCCTTGTTGACTGCTCGACACCATGCTCGACACTCTCTGCTAAAAATTGTGCTCTTATGGTCCATAAATATAAATACGTATTTCTATCTATGTTTATGCTCTAGAGAGATGTCCAATCATTTCCGGCTTTCGTATTTTTTCGGGCCACAATACAGATTAGCGCCGCCTGCTGTTGTGGAGACATTACGTCCCGCGAGCGTACGGAAAATACACAGTCGTCTCGGTGTGTTCTTTGGCCGCGACGGGAAGACTGGAGCTTCCTGAAACGGCCGACTCCATTTTTTGCGTAGTCGGAACATGTCGGACTGGTGTGTCCTGGCCTTTAAGGACATGCATCCTAGATTGCCATAGTCATCAATGGGTTAACAGGAGCTACTTATGATCCTTACGAGTTACCTTTTAATTAGTCTTGCAAAGCCAGACCAAACTACAGCAAGTAGTGTGTACCTTTTAAGTTTTTGAGCAATATTTTTTGAGCAATACTTGCAGCTTTTTTATATTTTAAATGTATGCTCTTTGTATTCCCTCTTTTTCCACTTTGAATCAGAGAAGAGGTTGCTTCATGACATATCCCGACAGGTATAATTGGCCTCATTCAAAAGCACTTAAATCCAGGAAATAATCATTTAATTTAACTTCATGATGATACTTTTTAATCACCGATAATGAGGTCGCCATTGGTTAGTTCCATTTTGACAGCTGTTGGGTCTCTAGCATAAAGGATAAAATATGCTCACGACATCGCACAGAGAGCCTGACCTGCCGGTTGATAGATCACTTCCTGTCTGCCTTCTGCTGTAATTGCACGACTTTTCATGAATGCCAGGCTGATATTAGTGGCAAAATGAGAGCCAAGTGTACAACGGGATTCACATTTGTTATTCTTATGATCTTACAACCATTCAATCAATATGCCCCTCCCGAAGCAAGAAAGAGTGAGCTAGGGCTTTAAAACTGTGTTGCTATCAAGAGAGACAATAAGGAGCGGCTCTTTTGTAAGTGAATTAGAAACTGCGTTGTTGACGGTTTTATGTCTAAAGGAGCTCTGTGACATTGTAGTTTGGATTGTTTTCTGAAGGGAGATGAGCCCAAATAGCCATGCACAATTGCTCTCGGCACTGGCGCTTCGTCATGTCCGACTCCATTCGCAGTCAATGGAGCAGCTCTGGCGTTGGTCTCATAAATATCGTCAAAGTCTCCTCTATCTTTGTTTCTAGCCTCGGAGAAACCATTTTCTGGTCACAAATAGCCATTTAACTGACAGGGATAACTGCAATAACTTATTCAAATTATGTTTTAGAGTTGATGTTTCCCTTCTATTGTTCAGTAAAGAAAGATCGAGTCCATTTGTTAATGGGTCTTTAGTCTGAAGTACCCCCCCCCCCCCCCCCTTTGTGATACAGTCGTTTTGAGTGTGTGTTTTTCTCTCTGTTTTGTCTGTAGGGATGGTCCAGACCAATCATCCCCTCAGATTGGCCAGTTTAGTGGGAACACAGCCTTGGAGTCTGTCTACTCGACCTCCAACATAATCCTCATCAAATTCCACTCGGACTTCTCCGGAGCCGGCTTCTTTGTCTTAAGTTACCATGGTAAGAAGTAAAAACATTATAACTTTTGTTAAAGGGATATACATTTAGTTCATATACATTTCCTTTATACAGGAACTGGGAATGTAATGTGATTGTGTGTGTTTGGTAAAAAATGCCACTTTTTTTCTCTCCATTTGGTTTGTTTTCCTGATTTACAGTGGTAAAACTATAATACCATGATGAGTTGTAGCTGCACTCATAGACATAGACATAGACATTTATTATGTCTATGGCTGCACTAATGGCATCATTCAGTCTACTGTTGTGCTCGGCTTCATCCTCATTACTGTCCACTCACACTGGCTTCCTTTCACTCATTCTGACTCATGGAGTTTGGTCTTTCACTGGCACTTTTAAAACCTCTAACTGAAGCCGGCATCTTTTTCAAAACCTACAACCGTAATGTGGTGTTGATAATTTTTTTAATTTAATTTCACAAATTGAGTTATTGTTGTCTGCAGTTTTTCCAGGTATCGACTACTTTGGAGTTTGGTCGACATTTCATAGATTGTCGGATTTCATCTTCTAGTGTACTGAATGCCACTACTTTCAAAAGAGTCATACAAAGGCTATTATGCTAGATTCACTTTTACAGATTTGCTTTTCACTCTATACTAAAACAGGTGTGCAGGTGTTTTGATATTTTTTTTATTGGCACTTTCTTGCCTCCAGCTCCATCTTGTCTTGTGTTAGTGTGCAGTAGTTGGGAAGTAGCACTAAAAAGTTGGTAAAAAAGAAACTTGTGCTGTAAAAACTAATTTATATTTCAACTTAACCATGCGTGTGAATATAAATCTTGTTTTTTTCATCATTCTTTACCTGCAGGTATAATTTCCTTTTGTTCTCAAGATGTGCTAGAAGCTAACAATACAAAGTTGTATTCCTTTAACTTCCAGCCACATAACAAAAAACCCAAATCACACAAATTGCTTTTCTTATAATTTTTTTAAATAGTTTGGTTTTAATTGGTACTGTAGTTACGCAGCCGAATCATCAAGAAAGGGAAAAAGTAAGCCTATAGCCTTTCCAACGAAAGAAGAAGAAAAAAGATTTTAAAGAAACACTGCCCCAAGTGAAGGTATGGGCATAAATAGGTCTCTCTTTGCACAGCAGCCTTTTTTTATGCTGCCATATTACACACATATACACCAATCTTACGGCACCTTCCTTCTTCAGAGTTGTGAAGATTGTATTTCTGCCCGTCCTAAACTGCTCTTTCTCTATGTAAAATGGTCTCATTCCATTTCAATCTTCTTGCTGTGCCCCCTTCAAGGCTCTTAGATTTGCTTTTGTTTTGTTCAAGTGAAAACCTCCACACTCGTCTTTTTTCTTTTTTCACCTTTATGCCTGCAAACCTCTCTCTTTATACACTCTTTTAGGTCCTTATCCCAGCTGATGTCTTATGAAAAATAATAAAAAATGTAACTCCAATGGTTTCACTTCATGTTTGTAGCTTTTTCTTTGACTTGTAGACTGGGGTTTTACAGGATTATTGATGTGCTGACCATATCAACTCAAATTTATTTAAATGAATGTTGACAAAGTGGATCATGTCCAAGTGACACTGTGTTGTGTCTTATTGCTGCAAGATGCAATATTATTTCCAAAAAACTAAATTAATTGAACACAATTACAAATGTGTCCAACATAGATACACTGTAGGCTCCCTGTATTACATTGGATGTATACATTTGTATGAGTACAGTCTAGTGTAGGTATGTTTCACGTCATTATGTCAACATAGTCAGATTATACACATTTAAAAGCATAACCATTTAATTTGAGATAATAGCTTCATCAAACCAAAATCATTTTATTGTGTCAAAGCAAAGTTTTCACCCTACAGTAAAGAAATGCTATTTACTTATATTCCTTACCCTCTCTTCAAAATTGCTAAGGTCCTGAAATGTTGCCCTTTCGGATGGAATTTCAATATGACAGAATATCTTCTAATGAGTCTAACTTTATGTGCTCTTTTTACACTTCAAACACAGTGTGTCATCACAGTCTTGTCTAACTCTCCCCCTATTTCTTGCACACACACACAAACAAACACACACACACACACACACACACACACACACACACACACACACACACACACACACACACACAATTATGTAAACATGTACTGTATATCTTCTGCCCTCCCCCTCATGAGGCTTATTTTTGCTTCTACTCAGAGTTCTGTTCAATGCTCTTTATTCTCACACAGATGTCATGTTGTTACTGAATTTCTGTTTGCAGTTTTTAACTGTCAGCTGCCACACTCGCACAGGAACAGTACCATCTGATGGGTTCAAGTTTATTTTCAATTTCTGCTTTAATGAAGGGTGTACAGTGGAGAGTTATAGGGGGAGTGTGGACTAGAGGGAGAGGGGATGACATTTATGCAAGGAGTTGTTCGCATTATTTTGTCACTTGTGTTTTAAAAGAGAATATAAATATAACAAGAAAACATAAAGGACAGGCAATGCTAGGAGGAAGGCAACCACATTATGAGTGAGCACAACACCCTCTTTGATCATGTGAGCATGACTGAATGCTTAGTTATATGGAGGAAGACTAGGCGCTGTTACTTAATATAGGAACTTGTCAGAGTAAGGGATATGTACTTTTTTACATTTATTTGTCTGTGTCTTGCAGTGATGTAACTGGATTTCCAAATGTCACAGTTTGCCCCTGAGACCGCCGCTAAAGTGCATATTTGATTCAAAATGCCAAATAAACCCCAAGGAAGCATCGATCCACCGTTTGGGATTGATGTTCATCCATGTCATTGTCATTATATTTGTTAAATCATGGTCAAGCTATGGAATAAAAGACTATACATTGAAGGATACAGTTGTCATAGACGTGAAACTGAGAAGAAAGCCCATGTGACTTGAATGTGAAAGTAGCTATAAAGGGAAAAAATGCTCAGAGCTTAATAAGATCAATGACTGCTCAACAGTGAACCTGTCCTCTCACACATCGATGCATAGACATAGCTACACACACACACACACACACACACACACACACACACACACACAAACGTACACATGCACACACATAGTGCCCAACACACACACAGACCATAGGGCTTTGATATGCATGAGAGCAGCAGGTACTATTGGCAGGTCTCATTTTCATAGTCAATTTCATCCTGACTTACAGCCCTCAGCCCTTCCTCCCTCTCTCTGCCTGAGTCCTCCCCTCTATGTGCCTGTCTGTATTACTCTCTCTCTCTCTCTCTCTCTCTCTCTCTCTCTCTCTCTCTCTCTCTCTCTCTCTCTCTCTCTCTCTCTCTCTCTCTGTGCTAGTGAGTGATCTATGGTCATGCAGTAATATTGATTACAGCCTTGAGCACAGTAGCTGTGAACTCAGTTTCTTTTTTTTATGATTCAAGTGCTATATAACTGTGTGCCTGGTCAGTTTTTGATTACGTGCTTTTCTGACACGACCGTCTGAACTTTAAAAATGAAGTTTAACTGAAACAAGCAAAATTAAAATGTGCATGTTGCGTCGCTATTTGGTTTTCAAAGGATTTACAGCGTAAGTCTCGGGCGTGTCGTTACACTCACAGACATTTGGAAGCTTATTACATTAGTGCCGGTAGATCAGCCACTTACAAAACATCCACACTTAAAAGGTGACTTATTGCCAGTTTCAAAGCATTGATCGATTTTCTCCTTATCTAGGTTGGGTTTACCTTCTTCATTTCCTCTCACACATTCTTATATAATCCCGAATGATGTCATCTCACCTCTCCTCTGCTGTGTGTGTTCTCCTAGCCTACCAATTAAGGGTCTGCCAGCCTCCGCCAGAAGTGGCCAACGCTGACATGCTGATAGAGGACGGCGAGTTGGAGATAGGTGAGCCTGTCTGTCTGTCTGTATGTCTGTCTGCCTGCCTGCAGTGCCTTCACACATGTCAATTAGACATGAGAAAAGCAAACTTCACTCTTGTAACTTTCCAGTTCTTGACAAGAGAACAAAATATTGTCTTATCTGTAAAATATATCATTCGTTAAGACTCAATATATCTGATACTCATGTACTGCACACAGCAAATGCAGACACGCAATGATTCCCTTCAAAATGTAATTGTATTGTGTTTCATATTATGTGTTATGTTCGTATGTTGTAATACTCAAGTAAAGTACATGACAATTGTTAGTGGAATGTATTAAAACAAGCAAAGAAAATGGCCATTATGATAACATACTGTATAGCATAACATATTATAAGATGATTATTTTTTTAATTATCAATTAAGTTACACATAATGATGTTGTGCGTCCAGGTGACATCATCAGGTACAGATGCCATCCTGGATTCACATTGGTTGGCAGTGAGATTCTTACATGTCGCCTTGGAGAAAGACTGCAAATGGATGCACAACCTCCAACATGCCAAGGTGCTTGTACATCACTGCAATAGTGTACTGTAATTCATATTTAATGGTTGATGTTAACAGCATTGAAAATAGAATCCTCCCCTTCACTTTCTTGTCCACAGTCCAATGCCCCGCACACGACATGCGGTATGATTCGTCAGGTGTCATCCTGAGCCCCGGTTGGCCAGAAAGTTACCCCAACCTCCAAATGTGTTCATGGAGCGTTTCAGTGGAGAAAGGCTACAACGTCACCATCACCTTTGAAAATTTCCACACTGAGAGAGAGTTTGACGTGTTGGAGATTTTCGATGGTAAATAAAAACACTCTACACCACTTACTAACATAAAGTATTGTCAGAATTCAGCTAAGAAGTGCAGTATTTGTTAGAACCGCATGTGAGCACACACACAGAAAATACTCTTTGTTGACTATATGAATGTGTTATTAAGTTGTATTATCTCATTCTTTATTTTTGTTTCTCTCTTCCCCTTCTCCATTTGTCTTGAACACTTGTCAGGTCCAGTAGCCTCCAGTCCCACCTTGGCTACACTGAGCGGTGACTTGCCAACACCCTTCAACCTCACAACCTCTGGTCACCAGTTCTTGGTCCGCTGGTCTTCAGACCATGGCACGAACAAGAAAGGCTTCAAAATTCGTTATGTTGGTGAGTACCAAAGTATGTATCCCAACTTTATTTTACTACTACTTTATATTATCATAATGCATGGAACTAAGGACAGAGGTAGACAGAAAGAGAGATGGAGACTCTGACTGAGAGGGCACTCAATGGAGTTGTTCAACATATACTGTAAATAGTCATTTGTTAGACATTCATGCAAAGATTGAGGCATTTTTCTCAATTTGCGATTGTGTAGGGAGGAAAGGGAATATACAAAAACAATTTAGAAGTATGTGCAGTATCATTGACTTCATCTCGCTCAGGCAATATGTGTCTTGTACCTCATCTTACTGTTTTACCTCACTTTGTTCTGTCTCGTAAAGTGGTGTACTAAATTGCATTATGGGTTAAATTCTTAACTTTTATTCCTTCAAGGTTAGCTTGATACACACAGATGCTTTTTAACAGCAATCTTTACATTTTGGGAGTCTTGCACCTGGGCATGTGAAGTGTAATTGTAGATTGTTGGACTTTAAGCACCTTCACTGGGGTAATGAGGCTTGAGTGCTGTATTCAAGGGCATTTTGTGACAGTTAGGGGGAGGGGGGGACTATTAGCTGTTTAGCCTCTCTACACTTAATATGGTCTATTCAGGAGGCTGCTTCTTTTACCTTTAAAACACCAATTTTATTTCTTTATGTGTTTTTTTTCTTCATATTGATTGTTAATTTTTGTTTCTTGTAGTGTATATTTCATGTTGTTGGGTGTGAGGGTGGGATGTGGGTGGGGTATGTTCGGGGAAAAAGGGGAAAAAATTTGTACTCATTGTGCTACAATTTCTTTGTTACTAACATTTAATAAAAAAAACACCACTATTCTGTGTGATAAATGATACGCAGGATAATAATAGAAAAGCCTCCTAGGACTCGCACTCAGTAACCTTCTTTGGTAGCTGTGATTGATATGAACATATTTAAGGATTGTTGAACATATGTTGTAACCCTAGCATTTGCACAATCAGGACAGTATATGACAATGTACTCCTGCCACCACTTTGTGAAAAATATGCTCAGTTTACAATTACAAAGCAATTTTACTCTTACTCTAGCATTTCTTTTTTGTTGCCATTTTAACAGGACAAGTTGGCATTTAATTATAGAAAGTTCTTGTGTGGTTGAAATCATCCCTTTAATACTATCAATCATAAAAATACTATAGGGGAAAGAGCCTGGATTGGATCTAATGACAAATTGTCAGTCGGCTGCTTTTACTGCTTTGAAGCCCTTTTCGTGGCCATTGACTTCAAACTTTTAGTGCTTTTTCAAATAAGCTGTGTCAGAGAGCTTTAATTGGAAATCACTGACAAACTGTACGACTGGCACTGATTCTGTAGTTTCTATGCATGGATAATACAGTATAAAGTATTAAACTCCCTCAATAATTCTTAAGTGGTGGGTTTCGAAAAAACTTCCACACAGATGACATTGGACCAATTGGAGATCAAAGGGACACATAAATCAGTCTTATCAATAATATATAAACCAGTTAAGAACTTATTTTTGGCTCCTTGTCCAATTTGGAGAGTTACAGACCAGGCATCTTGCCCAAATCGACATCTAACTGGACCCATGCCTGGGTAATCTCCGTAAACTATGACTGAGGAACATAATGAAACTGCTTCTGGTAACTTATCATAGGATATACTGACATCATCGTATAAGGACTTATATCTTCCGCCATAGATACGGGACACAGACAGACACAACAGCAGGCCAATAATCTATAAAAAACAGGCAAACTTGCTGAACTTGTTGCCAGGTTGCTGACAGTTGCAACAGCATTGCCAATTGTTTTGCCTGCAGCTGCCAGCATCGTGTGCACTATAGATGAATGTTTCTTGCTGTAAGAATATTTCAGAAAATTACCTATAGCAACGGGTGACTTTGTGGGCAACGTGTCCGGTAATGTTTGACATCGTACTCTAACTCTACTCATTGAATGTTCCATCCAAAAACTCTGCAGAGAGAGATTTATTATTTATTTCATTTAGCCTTCATACAGCTTGTCGGATAGATCCTAATTGGCTAAAACCACTTCACTGCTTTTAAGACGTGTTGGGAAGGTATAATCACCACTATGAATGTAGACATCAATCAATATGTCTGCTTTTTTGTACAGTTTAGTCCAATAAGCGTTTTGAGACATTTTACCTGAAGTGACAACATCCTTTTCAATCTCATACCTCTATCCACACATTCAAGCCATCAAAGCCATAATGATTTCATAATAAATTACTTACTTTGTTTTACTTTATTGCTTACCAATAACCATCATACATGCCATTAGTATTTTGGCTAGGCCTTCCATTGTTTATAAAATACAGAAGTGCCTCATGATAATTTAGAAGATTATCACAATATCTGTAATGTATATGACACCAGACTGTCAGTAACCTTGCAAGTAAGATTTACTGGTTAATGTTACATGTTAAAGCTATTAATGGTTATAATTGCGTACACCTGTATGCAGACAACAATTATGTGTTAATTCTGTGTTAATCTCAGCATCAAACATCTGTTTTTCCTGGGATGGTAGAACATTTAACTGTTTTGCACAATACTATGTTTACAACATGTTAGACTACTGTATTTATGGTATTGTTGCATAATAGTATTATATATTGCAGTAAAGAAAAAAACTTAATCTATGATATTTCTGTCTTCTGCTGCCATCTGCCTTGAATCTTGATTGTTAATGAGTTGGGGTCTTTACTGCTTGGGATCAACTCTGGGGTTGCTGTTGTTGTGGCGGTGAACCACACTGTGTGAATTTGGTTTAAAATGTATTTTTTAATTGTGTTTCTTCCACTCTTCCAGCCCTGTACTGCTCCACCCCAGACTCTCCACTCCATGGCTCTATCTCCTCCCAGAGCGGCGGCCATATTAACAGCGTGGTGCGCTGGGCCTGCGACCGTGGTTACCGTCTCATAGGCAACACCACGGGAACCTGCCGCCGCACTGCACTCGGCTACCACGCATGGGACTCTCCTGTACCTGCGTGTCAAGGTGTGTTAGTTCATATCATTAAGTTATTGCAGCTAAGAAATCGATTGTAAAAGAGCTGCACTTTATTATTCTCAGACAAGCTAGCTGTTACAGTGACTTCTGTATACTGTTCTTAAGGCTAAGGTGCAATATTAAATGCAGCCACCCTCATACTGTCAGACCACCTACCATTTGCTATATGGTACCATCATACCATGAAATTATTTTGATCAGCCTATACATTTGAAATCAGTTAGGTGAATAGTTAGGTGAGGACAATATGCCAATTTCACATATAAGTGATATCCCATATGCTTAAGTAAATTCAACATGTTAATTGGTCAAATAAATGAAATAGCCTTTTCTCTCTCCGTCTCTTCATGTGTATTTTTAGAATATAGCACAATATCTTCTTCAAATATCTGATTACATTGTTATGTTATAACTTGATAGCATCTTATCTCACTCATTAATTTACCACTGGAAGGCACTGCCTCAAAGCTGGCATTGAAAGAAAGTCAAATGAAGGATGTATAGCAGATTTTCGACACTGTGTAATTACACGCTGCAGTGCTCTACTAACCAGTCTATTTAAAACCACTGTGGATTGTGGAGCAGCATGTTTTTTTGTTAGAGCGGATTAAAACCTGAGATCCAGCATCTCTTGACGGTATATTTTTAGTTGAATAGCTTCATTGAAGAAAAGACTTGTGTTTGTTCGGAAATACAATACATTCATTGGCTTTGAATCTCAAGACATGTTTCAAACAAGGCACACATCAAACGTGCCCACCTGACAGACTTAATTGTTGTTCTCTTCTTAACCAGTGTGTGTATCTGTCCTCCTCTAGCTGTCTCATGCGGGGCGCCCAAGGCTCCCATAAACGGTGGCGTTTTAACAGCAGACTACTCCGTCGGAACAAGAGTTTCCTATTTTTGCAACGATGGGTACAGACTATCCAGCAAAGAGCTTACCTCAGCCATCTGTCAGCCTGATGGAACATGGAGCAACCACAATAAGATTCCACGATGTTCTGGTAAGTAATGCGTGGATATCAGTGGAATATTACCAAAAAGAAAAACACAGAATCTGATGAGTTAATCATTTAAACATACTACACCACAAATGTCAACACACTTTTGAATGCAAATACTCAGGCACAGTTCAGGTTCACATTGTCTCAGTTACAAAAACCACAAATAAGAAACATTAAATGCCGCATTTTTAAATCAATAACAACTAGATTATCATCTCACTCTAAGCAAAATGGATAGTTTGTAGGCAAAATGTAATCACCTTTATGAGTGGCAAGACTGTTTTGCTAGATTATCATATTTATTATATATTTAAATTAATTATTTTTGGTCATCTGTCAGATATTTTACAGTGGTTTGGCCCCACTCTTACTGTACTATCTGACACTGATTTCAAAAAGGTAACTGTTTTTTTTAAAACATATAGGCAAATGTCACAAGGCTTTATTTTCTCCTCGCACTGTCTTCCTCTGTAGTGGTGGTATGTCCAAGCATCGGGTCGTTCTCTTTAGAGCACGGCCGCTGGAGGATTGTCAACGGCTCACACTACGAGTACCGAACCCGCATCGTGTTCACCTGTGATCCGGGATACTACCGATTAGGCCCCGCCCACATCCAGTGCTTATCCAATGGCGTGTGGAGCTGGAGAAATGAGAGACCACACTGCCAGGGTGAGTAACAGAGAATTTATGATGACTTATGATGATTAAACCATAAATTTCAACTGAAAAAAAATACCAGCAATGAGCTACATATATCATAGCCTACATGTATGGACGTTTAGGCTGTGGAAACGTCCAACTAGGACACATATTTGAGTGTTCAGATCATAATGCACCATCTTTAGTCGTGTTCATGTGTGTGTGTGTATTTACTCTGATATCTACACAAACTTGCTATTTACTTTAAGAGTCACTCACTTAAATATCTACATTTGATACCAATCAGGGTCTGCATGGCTATGAGTAGTCCTCTGGTTGCCTGGCAACTGGTCCCAGCCAAGTGGTTTGACCCACAACACTGTTAAACCGTTAAATATTTCAAGTACAATATAATGAATGTATTAATTAGTGAGCTTATGCAGTGTTGGCAGGCATTTATTTTTAACCTTTGGTAAGTAAGTGATATACTGTAAAACATTTCGTTTTTCCAATATGACCTCAAAGAGTTACCTCGACATTTTTTGTCACCTGTTATTTTTCTTTTAAAAGATTCCTTGACATTTTGAATCAATGTTATTTTTCTTTAAAGAACACTGTGACATTTTAAAAATGGCTGTTATTTTCTTCACCAGTGATTTTCTGGGTGTGGGAGAAAAACAATATAGGAACCAAATGTGTGTGATAAACAGCTTGCCAGCATTGGTAGCATTCCTCTCTGAAACCAATGAGCACTACCTGCCGCCCAAATAAACTTGTTGCTAAATTGGTGCTATACAACTGCTTTTAAATTGCTTGTGTCTGACTGTGTTCTTCAGTTATATCCTGCGGTGAGCTGCCATCTCCGACCTATGGGAAGAAGATTGGTACTCAGACAACATTTGGTGCCACAGCCATATTCACCTGCGATGCCGGCTTCATGCTGGTGGGGTCAGCTGTCAGAGAGTGCCTGTCATCAGGGCTTTGGAGTGGAACAGAAACACGCTGTTTAGGTAGGCTATACTGCTGCTACTGCAACTAGTAATACATTCAAACATACAGTATATATTATGGCATATCAAAACACTGAATGTTGTTTTTTTCTGACTTTTATCAAATTATGCCTCATGACACTGCTTGTAAACACATTCACTCACACAGAAAGATGGGCATTAGAAAGGGAGTTTTAAGGATGAGATGTTTCATAACAAACTAACGAAGACATGTAACAAAGCGAGGTACTGTATATGCCTTAGGCCTCAGCTGCTTCCCCCTGGCCTCGTCCACCTCACAAGCATACATATATATATATATATTTTTTTTTTTAAATGTCACTTTATTCTGCCAGTGTGCCAGCCTGCGGTGACAGATGTAATGACATGGTGCTGTCACTTATCTATGAAGCCTCAGAAGAAACATGGCTCCCCCAGAATACTTGACAGGCTAAGGGGGATATGAGATAAACAACTTATAAGGCAAAGGTTCAATACAACTTAACCTAGACTGATGAGGAGACATCATTCCGTCAAAACATAAAAAAGTGACGCCCTGCAAAGGTGTTGTAAACAGCATTTCTGTTTGGTTATTTTTCTCATTACTGTACATTTTTTTGCTACTTCCTGTCTAAGTAATGTAATGTAAAATGTTTTACAATTAAAATGTTTTTAAGGCCGATCCCAACATCCATTTAGAAAATGTGTAAAACGCAAAATTAAGTCATTTTCTAGATGAGCACACTGTTTCAATTTGTGTTACCAGATTTTACTAAAACAGAAACATTTCTTATTTACATTCACAATGAAGCCACAACACACTCACACTTTATTGTGAGATTTTTGCAAAGTGTGTCTAATGTAACTTGCTGAAAACAAGTTGACATCTTACTGCTTTCCTCTCTCCAACACATACATTTCTGCAGCATATTCAAACAGTAAAGTGTGACTCACTTGGGGTTTGCCCTTTAACTCCAGTAAACAACACATCACAGACAATGTTTCATGACAGAGGTGATACGTGTCATATCATTTCATTCTCTCCCACTTCCCTGGCTTTCTTTGAAACTGTAAGCAACTGCTGTCAGGGGCGGCTTTTATCTTGTATAAAGAATAAAATAATATTAAATAAATACACATTTAATTTCAACTGAAATCCATACAGTAATTTATTGAATGGGTAAGTAAAGAGGCCGATGCGTTATACACACAGCAATTTCCTCACTTTAAAGGTACTCTGCTTTTGAAGGTATTGCAAGGAGCAGTGGCACAGCTGTGAAATGTTATTGGGTGAAACTGACCATCAGAGCCTTCACAATAAAGGACTGACGATCCAATTTATGACTCAGAGCTACTGATATTTCGTCAAGATAGAGTTCTTGTTGTGTTCCCACTTTGATCTTTTATGGCGTGTGTTTGCTCGGAGTCACATGTTTCATATTCAGGATGAAGCAGGTTTTGAGCTGCAGTTCCCTATTTTAACACGCTTGCAAAAAAGGTTTTAGCAGATGTTTAGAAACATGTTAATGTCCCTCATAGACGCAGCCTCAAACCTCAGGGTTTGTTTAAAACTCCCAGGCCTGATTAAACGGTTGCTGTTTTGCTGACAGTGTCATTGCATCCGTGAAAATAACCTAGGGAACAAATCTCATTGGTACAATATGACTGTAAAGCATGGTATCATTTTGAAATATATGCAATTTCAACCAGCTTCCCCCCTTGGTCACAATAAAAGTAAGTAAAAGCAAGAAAAGCAAGGCAGGGAAATTGGTAGTAAAATTGCCAACTGCAAGATGAATACAGGATTTTTCGCCAAGACAGTGTTACCCATCATCTGACTCCCCTGTGTGTCTATTTATGTCTTTCAGCTGGCCACTGTGGAATCCCAGAAGGCATTGTGAATGGCCAGGTGATTGGGGAGAACTTTGGTTACCGTGACACGGTCGTGTATCAGTGTCTGCCCGGCTTTCGACTAATAGGCTCATCGGTTCGGATCTGTCTCCAGGACAACCAGTGGTCCGGACAGCTGCCTGTCTGTACATGTAAGGGCAACACTCAATCACACATACACCTCAAACTAAAGATTCAACTTAACTAACAAAGACATGTAAACCTACCCTCTACTACACATATCTCTCTGCAGCTGCCTTTCTTTCAAATAAAAATGAGATAATAATGTATACAGTGTGTGGGTTTGTAACACAAAATCCAATATCCTCTACACTACAGTAAGCTTGAGTGGTATAGCATTATTGATGTGTTTGGTATTAAGCAAATCACTGTTTACCAAATACCAAAAACAGAAAATGTAGTCCTTTCGAATAGAGGCAATACAAGCTTCAGGGTTCGATGAGGTTCTCAGTATTTTCATTTGAATTGTGGACATTCTATTGGCCTGTGGAAGGAAAATAATCAATATCATACATTTTACAAATGGCTTTGGAGGCCGCCCGATAAAAAAGCCTTATATTTGACAAATTAAGATCTACTGTGTGCTATGTGATACATTTTATTGTAAGAGGCTGCAGTGGAATTGGCATTGGAGTCCTGATAGATCCAAAAGACAAATGGTCTCTGTAGCTGTAAAAAGAAACTGTCTTTAAGTACAACGATAAATAAACTACCTAAAGTAGTAGTAGTAGTAGTAGTAGTAGTAGTAGTAGTAGTAGTAGTAGTAGTAGTACTAGTAGTAGTAGTAGTAGTAGTAGTGGTCTTCTGGTTAGAAGTTTAAGATCACTTTCCTTGATATTTAAGGATGTGAAAAAAATCAAATAGATTTGCAAGAGATGGCTTGAAATTAGAAAAGAAATTCAGTGTATATTGATGGTCATTGACAAACAATGTCATGTAGGCTACAGGAGGATGAGGTGATCTTAGTTGATGGGACATAATTACATCAAGAGTGTAGCCATGGTTGTGATGTGACCTAGAAATATTTAAAAAAAACACCTGTCTAATGTGGTTCAGTGAAAACGAAAAAAATAACTCCAGGAATACTAAAACAAAACAACCCTTTGGGGTTTGTTTGATTTGTGTGTGTTCACAGTATTTATCCCCCATTAATTGAAAACATATATTTTTGACTTTGGTCATAGTTAAAACTCAAATCAAACTCTAAATGAACAGACAATGAGGGCATAGAAACGTTAACTGTTGAATTAACTTTTTAACATCAATTGATATTTGAAGGCTGGGCCATTTGAAGTTATTGATTTCCTTCTTCATAAATAATAGTTATTTTAGGATGGGAAATAAGTACCGCATGGAACATTGTTTATTTACAAAGCACAGCAAGTCTCCACCAAGGGAGTTTTTCTGGTTGAGCTGATACACCCCTGTCAAATTCTGTTCAAGGGTTGAAAAGTCCAAATTAACTAAATACATAAAATACTGTGGAATAAACCTTTTGTTCTGCTGTATAACGCCACCAGTCTTACACAAAGGGCCAGAGGGTCCAACTGTCAGTATGGTCAGGGTGAGATTAAATGGCTGGGCTTGAGAAAAAATAAATAGAATGCTCTGATGACATGTCCAGGCTACTGTGAAAATCTCCAAAAATTGCTATGAGCGTCCTGGATGTATTTAGGCAGCAACTGGGCACAGTTAAGGTGGCGCTGATGAGTGCCACTACCATCTCAAGCCAACACTACAGATGCCTCTTCCCTAAAGAGACAGCCCGTTTGTTTCATTAAATTAGAAACATGAATAAATGAGGGAGGTGGTGATGTAGTGTCAACACTTCTGGCTGAGAAGTGCATAAAAGGTAGTGACTATGACTTATAAATAAACATTATAATATAGGGACTTTACTGTATATCAAATAATATGTTTTTGAGTACCGTATATGATGTTATTGAATGTATCTGTGTCTATGGGGTTAAGATAATGTATGCGAGTGTATCCATCTGTGTGTCTGGTTGTTTCTGAGCTATGCTGTTTTTATGGAGGTTATTCATGCAGGATTTATTGAGGGAAATCATTTTACAGCCAAATTATACTGTAATTATGGAGATGAGAGGCACTTGTTTAGAGACACAAACATGGAATGGTTATGAGACTATGGTGAGAGCACGTGTTTGTGTGTGTAGCTGTAGGGCATGCTGATGGTGTCAGATAAATTTGTATCTTATGCAAGCAAACACAATTCTGATTACTGTTCAAGTGAAAACATAAAAATACCTTGGCTTCTTCCCTTCCTCTCTCAGCTTCTCTCCTTGTGACCATCTCTCTTTTTCCACTCTTCCCCTGTTCACTCTTTCACCCACCTGGTCTGTGTCTTTCTTGTTCTCTCTCTCCTCTCCTCTCTTGAGAGGCAGACGAGAGAGGGGCTGGCAGTAACTGTAAATTGTCTGCTTACACAAACATCAAACCACTGGCGTCAGCACAATCAGGACACACACAAACTTCTAAGTAGCTCCAGTGAATGAAGTTAACAGGATGAATAATTATGATCCACAACAATAGAGGACAATCAATGCAAACACAAAATATGGCAAGACCTCATATTCCCAAAATTATGACCCTGAAGTGTGATTCCAGCTATGTTTTCCCTGTCAGCTAACATCATTATTTACGACTCACCTTAGTAGAAGGCTGTTTCAAATCTTTCCTTTTAGTGGTGATGTCCAGGCGGAGACCTACACGGCCTCTGGTGCTCATGTCTGATATGGATCATATCATTTTTCTTGCTTTCATATCTCACTGAATTGAATTTGTGTGATGTAATGAGAAAATTAGTAAGTGGGTTGTGAAAAGCCAAAACATTTACCGAATAGAGTTGCATCTAAATCACATCAGTGGTTGGCTGGAACTACGTGGCATCGACTTGTGAAATACTGCAGCACTACAGGATCTGACTACAGAAACATTCACCCAGGGCACAGAAACAACTAAATCATTGTCATGTCGCAAATGACTCGCCAATATACAGTGTGTCCAATATATGTGACATACTGTACGTTGGAAAGCTATCACAGTTAAAGAAATATCAACATACCAAAGGACTTAGAGCAAGAACATGCATTATATAGATTATTATTTTGTGCCATAGTGCAAACGTTTTAAAAATGCATCAATGAGCTATACTGTTTCACTGTTTGACATCTTACTCATGATGAACATGTGTGATAAATGTAATAAGAAATGTGTATGCAAGTACCTTTAATCTTTGATTCACTCTGTCTGTCTTCCCTATAGCGATCAGCTGTGGCCACCCAGGAAGTCCCATATATGGCCGCACGGTGGGGAACGGCTTCAACCTCAACGATGTGGTCAGCTTTGTTTGTAATCGGGGTTATGAAATGGAGGGGCCCGCTCGGGCTCAATGTCAGGCCAACCGCCAGTGGAGCCACCCGCCCCCAACGTGTAAAGGTGGGGAGAAAAGTTAAGTGTATTCACCCCTACCCTTATTTATCCCTTGCCTTTTAATGCCACTTCAACTCCTCTCTTCATTTACCATGACTGCCTTATTAACCTATGGCAACCATCTTTATACATCCCTGCCCTTTTCACTTCACCTCAATTCTACCTCTAACTTAATTCAACCTAAATATCTTTGCCATCATAACCCTAAAACTAAATGTATCCAGACAAAAAAATAAATGTTTAAAGTCACTCCATGAGGTAGGTTTAATCCTCTGCATCCCTCTGAGTGTCTCTTGGCTTCAGCCGTCTGAATAGAAACTGTTTGGTTTTTCAGTGAAAAAACATCACCCAAGTTTGTACAGATGCTATCGGCACTCTGCACATTTTCCAGAATAAAGTGCAAAAATTGTGTAAAATTAAAAATGCATTGCAATGATAACAAACCAGTATCCTGCAAGGGATCCAAGACACATCAGCCTTCATCCTAACATCACATACCATTTCATCACAGCAGCCCTACTCAGTTCTTCCTTCTTATTATGTCCTATATTATTTTACAGAACTATTAAACCCCGGTGCAAGACACTGGAAACATGGAGAGGGGGGAGAGAAATTACCCTCTCTGGTTCATACCAAATAACACATGCTTTTTTTATCTCTCCTTTTTGTGTATTTGTCTGTGTGTGTCAATCTCCGTGTCTCTCTGTGTATAGTGGTCAATTGCTCTGATCCAGGTATCCCAGCCAACTCCATACGGCAGAGTAAAATAGAACACGGGAACTTCACCTTTGGCACCGTGGTTTTTTACGACTGTAACCCGGGTTACTACCTGTTTGGATCACCTGTGCTGACCTGTCAACCTACCGGGCAGTGGGACAAACCCCTACCTGAATGCATAGGTAAGTTTGATCCTCCTGTACAATGATATCAATGATAGATTAGCCGTTTTTGACGGCAGCTTTTCAACTGTAACTTGTTAGTTGCTTAAGCTAAGCTAAGTTGGTACCATAGTTGGCTGAAAACTTTGGATTCAGCTGACTTTTTATGTTTCAAGCTGACTCTTAAAATTAGAAATCCTGTCAAAGGAGTCTTAAATAGGAACTTGATGGCTACAAAAAAGACATTGTGCTAAATTACTGAGCCAAATAGTCAGCATTATCACCAGCTGATGATAAAGAAACTGCTGTTTCTTTGTTTCGGTGCGTTCAGTGTTTCAGTTTAGAGCTAGTAAGTCCCGGTATCAAGTGTAAGGAATAATTTAAGATAAGACTGTTTCTATTTAAGCCTGTTTGGCAGCTGAGTTTACATACTTTTTTTTTACATTAAATGTTACGAGAAAAAATGCTTTTAGGTTGAGACCTTGTCAATGTTTGACAAATGTCATGCTATCAGCAAAACAGCGCTTCTCTGTTACACTAAGCCCCAACAGCACTGCATGGGTCCCACACAGTGTGAAAATACTTTTTTCAAAACATTCCAATCCGTTACCCCTCAAACTGATGTATTTTGTTAATGATGTGTTTCTGAAGTAACACTCAGTCACCGGTGTAGGAAGTCAGCTAGTTGCCTAAATGCTAAACGTTGCAGCTATATTTCTTGACAGTGGTGCTTGCAGCTCTTCACGATAAATAATTTTGAGTCAAAATGGTCCAAACAAACTGCCTTTCTTTATCTCTCTTTCTCTCTCTCTCTCTCTGTCTCTAGTTGTAGACTGTGGTCATCCCGGCTCTCCCCCTAACGGCGTGCTGAGTGGAGAGAAGTTTACATTTGGTTCCACAGCTCGATACTCCTGTCTTGGCGGGAGACAGCTGAAGGGAGAGTCATCCAGGACGTGTCAGCTCAACGGGATGTGGAGTGCCCCCATGCCCTTCTGCTCCGGTAACCATTTTGAACCTCTATTACATACACAGACGTTTCTATTAGAAAGAGAAATGGATACATGGGACTTGTAGATGAAAGTTGAGTCTTCCGAAAACAGGTAGACTTAACAAGAGTGTGGAGCACTTCATGCTTTTACATCCTGCAGGCTCACTTTCTTGACCCTTTTTCACTTAGTCGAAGGAATAATGGGATGGACGGATAGAGGGGAAGGGATGGCGCATGAAAAGAAAAATATATCAGAGTCTGTCTGTGAAAGGATCTGTTGAGCTTTACCTTCCCTAGTTTGCACTCAAATTCTACCCCTTCACAAAGTGCATTTCTATCTTTCCTCTTAAAGGATGTGTTCAAATTGTTTTTGTTTGTTTTTTTTTACTCCTAAGGCTTGCTGTGGACTAACATATAGGACTAGATAAGGCAATGATTGTATCCTATTCAAATATGAACACATTTTAGTACTGACATTCTTCAATGCATGTACACTTTTGCTATATCAGTAGTTGTAATGTCTTACCTAGGTCAGTGGAGTTTTAAATAACATTGTGTACTGTGGATGCCCCACTGTTATTGTTCTGTAAACTGCTTCACACAAGCATATTTCCTCCCTGTTGGATTGACTGTATGTGCATATATCACCCATTATTGAACTGTATTGTCTCTCCAGACAGAAAGCATCCCTACCTTCCATCATGTATAAACAAACCAAGTTATATGGTTCTCAGTTGGCTGGCTGGTGGTATGATTATGACTCTACAGACTGAGAGGCTCCCGATTGCAGCGTGTATAACAAACTGACTGAAAACACATTCCAGACAAGTTGACTAAGAATACAATGTTATTTACAGCGATTGCCTGGGGAGGACGCAGGTCGAGGGAGGGTAATAGTTTATGAAGCTGTGATTCATGGTTTTTACCTGCCAGGTCTGTACCTGAGCCCTGCAGAGTTAGTTTTTAAGTCAGCCCATGCTAGAAGTGCATATTCCGCAATTCTGCTCTATTGCTGTTGAATAAGTAAATGGCGTTTCTTGCTGTAATGTTGGTTATGCTTTCTACCACACTATCACATTCACATTTCAGGGGGAAATGATAATGAAGTAGAGCCAGTGTTTACTGTGTCTAGAACTGACAACTCAAACCAAATTACTGGCATGTTTACTTTACTATTGGGAATTATTTGGACATACTAAGCCAATTGAACCAGTGCTTACAGACATTATAAACAATTGTTAATTTGAGATTTGACAAGGCAGTGAGCCTTGACCTACGTGGGACTTGACTTGTCAAAAACCTAAAATTTATAAGCAAACAAATCAACAGCAAGTGTCAATGTTGTTTTCCTGGTAACATTTCATACAAATACAAAAGATACACAAAATAGTCACAACATTCAGGCCTTACATATCTTACACGCTTGACTAATTATTCATGCATTGAACTGTCTTGGTTTTTAACCATGTCTGAAAAGCACTGGCTGCAAAGCTTTGAAAGCAAACTGTTCCAATTCTGTGTCAATTTTATAGTAAGCTCTTGACATTTGTTCATAAAGACTTGGGATTTAAGGCTTGGTTCTGGCTTGTTTAAGTATGATTTTTCTGCCGGAAGGAATAGGTCAACATTTTGGGAAATATTGTATTTCTATATTGCTGAGAGGAAGTTAAAAGGACTGATAGCACTTCACTGTATGTCCATTAAAAATAGAAACACGTGGAAACAGCTAGCATTGTTCCCCAGGGGTAAAGAAAAATCCACCAACCAGCACATTTAAAGTCACTGTTGAACACATTCCATCCCATTTGTTTTGAATCCATACAGACACAGAACATTGAAAATGGTTATATTTCCAGGACATATATTTCTTGATATGGTGCATTGACTTCCTGGAGCCTTGTCACATAAGCATTACTTTGCCAGGCAAATGTTTGAGACCTCAAGACATCATACCTATAATCATTTTCCCACTTCAGTTTTTGTGCCTTTTACAATGCTCAGTTAACCGGTTGTGGCTGTGGCTTCATTTTTAATAGACAGCGGTAAGTACTTTATATTTGCAAAAAAGTGTCAAACTATTCTTCTAGTATTTGGTTACTGACAGGTACTAAATCTTTTTCATTTGTCCTCCCACCCTTCTCTTCTTGACCACCCACAATAAGTCCATAAGTCCTTGGCTCACCCAGAGAGAATGTTATAGCCTTGTATTTTTTTTTCTCATCCTGGTATGTTATTTGATATGTTCTGCAGAATTGGTCAGAGGAGCGTCAGCTCAGTAACCTGTGAATTTGTCCTGAGCCAGAGTAGAGCCACAATCGCTCTACCGTGTGTGTGTGTGTGTGTGTGTGTGTGTGCGTGTTTGTGCAGATGAATGTGTGAGTGCGTGACCGATTAGTAGTTGTTCCAAAGTTACCTGAGGGAATCAACAAGATTAGTTTTCACAGCACTCTGTCCCACCGAAACCTACACGCATACGTGCACACACATAACACACACACACACACACACACACACACACACACACACACACACACACACACTTGCACCAGTGACATCGGGCACATTGGTTGTTCTCCCTGTTGAGACCGAATACCCCTGAGGCTACATGGTCACTTTGGAGCTATATATGTGTCTGTGTGAGCGTCCCCTGGGTCTTGTGTAGATGGCAGGGTGGTGTCTCTGAAGGATTGTGTGTGTGTCTTTGTTGTATGCCTTGGCTGATTTTTGACATGTTCCCAATATTCAGAAGAAAACAATTCATCCTGTCATCAGCAATTCCTACATATTTCTAAGTTTTAAATACAAATAATGATGGCATAATGCAGTAAATGTGTATTTATTCAAATCTATCTAAAAAAAATCATTCTGAAATCCTGGGGCATTACAAAAGATGTTATGTCATAATGGTTTGTGTCTATGGTACGTGTAAGCTCTATTAAGCAGGAAGCCTCTAGATATTTGCTGTATAGAGATGATGTGAAATTAAGTTATTTGTCTCACAAACACATTTGGGAAATTGTCATGGTAGGTGTTTATCACTGACAATTTGTTGTATTAAATGAACAGTTGATCAGGTTTTGACATTAATTATATGCACACATAAGCCGATGCAAATTCTAGACCATTAACAAAATAAGTAGAAGGGACCAGGGATGTTTGGGCAACAATAAATGTGTCTGGGCCTGTACATGTGGGTGACAAAGTGTGTCTTAGTGTGTACAAGTGTGTACGTGTGTTCCCAGGAGCGTGCTCTGTCTGTCAGGCAGAATTTGCTGACCAGGCAGCTCCACAAGGGCAGAGCGAGGATCACACACACACACAGACACACTGCCGACCACATACCCATCAGTACTCGTGCACACTCACGCACATGAACACATGCCTAGTACACACACACACACACACACACTCACACACACGCACTCTTAAGGCAAAAATAAGCCCCTTGTCACCAACATTTGTGTGCAGTCCACTCCTATTTGTTAGCAGCCATTTCTCACTTGAGTGCCCTGAGAATGTGGTTCATATTTAAAGAAGGAAGCAAATATTAACCTCACACTCCTGAATTCACTTTCCAATGGTGTCTCTACCCTATGTATGTTTTAGTTTGATTAATTAAAATAAATTTCAAAGTTTGAAGTACTGGACTTAATGTCGCTGTAGAAGATGCAGCTGGTTCATGGTGGTTCTGAGGTTTAGGGGCCTCACGCTGTCTCTTTGTTTCTCTCCCTGTAGGTGACACAGCTGGTTCTTGTGGTGATCCTGGCATTCCCTCCCATGGTTCGAGAGAACAAACGGATTTCAAAATCCGTTCCAAAGTTCTCTTCAGCTGCTCCGAGGGCTTCGATTTGATTGGTTCATTTGACAGAATGTGTTTCCCCAACGGGACCTGGTCAGGCACGCAGCCCTTCTGTAAACGTAGGAAGTTCCTTTGACTTAATCTCAACCTATTATAACCCAGCACTTATTTTCACAGATCCACTCATGCACTGCACAGTCTCCTTAAATAACCATATTCATATAGAGCTGAATCTCATTGAGATGCACAAGGCTTTCTCTCTCTCATTCTCTCATTTTCCACCCAGCTGTCCAGTGCGGTAACCCTGGCACGCCCAGTAATGGCCGAGTATTTCGTTTGGATGGAACAACATTTTCTCACTCTGTCATCTACTCCTGCATGGATGGCTACCTGCTCACTGGCACCACCACCAGGCTGTGTCAAGCCAACGGGACATGGTCCGGTGCACAGCCCAACTGTACCAGTAAGTTACCTGTTGTATATTGAGGGCTGGCTGATTGATCAGTCTATAGATGATTTAACAATCAGATTCTGCATAGTTAAAAAGGTTTTTCTCTGTTATACATTGTTTAAAGTTGTTATTTAGAATGTGAACTCAAATGTAAGGGAACTTGGGGGCGGAAGAGCTGAAAGACTGTTAGCTTTATGTATTACTTACCATAATCAGACTATTAAGTCATTACTTTTTCAACGACATTAAGTCTGCACTGCATAAACATCCCCAATCTCCTGATGTGTGATTATAAAGTTTCCTCTTCCGCCCTTTGGGACTCTATGTAGGACTGTATGCCCACTTTTAAATTATTCTGCTACAGTATAGGGTCTGAGTAATGAAATCAGTCTCGGATCTTCATGCTCTCGTTACAGACTTTATAGGGTGACATGATTAACCTTGATTGTTGTTTACTTGAGCTAATTTGCTTTTTAAACTCTGCGGGAAAATTCACAAGCGTAAATAACCGTGAAACATAACATTGTGTTCTTGTATGGAATGTGACCGGAGCCACGGTTGAACAAGTGTTAATCAGCACTGTATGTTACACAGACTACAAAATCTGCATTTAAAGATAATACAACAGCCGTGAGTGGCATATAAAACTTAGAATGAACATAAGGTATGCTCGCTTACAAAATATCTTGTTAAACACATTTCTACATTGTGTCCCAAGGTGGAATTCACTTACCTAGGGGAACCCACATGGGGAGAGCCCTAGCAGTAATTTAATGTTTTCCAATTTTTTGTGACATTCCTGACTTTAATGCACTGAGCAAATAAATGAAATACCCAGCAGAAGGGAACACAGCACTAGAAATGCTGAAACCACATTTCTTCAATATGAGGGCCTGGAATGAAAAAAAAAAAGTTTTCTAAGAACCCCCTGACTTAAAGGAAATAGCTTTTACAGTAGACTACACTACATCTATTAACGGGCAGGACAGTATCTGGGTTGGGTTTAAAAGCTTTTAAACTGCCTATTAGACTGTGAAGGACAGTGCCTTATAAGTGCAGTCAGGGGAATCCTAATGCTCCTTAGAAGAGTCCCAGGACAACCTCAGCCATTTTTAATATCGCTGTTGTTTCATTCATGAGAAGTGAAGCCCATAAGTAGACAGGTAAAGTTATAATAAGATAAATGTGCAGTTCTAGTTAAGTCATCTCTTGGTTCACGGCAACTTTGTTTAATCTGGATTCCTGACAGTTTTACCCTTAATCTTTAAAAGTGCCATTCGGATGTATATTTATATGTTTGTCAGATGGTCCTCTCTAGGCCTAAGCAGTTTAAAAAACAGTGATGAAAACATTTGATAACAGCAACTATCCCCTCTCACCACCACTTTATTTGTCCATTTCTTAACTTCTGTCAAGTCATCTGTTCCTCTGTCTTTCTCTTCCTCTTAATGTCTCCTCATTATTTGAATTAGCTATATAAAAGAGCATATAAGCCAGAGTAATGAGCAAATTAGAATAGCAACTATCTCATGCCATAGCATTACATATAGAGTCATTTAAATCTTTATCCCGTCTCTTCCACTCCAACCCCACTTCTCCATCTCCACAGTGATCAACTGTGGGGATCCAGGAGTGCCAGCTAACGCCCTTCGCTATGGAGAAGACTTCACGATTGGTCAGAACATCTCCTTCCAGTGCCAACCAGGATACAGAATGGAGGAGGATGGATCCCCTGTGAGGATGTGCACCCAGAATGGGACATGGAGTGGCAATATGCCTACATGTGCCGGTAAATTATTTATTAAACAAACTTGGATGTAAATTATATATTTGATGTGCAAATTTTAGATTAGTCCATGAGAACAAATGTAATGGAAAGTATACAGTTCAGTTATAATACTGTTAAACAACTCAAGTGCATTTCTCAATGCTTTTCTAATCTATACTTTGCTATTCTTGACCATATTGATCATATACAGCAATTTTTTTCTGTTGAGTATATTATAAAACCACCACTAACAACACTTTGTATAGAGGATGTACAAAGAGAAGATGTAATTCAGTACAACTGCTGTATGTATTACTGAGCTCTAAATCCAACTTAAATCCTTGTAAAACTCTAGCTAAGTAAAGACAGAAACAGCAGTTTCTGCTCACACTGCAGTCAGTGCCTCCGTGTGGAAACTCAACAAAAACAAACAAATCACATAACATGAGTCACACATGTAATTCCTTATACTTGCTGTGATTAGTTTTGCTAGTATATGTTACTGAACTGTATGTTCCAAATGTTTGCATTGGTAGATTGGTGGATCATTTTCAAACCAGTTGCCCTCTCTCCACAGCTATGAGCTACTTAACAGGACATTGATTTTGACTGAAACAGCATCATCTGCATCTGTTCCAACAAACGGTTGTAGACTTTTTTTCTTGTCTCTTTCCTAACCCCTATCTCTCTCTCTCTCTCTTTCTCTCTCTCTTGTAGCGGTGACATGCACGGCTCCCTCTGCCATTAGTAATGGGGTACTACAGGGCAGTGACTTTGAATGGGGCAGCAGTTTGAGCTACAGTTGCTCACCTGGATATGAACTCTCATTCCCAGCTGTCCTGACCTGTGTGTCCAATGGAACCTGGAACGGCATGCTCCCACAATGTTTACGTAAGTATACACACACACATTCACAAATGTAGACACACTCATGTACATGCATACAGGAAAGCCCACATAGACATAGCACTAAACATGCATTTAAACACACCGGGCACAAATGCCTTTAATTATTATTTACCAACTATAAGATACATTGTTATCTAAATCTACATTTGTCCTTGAGCCTCCCATAAAGTAAGTGCTTGTCAGCGATGTTAGCCCCACATATTGAAATGTGATTATGTCTGTGAATGTGTGTGTGTGTGTGTATGCAGCCAAGTTTTGTGGTGACCCAGGTACCCCAGTCGGTGGTTTCAGAGAGGGGCGGAGTTTCATCTACCAATCAGAAGTGTCCTTCAGTTGTGCATCACCTCTCATTCTGGTCGGCACAGCCACTAGACTTTGTGAAAGTGATGGTTCGTGGAGTGGCACACAGCCACGCTGTATCGGTAAGTTTAATTATTTATGCTCACTTGATGACCAGACAAAAAAAACTAGGCCATAAACAAAATACAATCAACATAATGAGAATACTTCCTTTGAATCTGTGGTCAAATCTGGTCATGAAGTATAATTTTTCTAATATTACATTATGAATCTTGCATATTTTGAAGTGCTCTTTGTTCAATGTTGGCCAACAGAAATCAGTTATAGACTTTCTGCTTTTTCATTTTCATGTGAACACTCAATCTCAACTGCAAGAACTGAAAACACTTTGGGTCTCGGTAGAGTTGGGAGGTATAGCCGTAATTGGCAACATTTTCAGTTGAATCATTATCAGTCTGTCGAGAGAATAAGTAAACAAGTTAATAAATCTGACAAGACGTTGAATGCCAGCTTTTGGTAATTGACAGTTTCCAATATTTGTTGCTACATATATATTTTGTTCAGTACAGAAATAGTATTACCATCCAAATCCCATTCCCTTAGTTCTTAATTTACCATATTCAAATGTACAAGTCAAATTTATTTAAATAAATTAATTCAGGTAAGAATGTTTCTCAGTAAAAGGTTGTTCAAATAGAGTAACTTTGATCTCCAAATTGTTTAAAATACAGAACCAGCCTTCACAACAAAAAAAATTGATTTAAGATTTTACTGATTTCTAGTTTCCCCAATCATTTATCCTTACATGAGCTAGAGCACAGCCTGGTATCCTCAGGCAGGGATGTCTGGCTTACTTCAAAGGCAGGGTTAAAATTAAAAGGCAGTGACGGTTAGCCGACTGGAGCCCCCAGACTGTTAAATGATAATTTTTCTGAGGTGAAATAAATCTCTTCTCTGCAAATACATTTCAAAGCATTGTGTTACAGACTTGTTTTTGATACTGTCCCATTGCTGTAGATGTTTTGCTTTGATCAATATAATATTTGTTGTTTTTTTTATGTGTTTGCTTTCCTTACTGAATATCCGTGTGGGTTCCTAACTCATGAAACACATTATATACAGTAGTGCATGCTGGCCTTTCAGCTCATTATGACTGGTTTGTGGCCCCCCAGGGAGCCTGGACTGGTGTCTTATATTCCACTGCATAATGATCACAGCGATTAATGACCCATCATTAAGGAGTTGACAGCCACATTTCAGTATACTCCTGGGCTTGCTGTGCAGAACAACTACTGCTCTGTCAAAGAGAAAGTTACATAGACTTATTGAAATAATAATGAACAGTGACTGGAGGCTCATCCGAGACTATCTTAAAGGATTCCACTGATGTTTCCAAATTGGCAACTCTTCCTTTTATAACTGCGACTGTTTCCATCGTTATATAGAATCAATACCTTAGCTTCATTTGACATAACACAATTACTCAACTTATTTTTAAGGACAGCGTGCATATTCCAAACTAGCTTAAATTGTAGATTTATTTCATTTTCTACATTGACTATTTTACTTGGATTTAATTGTTAACCTTGATGTCTTTTAAATCAACAATTAAGTGATCAATGTACATGCAAACAGATAGACAGTATCTGTATTTTCTAATGGTGTTCATTAGCAGAGTGAAAACAGTAGCATTCACAATTTTTTATTTGGTGCCATTGGGTTTTGCTACAGTGTATGATGTGCATCCTAATGAAATGTATTTATGATTTTTTATTATTTATTTTACTGTCAATGAATAGAGGCATTCATACAGATTTACAGGTGAACGTCACGCTTCAGAGACATGAGCTTCTCCGACAAAAATAGAACAAGTGTGTTGGAGTAACCCTCCAGTCCTGTGTCAATTAAACTGCCCACTGGATTGGCAGTTGAGTCTACAGCATAGCCGTCATGCCGTGGCTTTCACATTCAGTGAACATTCATCTTCGTTATGGTCATAAAAATAGTAAATGTTAATCTTAAATTAAAGTCGTACAGCTGATCATTCATCGAAAAAAAACGTTTTTTAGGCTACTTATACTATGCTATTGTATATGATATTATACTACCTAATTTAGGAAGTAAAGTCCAGAATATTACATTATTTTGAGGTTTTCATTTGAAGGTATCAAATAATTCAATGTATAAACATAATGTGCTTGCACTGATCAACTCAATTCCTTGCCTCTGGGAGAAAGGAGCAGTCAATGAGTTATATTTCATTCCTTTTCAGAAAAAATACAGAAAAGTGCTTGCTCATAAACGAGTCAACACCAGTGCACACTGTAACTTAATGTATTTAGTAAAGGCTTCCATAAGCGGGCATTCACAGCCAACTTCAAACAAGCTGCTGCTATCTGGGGATTACGAAATAAAATGAGAAGGGATATATACAGCACACATTACAAATGGTCCCACTGGGTCACTTTCCCACCACATGTGATATTTAGAGCACCACTTCACACGTCTGCTTTCGAGCAGGTGCTTAAACATCAAGTATGGGGGTGAATTGTAATCAAATGAGAGCTTTTAAAATGTGACTTGACTTCTTGTTCACAGCACTGGATAAGGCCTGCATGCAGCAATTCAAGGCTGCTATAGAGTCCAATGTTCCTTGTGAAATAGACGCTCTAAAAATAGGCTGCTCTGAAGTGTTACTTCATTTATGTAAAAAAAAAATGCTAGTGTGTGCTGTGTATTACCATTTGACTGAGGCCGAATGAGTTTTGAGCTGAAGCAGCCCGCTCTGTAAATACAACGGACGGGAGAGAGGGAGGGAGGAGGAAGTGTTGGTGAGTGAGAGACAGTGATGAATGGAAAGATAGAAAGGGAGAGGAAAGAAGGGGAGAGGACACTGAGAGGGAGAGAGAGGGGGCAGTTAGAGAGGTACAGGGGGCTAGAGAGAGGTAGAAGGAAGAGAGGGCGAAGTGGAGAGTGAATCTGTCATTTCGGAAGCTGTATTGAATCGAGCCCTGCGTCAGGATGCGCCCTACATGCTGATGTTCCTGCCATACACACACACACACACACACACACACACACACACACGCACACACACGCACACACACTCTCAAAGCTGGCCCTGCTTCGCTTTCTGATAAAGCACTACTGCCCCCTGCTGGCCTGGTGTGATATATCCTGCTGTTACCATGACAACAGAGGAGAGGAAAAGAGAGTTGAGAGAGGATGTGTACTGCTAGTGCTAATGTATCATTCTTTTTGGATTTTGTGTGTAATTACTTACACATGCTGCTCTTTTCAGAACCCACCAAAACCAGCTGTGACAATCCAGGAACACCGCGCTATGGCTCCTTAAACCGGACCTACGGTTTCAAGGTAAAGTACCTGCAGTGGAAAAAACTAACTAACGCCACATTCACATTTCTACCCAAAGTAGTTAACTTACTATCTAATGTAACAGCTGTCATTGTGGCTCCTTTGATGCATAAAAGAAAACATCTTTACAAACTAACCTGATTACAAAGAAACATTGCCCATGGAAAAACAAGGAGGCAATTTCAATTAAAGTGACTGAGATGAGATGCTGAAAGATAACCTCTTAATTTCACAAACTCAAACTACTGGTATCTGATATTGCATCTGTTCACGGAAAAGGGACTGTGGAATTAATTCCCCATTTCTTACAATCTAGTTAAGTTGAAGAAGGGATTTCTTTACAGCCGTTGTGGACAGGGGGGAATGATTACAGCAATCACTTACTCGATCAACTAAATTGCCATGTGAGTATTGTATGAAAATAGACTTGAGGACAGCCTAACCTGGTTCCAAACATAATGTTCAAGTCTGATTTAGTTATCCACAATTTAAGTGTTTTCCAGGGGGAAACATCTTTAAAGTTTTATTTAATAAGATACATCATACACTGTTACACACATTTGCATTTGGACTTGCCAAGTCACTGCACTGTAATCACATTCATGTCTGTCTGAATTTGTCCAAAACCCACTCATCAATAGCTCTAAATAAATAAAGAGATATATCATGCAAATGATGTAGCTTTCAATTTCTATGAATGTCCTCTTAAAGAGGACCTATGATGCTTTTTGACTTTTATGACCTATAAACGTTGTTATGATGATTCATAGTCATACTTAACCATACTAAATTATCAAATAATGACTTACATGCATTTCGACGTATTCCCTGCTGACCGTCTGGGGTGTCTGTGCAGAGCACTAAACACTATTCTAGCCAGTCGAGAAGTCACGTCTTCAGAGCGGTCTACCCTTTCATAATTCGTGACGTCGCATAAAAATTTGTGACGTGACCACGCGGATGTTTCCATGTATGGTAATGCTGTCACTTCCCTGTTCGCGTCTGCCTCGCGCCTTTATAGGTCCATGCTCGCGCTTCCCGCCACTGAAAGTGTTCCGGAAGGAAGGTAACCAATCACAACGGAGTGGGGTTTGCAAGAGGGGGGGGAGGGTAGCGGAGATGGCCGATGCACAGGCGGAGGGAGCGGAGATTGCCGAAGCACACACACTCAAGTGTTGACAGGATGTGCTGGATCGCCAAAATAAGAGAAAGAGCTTCCCGAAAATCTACATAGTTTTTTGTGATGTGATTCGTGTCAGGTTGCTCTATAGCAGTGTAAAACAAGAAATTAAGACCAGAAAATTAGTATAATAGGTCCTCTTTAAGGTATGCAGACAAATGTTGAAACTCTCTTTATCTTTGTGTGTATGTGTGTACTCCATCTAAATCTCGTTCTCGTTCTCTCTCTCTCTCTCTCTCTCTCTCTCTCTCTCTCTCTCTCTCTCTCTCTCTCTCTCTCTCTCTCTCTCTCTCTCTCTCCAGGTGGGGAGTGTGGTGTCTTTTCAGTGCCAGCCAGGTCATTTGATTCAGGGCTCTTCCTCCAGAACCTGCCAGCCTGATCTGACTTGGACCGGAGCACAACCTGAATGCATTCGTAAGGAAACACACATCCTATCAACTTGAACACTTTATCGACCATCCATCCTCTGTCTATCAGACCCTTAAAGGTGCACTATGTAAATTTGGGTGTGTCAGAGAAGTGAACCTTTTCGAAGGTATATTCGCATTAATGAATAAACTAAAAAATTGGATCCCAGGAACACAGTTTGAAGTCGAAATGCTACCTGAAATGTTAGTTCCACTGTTGTTTACAGCAGACGGGCCCACCATTTTGTGTACACACCCACAGTATACTAGTCATAGATGTGGTTCCAGGTTCCTCAAAATTATGTTGTTTTGATTCAGGATGAGATAATTATTCAATACTAAAAATTACATGTAGAGAAAATATGTGTTTTAAATTAAATGCAGGCTCTGCTCATTTTAACAAATCCCTGTCCCCTGAAACGGCATATTGCACCTTTAACTTGAGGTCACAAATCCTGTATCTCTTCCCTTTTAGCCCATGCCTGCAAGCAGCCAGAGAGCCCACTCCATGTGGACGTGGTGGGGATGGATCTGCCTGGTTTTGGCTACACCTTGGTGTACAGCTGTCAGCATGGCTATTTCCTGGCGGGGGGTTCTGAACACAGAGTCTGCAAGAGTGATGGCACCTGGACAGGGAAGATGCCTATATGTCGTGGTAAAACATTATTTTCTATTTTCTTGAACATGATATCTTTATAACTATCTAGTGCATTCTATTGAATATTTTGTCCAAGTGAAAATTGAGTGAACAGGTATAGGAGTGTTGATTGTGTCTTGCTGAAGGACACTTTGTCAGCATGAATACTGGGGCAAGGCCTGGCCGCCTGGCAAAGAGTGCTATTTACTTGGGGACTGGTTGCTGGACTGATAAAAAAAGACAACAATAACAATACCCAATGGTCAAACTCCATTAGATTAGGCAGACCATGTCCCCACAGGTGAAGTTAAGAATTCATCACATCCATTTTTCTCCCACCGCCAATTTCACTGCACCAGCTGAGCTAAGTGAGTGAAAGACTAATTAAAGTGTGAAACTGTCCATCACTGCCTTCTCTTCATCCGAAAATACCATAGAATACTCACCATAGGGAGTACTTAAACTAAATCAATACTTGCCTAAAACAATCTGACTATAATGTGTTTCTAGTGGCTGTTGTGGAACTTTCAATCGAATCACACAATCTTCATCAGTTTGCCCAAACACCATGGAATTGTTGACGTTCAAATTTCCTCTTTCCTGAGCACTTTAAGGACCTTTTTAAAAGATGAGGTTGAAAGTGCCTTCCTGCCAATGGAAATAGTTTAGACAAAACAATCTCACCAGAGGGCCCATTTGTAAGCTATTCTGCAGCCTCTGATTGTGTCAAAAACAAATTCAATCAATGCTATTGCGAATAGCTCAGTGATTTTGTGTCTGCACATTATAAATGAGGAGCAACATTTTGGCTTATGCATCAAGAAATGTAAACAGATAAATGTATTGCACGATGTTGCCCTAAGGTTAGCCTTCAAAATTGGAGCACTCTCTGATCCAATTTGAGATTCTAGGACAAACACCCTCTCCTTTGCTTGTCTTTACTTGTTGGCAACAATGGCTGCATCTGGAAGTGGTGACGGAAGCTTTTCTGAATGGTCAAACCAAAAGTGCCTTGAGGCCATTTTTAAAATATGCTAATATGCACCCCAATTATTGTTCATCAACTCCATTTGCATTGCTCGGCCTGTAAATAACCGTTGAAGAGGTTTATTTTAGGTGACCCCTTTCAACACCATTCTCATTATGCACATGTGTGCCTAATAGTTACCAACACTGCATTCTTATTTGGTAATCTAAAGTGCACTGCATAAACCTCTTTTTTTAGTATTTTGGTGGATAGGCCTGTAACATAATCAACAGGCGAACCGAAACGTTTTGATTCCCTTTCAGACTGGGCCCTTACAGCTGGGCATATTGTTTTTAATAAGACATTATAATTTCACCGTCTGCCTGTCTGTATGTATGTCTCTCTCTTTCTCTCTCTCTACCTCTCCCTCTCTCCATATGTCTCTCTGTCTGTCTTGTGTGTGTGTAGCTGGAGAGAAGAAGAAACCTGTGAAACCAGCGACAGGAACTCCCAGCCCCAAACTAAATGGTCAGTTATTTTCTATTCCATGTACACTATTGTCAGAGCCTGTCTATTCTAGCAGTTTCTTATTTGTTTTGATTTGGTCTTCCCTACTGTAGCTTAATAAATTCTGCTCGGCTCCTTCCCACACCACTCTTTTCCACAGTGGTGCTTTCTTGTATTCTTGTCAATTTGATTGTACTTTCCTGCCTTCCGTTTTAAATACATATCTTTTTTATCTACCTGCAAATACAGAAGGTAAACTAACCCCTGTGATGTTCGGCTGTTTTACTGTTGTTCAGTTCTCAATTTTTTTTTTAGATCTGCACCCTTGTAACTTTTTGCTTCTGTTGCACACTAGAGACTTCCCATAGCTATTGTATGCACACTATCAAAGCAGTAACTTCCAAAGCAACATGTATCAACACATCTACTGCATATGAAAAACACTTTTTCAGAGTCATTTGATCCCATAAGTATTTTTTTTTGCTTTGTTAATAAAAAAAAATGCATTACGTGTCCTAAAACAAATTTTTGTATTAGGACATCTTGTCCAATTCTATTATTTCCTATTATATCCTGTCCTGTTGGATTGAATTTGATTCTGTCTTTTTAAATTATCATTAAATATTATTTTCCATTCATATTAGGTTATATTCTGTTTCTTTATTATTAGTAATCTAATAATAAGTCTTTTTTACTCTGTTCGTCAAGTTCCAGATGACGTCTTTGCTCCTAACTATATATGGAAAGGTTCCTATAATTACCGTGGGAGGAAGCAACCTATGACACTGAGCATCACCAGCTTCAACTCCTCAACAGGACGAGTCAACGTTTCCCTTAGCAACGGAAACATGGACCTACTTCTATCAGGCATGTTGGATCATGGAATATTATACCCCACATATTGTATATCCAGTATAGTATACTGTGTGGTTTGGTTTTCATTGTTATTGTCATATTGTAAGTCATGCTTATTCCGCAGTGTATCATGCTATTGTATTGATCCTAAACAAACAAATGGCCATTCTAACTTACTGTATATGGAGCTTCTACAATCAGTACATTTACTAAGAATCATTTGTGCTGTCTTCTAACGGCACAAATTGTTTGAGTTTGAGTTTTTTTTTTAAGCTAGCTACCCATGCTTCTCTTAAATGTTGTTACTGTATCTTCCCCCAAACCCACGCATACACCTCTTCACGCTAAGGCCTCCCAGGGACCTACAAAAGCATCAGCAGGGGGTTAAGACCCTATTAAAACACAAATCCTGTTGAAGCTAGAATTGGTAAGAGAGAGCACAAACAGCATATCAAAAAGGCACGCAGTTATCAGGCTTTGACCATATACAGTATCTTCGTGATTAAAGGAGCAGCTTTAGATCAATAACTGCTAGAGCTCCACTCAAGCAGCCACCAAAAGGCCAGTGCACAGGAGCGTAAAACTTGAATGTTTTTATCTTAAATGATAAGTTTTCCTTGCCTTAAGCACTGTACTTCAAGAAATTGTACAGCATTTTGAGAAATACACATTTTGTCATTGTGTGTTTATTATTATTTTCTTAAAGGTCACATATTATGCTAAATGCACTTTTTAAATGTGTTCTAACATATCCATGGGTCCACGGTGTGCCTAGAGACTGCCAAAATATTTAAAAAAATAACACTCTCCTTTTCTCAGAATCCCCCTTTCTGAAACCACCACCCCTCCCCCACCCAATATACTCCAGTCAGAATTTTCCCCTTTTCTGACCTCACAAACTGGAAAGCCAGAAGCTTCCACTGTGCAGCCCACACCCCTATTTCTTATTGGTCCACGGCCCTGACAGACAGAGGGCGAGGCGTATCTGGCTTCGCTTCCGGACAGGGGGCGGGGGCAGCGCAAAGATTGTATATTTACAAGGGGAGCTGCAGCTCTTTTTAAAAAATAGGCCATTGTGAGATTAGCTGAACTTCAGCATAGTACAATAAATTATCTGAAAGTTTTTTTCAGCAAACAATTAAAGAAAAACGTATTAGTGACCACTAAGACCATATAATATGGTGTATAATAGAACCGAAAAGTGTATAATATGGGAGCTTTAAAGCTAAAGTGAGATTTTATTTTATTTTTTTATCTTCTTGATTTTCAATTCCACATGACAGATTGATTGAACTGTAACGATATAGGTGTTGTATTCTGATCTGTTTCACAGTTGTTTTTATTCTGTCCCTTTCAGGAGTGTATAAGGCTTCTGAGGCCAGGCTGTTACTGCTGATGTACCAGGTGAACTATGTGAACCAGGGTAACCAGCTCAAAGATACAGCCATCACTCCAGCCAAAATCATAGAGGACTCTTGGACCATGGATGGATTTGTAAGTCTCAGTCGGAAAAACAAAACAAACTCATTTGATTAGATTCAGCTGAGATGGAATACTTTAGAACGGTTAAAAAACAGTTAGAAAATAAATGCCTTTTATTAAAGTCAATCCAAAATATATTTGTATTGTAATAATCCTCTATTTTTTTTAAAGTGCTGTGAAGTTTAATAGACAAATACAGGTAATTCAGAGTGAGACATTTCACATGCTCGGAACTTGAATTACCGTTTAAGAAACGTTAATATTGCATTTTGCATCATATTTGTTCAGATTTTCATTGTAAAATACTACCAATATGCTTGAATGTACCAATGTTGCCAACAGCAGAATGGAACCAACCTTCGTCCCGCCTCTTTAAACTTGATGTCTTCTATGTCTTTTCTTTACCATCTCCCCCTTTTCCCCTGCAGGTATCCGCAGAGCCTGACGGTTCTAGTTACGTTTTCCAGGGTTTCATTCAGGGAAAAGACTATGGACAGTTTGGACTCCAAAGACTAGGTCATTTTCTCTTTGGTTTAGTAGCAGCACCACATAACAAATATGTTTACCTGTAAGTCAATTTTGACTATAAATGATGATTGGGAAGTTGTTGATGAACTGCTTGTCAGATCCTCAGCAATGGAGGAAGTGATCACGGAGCTTCTCTTTGCTGGCAAACAGTGACATCACTGAACATGCTGAGTCAGCCCTGTAGTGGATACATTCACTTCAAGAGCAAAGTCATCTTACAAGGGCCATACTCCATCAACCTGTATGCTAAAATGACTTCCACCAAATAGAGCTGAAAGTAGTCCCTCACGTAATGCCATCAGAAGCTATTCTGTAGTGATGCAAAAGACAACAACTGTTTTGGGGATAACAGCAAGTTCTACAAGAGCTGACCACTTCTCTCTATGTTGCAAGTGGATGGACATCCTACAAACATTGGGATCATCCAGCATCCAGTCCTGTAGAGGCTTGTCAGTGACCAACATCCCTGCAACATATATCACACATACTGTACAGTACTACTAACACTAATGACAATAAAAATTACACTTATTGAATGGGTCGATTTCAAACAATCAATTTCAGATAAGAGAATCACAGCTTTGATAAAGTTATAGCAATGACTATCCTTTTTTATCTTCCAATGTAATTGTGTGGACAATGACAATGCATTTCCTCTTATGGCACAGGTCTGAATATGTCAGAGAGTCATACCTTGCCACCCCCTCAGCTTGGTACCAACAGCAGTTCGGTGGCTATCGCTATTCTGGTGCCTTTTTTCGCTCTAATATTTACTGGCTTTGGCTTCTATCTCTACAAACAAAGGTAGGTGCTAAAAAAAGAAAAATGTTGTTCTGTTCAATTTCAGCAATACAAAAATAATGTATTCCTGTCAGTGCATTGTTGCTCCCCCAGTTTTTCATTCTTGTCATACAAAATGTAGAAAGGCCTTGTTAACAATTTAAGAAGCTGATGATTGATCTGATTGATGAAAACAGTACCTGCGTCAGTGGTTTGGTCGTGGAGGTGCTAAGAGAGAGCCAAGTCAATGTGTATTGCAAACTGTGCGGCAAAACAATTTTGTTTAGGAGGTGTTAAATTGGATTCTTGGAGATGTGACTTAAAAAAATTGACTGCGGTGCGCATTGTTAACACATTCAAATAACTGTTCAGCTGTTAATATCTCAAAAAAAGCTTGCTGAGAGGAATTAGTTTTGGATGGGCTGATTGGAATCTGCAGTAGACTTCCCAGAAAGCATAATGCTCTCTCTAATCCTTCTTAAAGCTTGTTACTTACTATGCCTCTACTCCCAAGACTGCATGCACCATTGTCCATTGCGTACCCAGTAAATATTAATATGTCATTAGAACAATTGAATCACTGTGTATTTAAACTTTCTTTACCGTTGTTTTCCCTTCACAGAACCACACCAAAAACACAGTACACAGGCTGCTCAGTCCACGAAAACAACAACGGCCAAGCTGCCTTCGAGAACCCCATGTACAACACCAACGCCAAGGCTGTGGAGGGGAAGGCTGTTAGATTCGATCCAAATCTAAATACTGTCTGCACCATGGTCTGAGGATTGATTATCCTCACTTGAACTAAATGACTCCGATATCTATAATGGGACCACAGCTGGTGCGCGACTGCGGAAGGGGAATGCTTCGTCTCAAACAACATCGTCAGCAACACGGTCCCTACATTGATTAACAAAGACCTTCAGTCCCAGGCACAGAAACCCAATCTCCCCAAGCGGAAGGAGAAAAGTGTACGCTTGAAACCAAAACCCCAGTGCTGGTTCCTTTTTGCATCCACAAAAATTTAAATTAAACAAATGTGAACACAAAATGTCAAGCTACTGTTGACGGATGCAACACAGCCAGAGTAAACTCACAGTGAGATGTGACATCAATTATCCGTATTATTCTGGTCATGGAGAGCTTATAATTTGATTCTGAAACCACACAGCCATTATACTTTCATCTCTTATTTAACTCTGCTCACTGTCTCTTAAAGCAGTAGAAGTGAGCAGTCATGATTATACCATGACCTTCTTGACAAATATTTTAACATGTCGCCACTAATTCCAACGGCAATTTTTGTTTTTCACAGAGAGCTTTGGAGAGAAGGACCAACTCTCAGCTCTGTGACCATTAGTTGTTGCCTCGCCCTGATAACAAATCACTGAGATAAACTGCACTACAAAAAAAAATGTGCCAAACAAACCCCTTCCTGTGAGGAACACAGAAGCAAAATGGCCTCCGATGTGAAAGCGTGACACGAAGAGGATGTTACAGAAGAAAATGGTTTCAAGATAGTTGTGTTCTAAACTGACAGTTAAAGACACTGTCATCAGCAGACCATTGTATGAACTGACCAGTTGTGAATCGGAGCCTATCTAAAAAAAACACACACAGAAAGGACAACATCCTGACTCCATGACAACCAAAAGCTGGTATTACTAGTCTTTTTTCTATTAAATTGAATCTAAAACAGCTAATGCTAGCAGACAGTAGGGGAAGTTGTTTGAAAAAAAGACTTACTCCTAAGCAAAGGATAAGGGGCAACTCTGGAGACGACCTAATCCTAACTGAACTGGGATTAGAACAAGCAAAAGTAAAAGGAGTCTAAAGGGGAGCTAGCACTAAGAGTACAGATGAGAAGAGAGACGGACTCATCGAATGGATTAACTGCTCCTTCCCATCCAATGGGTAAAGAGAGGAGGCAGAAGAGACGCAGACGACCCCTAGCTAAAGTAAAGTAAGGGAGTCATCAAGAGAAAAAAGATGAGCTCTTAAAATCCTAACGCAGCCAATCAGAGCCTGTCTACCACTGGCCTTCCCTCTACATAATGAATCAGATCAGACAAGAATATGGCCTTGATCCTGTGAACCTAAATGGATTCTGATGAGAAAAGACGCTCAATGGATATACAGAGGACTCTGATGGACTTACAAAGGAAAAAGACTTTGAGAGACAGAGAAAGCTCTGGCACTAAAGCACATTATACAGGAACACTACCTGTCTACACACTGTCTACCCACTGAGAGATGGACAGGGACGGACAGTAAGGTTAGAAGGAAACTGAATGACAGGCAGAAAAGATGACAGATACACTCACTAACAAATATTTGGAGAGACAGAGAGCAGAGAGGTGGTATTAAGATACATAAGTAGATAGACAGGGTCAAGTACGACCAGCACAGTCTTAAGATTGTTGCAGACCATTGTCCACTATTTCCACTCCAGACTGGGTTTTAAAATCAGATTAGCAGGCTTAGAGAGGGATGGACGGAGACCGATGGTGATAGACAGGACACACAGACAGACAGGCTAAACGAAAGACAAACAGGGTTGTATCCCTACGATTGTGGAAACAGTTCCACATTAATTCTGCACTCTGCGAGTGCTTATCTTCTTTCTTTGTTATTGCTGCAGAATCTTCTGATCTGTAAATCTATTGCATATATAGTCGTGAGCATTCACCACCTATATTTTTGTGCTATATATTTACCACAGGGGAGGGACTGAAGGGAAAATATGGATAATAGAAGAGAGTTTTAAGAAGAAAAACTAAAAATAAATATCAGAATACAAGATGTTACAAGTATGTGCTGTTCACAGAAGTCACAAAGGTGTTTTCTTTTTTTTATTTTGTAACTTGGAATTGGGTTCTTTTAATTCTTGTGTTAAGTCAAGTTCCTCTCACCATCACTGTCTTTCTCACTGAGGCAATCATGAACGTCAGTGCTTTTGTGGTTGTCATTATTGTTGAAATGCAAGGTTTGCCACAACAATCATGCTCTTTAAAGTTAATGTTTCATCAAACGTTGGGTACAGACGGCAGAGACTTAAACCATTATCAAGCGGAGTTTGTGCTATTACTGACATTTTCTTTGCCCCTTCCTCCATAATGGTCACCATTGTGACACATACCCCATTATAATGATCCTGTTTTCCAACCTTAACCTGGTAATATTATGCCACGGAAATACACATCAAAACTCTGAACTAATGTTGGTTCAGTTCAGAGATGAACAAACTCAGTGTTGTCACAGTAACCCAGCTCTAAAAGGAACCCACTCGTGTGATTACACAGGCCAAACTCTCATGTAGTTCTGCCTTTGGTTAAAGTTAATGTTTCTACAGTCGCTCACACGACCGTGGTAAGAGAAGAAAAATAAGACAGTTCAAATAATAATAATGGTATGTAGGGATGACATACTTACAAGATGTTTCGACCCACGCAGAAATGTTGTAATGCACATTGAAATTTGCCTGTATTTTTACATACATTGAGGAGTCTAAAGTAAAAAATTAGGAGTTTGTGGATTTTTGGATATTTTCAGAGGGTTTCTTGTTATTTGTTACTAAAACAATCTAGTTTAGTTGCAAATTATATGGGGTTTGACCTTGTTTGTTCATAAAACCTCAATACAAGATATGTAAATTTGACACGATTGTCACCACAGGTTCCCCTCCAGGTTTTAAATCACTGAGTCTGTAGACTCTCCGTGTGTTAAATATGTGTTTGGCTTCATATATAATACTGAATACCATTTCAGTGCTCCTATTTTAAAATCTAACTTGCCCTTGTACTGAAATTGAAATCAATTATACATTGGCACACATTATTAACAAGCCTTTCATTTTACGTTTTCAGTACCTTTGACACTTCCCTAGTATTGCACACTAGATTTTAATGATTTTTCTATTTATTTATTTGTTTGAGTTTAAGGATAAACTGACCATTTGGGAGAAAATCTTAAGATTGCAAGATCGCAGTGGAGTCAATTCAAACACATTACCGAGGCCATTGAGTTTCAATAGCCACCCTTGCTTTTGCAAATCTTTCTTGACTAAAAATACAGCCTTATAATCTCACTTCAATGTTCCTTGGCTGGTAGCTATTTTTCAGATCTGATCTGCCATCTATTCCTTTCAATTTTGTACTGCTGGCAACCTTAGCTATTTGGCCATTGGAGGCTGTTGTTCTTGCACATCGTGTTGGCCTTGCTGATGATTTTTAATGTGCTGTCCATGAACAACTGTTGAGAAGAGAGCTTATGTTTAACGTTTGTGCGAAACCATGCATAATGTCCATGTGCAGCAGTAGTCATATTAAAGGTTTGGGCCTGGAAATTGTGACATATGCCGTACTTAGAATAATTGGTCCCCAAATGACAGGATTACTTGTATCAGTGAGCATGAGTCACAGTTTTAAGCGCTGGTGCACATTTTAAAAAAAAACAGTATTGTTTTGTGTTTGTTTCAAAAGTTTGGTTAAAGATTTTAAAAACTGAATTCAGTGAATATGGGTCCCACACATGATGGAGGGAGGCTAGTTACTTTTAATGAGTCTGGGTGTCAGGGTGAGCAAAAACATCTTTGCTTTAAGAACACCTGCTGTTGTGACCACAGGCAGCGACGGCAACCAGCCGACAGAAAACTCCTTCTTATAGTCATAATTGATTTAAAAGCAATGGTAAACACGGCTTCCTTGTTAATCAATGTTGCGACTGTCCCGCACTGCATCGCTATGGTAAACATTGTTTCTTATTACAGTTTGGATTGATTGTTGCTGCTGTTGTTGTTGCTGTTGCTGTTGTTATTTTTTCGGTATGGATCTGACACAGTGCCTACCAAAAACCATGGGACCCTCCCCGTCATCTACACACACGCTCTTTCACACACACACACGCACACACACAAAACACACACATACAGTACATACATACAAACACACACCTGCTCCTGCCCTCCCCTTCATCAGAAGTCATTTTTTCTAAGCTTCAGTCTATTTTGCCACAAGCTTTTCCTACTGACTGACCGCAATAAGACCCATGTGATTTGAAAGACTTAAAGCTGTTCCTGCCTTGGGACATTGGAAATATTCACCGTTTGGAAAAAAAAAAGGGAGATCAAATATAGAATAAAAAAGTGTTTTGTACAGAAATATATTTTTATGATGAAATTATTTGTAAAATGTATGAATCTATTATGTACATTTTCAATGCAATGTAAGATTAAAAAAGGCTAATTGCTTTTGTAAAAAAAAGAGTCTTCATTTGCTGTTTACTTTAAATGTATTTGTGTGTACACTTTCCCATGCAAAACCTTTTGAGAACACCTGAACATATTTCAATTTATGAGGAGTGTACACCACAGCATATACCAGAGATTATAAATAGATGAAGTCTTCTAAATTGTAAATTAATGTGGTATTTAAAAAGTGAGTGACTATAGTTTCAAAGTCAGGGAGTGACTTTTGCAGGCAACAAATTAATATAAATATATATACAGTACATACACAGTTTAGCTATCTCACCTTGAGATGAACCCATTAATTATTCTTCCATTCCTTCCTTTAGAAGTCCTCAATCACTTTGAGGCAACATTATTTTTGCCGCTACACTTGTGACTGCTTGTCTGGCTCCCTGCAACAGAAGTGGGTAATAGGAAAGCAAAATGCAGTTTTCAGAACATATATTAAAGCCTTGGGGCTTTTTTTGTAGCTTGAATGTTCATGTCTCTATTTTTTAATAAGTTTGTGGTGCAAACCAATTAATTCTGATTCTTACTGGAATCCACATTATTGTGTATTTAAAGACAAAAAGCCCTGAACATTTAGTTCAAGCAAGCACTCTCCTTACTTGGGAAATGACTATTTTCATAATACATACAGTATATAGTTCAAATGAAAAGTGCTTATGACTTAACTCTGTTTACACTGATAAAAATGTTCCAAGCTATCCTGATAATTCACTTAATTATTCAGCTGTTTGAACAGGCATTGTATAAATTGCAGTCAATAAATCTGGCACTTAAAAAAAAATACGTGAGCGAGAGGCTGATCTGTTTTTCCTCAGAAACCCACTCATGTTTTTCCCTTTTAACCTTTATCTTCTCTCTTCCACCTCTGAAACCCATCATTTGTAATACATGCATTAAGAATATGTGTTCCTGTGCAAACAGTAGGGTATTTGCACCTTGGGTAGAAAGGAGATATCCAATCAAAAATGGCTGCAAAATGCTAGTAAGGCAAATCATTCAAAAGAAATTGTGTGTCTTATATTGAGAATATTGAGAAATAACACTTCAATCGATATTCACTGGTTGTTGTGGCATTTGAAAAGGCCATGTGGCAAAATAGTTCTGCACCCTGTGGATTAGGATCAACAAGGGACATTCAGATAAACTGTGAATTAGCCTAGAACATCTCTTAAAAAAATAGAGCCCTGTGCTATCTTTACTGACCTCTGATGGTGGCCACTAGGAACTGCATCAACTACTGAACTCTCTTGCTTTGAACGTAAAGTCCCTGGTATACAGTCATATGATATCCCATGTGTGCCTTTAACACAATGTCATAGTACAGAGATGGGTAAAGTGATTTTACTTAAACTTCATTGGAGAGATATGTTTAGGGGTTAACGTATACAACAATCACATTATGAAGGGCAAGCCCACAAGAATAAAAACATCTGCCAAACAGGATTTTACCATTTCACATAATCTGAGAAATAGCCTAAAAAGATAGAACTACCACTGCCCCCACCCCCTTAAAACTCATGTGTAGCCTAACCGCTCAAAAAAGTAGCCTAAAAGCCCTGACAGTGCTCAGAAATTAAATTAAAATGTAAAATCTACATTTCCTCGAAAAGACAAAATAAATAAAGAGATATCTGCAGATGTAGATCCTGTGATATGAGCAGCTGCTAAAAATAAGTTTAATAACTGCTTGCTAGTTTTGCTCAACGCCAACTTACATACATAATTTTCTTTTCACTTGACAGGAATGTTTTTATTTTATATATTAATATACAAAAATAAAAAGGAAGTCATGTGCACAACATTAGGCTATCTTCTAGAGCATACCGTTTCCGGCCACCATCTTTGTTTAGTCGTAAAGATTAACGTTTTTGAGAGATCATGAAACGTGACGAGAGGAACTAACTGGACTGATGCAAGGTTAGGGTACCCATCCATGTTGCATAAAATGTATACACTTTTTTCATCCATTTCAAAACCTACCATTAACTTAGAAGAAGCCACTTCAATGACGTCGAGACATCCCGTTAAGTGTTCAAAACGTCGAGGCGACGGCGGTTTCTCTGAAGACATAACGGCGAGGGAATTTTGTAATGTTTCCAGCTGCTGTTGGTTAAAGTTTTAAACATATATTTTTGTGTTTAAAATGCTTTATCTTTTCCACTAGTAGTAGGCTACTCTGGCTATTATAGCTTCCACACTGCTACTAGAAACTAAAATGTTTTCCTGCATGATATCCTTCATTGGGTTTTGTTGTGCGTGGGTTATTGGTAGACAATGCTAATGTGTTACTAATTAGCTTATAAGTAGGAAACATGCTTCTCCGACATGCTCGTAACAATTATGAGAGTGATTGCATGCTGTTGTATGGAGTGCTGTGTAATACAGTGTTCATTAAACATAGTCTGATGTGCAATGTATCAAATATGGATTATGTTGGTATGCTTAGGTAGGTCTATATAATTTGCCTTGTATGGCCACTAGATGGCACCATCTTATCTCTGTAACTTCTATTGCAACAGTTCACTCATCAAAATGCATGTTCCTTGAGCGTGATAGGCCTGCCTTACATAAAGGGATATGAGGCAAGGATGCAAAATAACTTTAAAGAAAACTTGACTTTGAATTGAATGTTTTAACGTTTTTGATTATTCAGTTATTCAGACACTCATTCATGGTGTGGTTCTGCTGGAGTCTGGATGAAGATCAACACTCTTCATCCTCCTTCTGTCCAACTGGAGCAATCCAACCTGATTGATATTCTCTGCTCCAGCTATTTGTAAGTTATTTTTATTTTTTTTTTATTAAAATGACCAGAATCGTATTTGAAGACAGTTTGTGAAACACAAAATAAGTGATAATGAAAATCTTGTGGGCTGTAGTTGTCCTTTACTTCCTCCAAACGTAATGCCCTGTATGTGATCAGAAGATTGAACTGACTGGTCAACTGCATTTGAGCTCTGAGTTGTAGCTGCCTCTAGTTTGCCGCCAATACACAGTTTGGATATAAGTCTATTTAAGACCTTTGCTAGAGCACCTTGCAACTGTTTTTGTCTTTCTTCCTTTCCCTTTTCCCTTTTTTTTTAAGGATTTGTAAGTGCAGAGAAGAAATGTATGGAGAGAGAGTGAGGAAAGACATGCAACAAAGGTCGCCGGCTGCAATCTAACAGACAACGTTGCGATTCAAGGTAACCACTCGACTACCATGTCGATTTTTCCTACATATTAATTTTGGAGGCAGCCGCCATCGCCTATTTCCAGGCTGCCACGACTTTAAATGGTCAATGTCGGCAAAGACCATCGTGCGCTGTCGCACGGCCTGAATTTTGGTCAGCATCGCAGACTTGAAGGAGAGGGAGAAAATACTACCTTCAACTTACTCCATGATTTGCTGTTCTCCAATCTGAAGAGCTTTGGCGTCAAGTGGTGCCCTGATACTTGAACAGGTAAATATTGTTTTTTTTTGCATTTCTTCAAGGGGTTCCCTTAATTAACATTACATCCTATAAGTATAATTGTTTTGCAGACTGGCTTGTTAAATCAGTTATTACTTAAAGCGAGTTCGCGGGAGGACTGTCTATCATTCTAGGCAGTTAATTAAGCAATTATTACTCAAGATATGCCGTTATGCGCTTATAATATCACTTAAGGGGCATTGTAGGCCCGAACCTAAGCCAGACAAAATTAGCTTAATTATTTATTGTACAAACAAGATTCGATATATTTATCCGGTCTGAAAGTATTGCTGCTGAGCACAGTGAATGACGAGGGGGTGTCAAGGAAGAATAGATTACATTTGTATTCATCTTCCCAGATTTAAGAAACACAGAGCCAGTGGGTTTGACCCACAATGGCTGGAAAGGTTCAGCTGGCTCAGACACAACGAGGAAGGGGCTGGAGCTGCAGCTGCCTGTGTGGGGCAGCCAATCCACTGCTTACAGATTTTAAGATATAATTGAAAAAAGTAGCACTAATCATTTCTCACCTTACATTTTTAATTTAGGAATTATGTGTGTCCTTAATCTCTTGAAATGGTCAAGACACCGCTGTGCAACAGACTGAAGGAGAGACATTTGGATGTTTGCTGCAAGGTGGCCAGAAGAAGCTTCTGACTACAAGGAGTGCATGAGTAGGTTTTAAACTGTGTTCATTATAAAAAAAAGAAATGTAATGTAATGCAATTACCCAGTCATGTAGCAACATTATGATGGTTGTGACATTTTAAGTCTTATTGGTATCCTGTGAACTGTTTTAAAAAAAACACACACACACACACACACACACACACACACACACAAACAACTTTGCTGTTTTAAATGGATATATTGATATATTATATTTAAACAACCACTTGAATGTATTTAAATAAAAATACTTTATGAAAAGACACATTTTGCCATTTTTTTTAGTTGTTATAAACCTAATTGATTACCCTAAAGTATCCGAAATTGTGGTTATTTAGTTTTGTGCAAGAAAAAAATAAATCGCAATTCATTAATATCATATTAATATAACCTTTTAAATCTTGATAAGCGCATACTTTAGTGTCTATTATATCAGTGTTATGTCTCAAATGATTTCACCAGTTATCCTAATTGGATTGTATTAGCCATGGAAGATCAGTAGAGGGCGCCAGCAAACCACACATTTTATTTTCCCAGTGTTGGCACCATGCAGCTGATATTGGTGTTTAGAAACAAAAAGCTTGTTTTTTTAGATTGGTTGGTGGAATTGAAAACAACCATTATTGAAAAGTTATTTTTCATTTAGCATACACAAACAACACTTAATGAAAGATTTTTACCATTCAAATAAGTACTTAATTTTTTGCATATGGCTGTAAAACAATAAAGAAGATTCAAGATGGAATATATTTGTTGTCATATGTGCAGCTAACAGCAGTTGCAGTGTACAATGGCATTCTTACTTTGCTTGCTCTCCATTACACAGACACATTCTAACCTTTAAACAATTCGTAAAGGTTGTTAAAAAGATATAGTAGCAGTAGCAGAGTAGAATAGAAAGGGAGTTACTGAAATATAAGGTTTTATTAATGAAGTATTCCAGAATCAGAGTCGATATAGATGTAGACACTCAGACATTACTATGGCACTAAAACATGCAACCATTGTCTCCTATTAAACACACATGCTTTAGTGTTTCTCCTGAATACATGAAAAAGACAAAAACATAAAACAATTGATGCACCAGTGAAGCATTCTATGCTATGATGTGTGCGTTTGCGTTTCATTTTTATTGTCCGATTGCCGTCAGTAGATGGAGCTTGATGACCTCTTGATACTTGAGATACAGATTCCTGTACCTGAGTTGAAAGCATAAATAGGATTGCATGCCTTTAGAATGTAGCACAACATTAATTTCTCACTCGGTTGGGGGCAGTGGTGAGAGAAGAGAAAACAACAAAAAAGCTAAGACATTGACTATATAAATCTATCTTATCATTCTCTCAGCAATTGTTGATGGGAATATAATAGAGAAACCAGCAATATTTTGATTTGTTCAGTGTTCGTGATACCCTTTTAGTTTTTGTCTGTTGCAGTATCACTTGTTTAAAATCTCCACTGATTCTGCCCTTTCGCTGGTTGGGACAGCTAGGGGACAGAGAAGAATATGTGCCCCGTTTTGTGTTAGTCAAACTCGGACAAGCCGAGGCTACAGGGTCCGTGGGAAAGGATAATGATACTGCGAAGAAGTCCTCTCACGTATGAAGCCCTTGTGTAGCCATGCAAGTGTTAGAGGAGACTGAGTCGAGAGGGTAATTCCAAACAAAGACAGAAGCCATAATTTGTCCCCACTGCTTCGCTAATAGAGAGTAAAGGTGGTTGGTGATCTGGTTTAAATGATGTAGATGCTGTTCTGTTTAGGGCAGATATGTTTTTGTTATAGAAAACGCATTTTGTTGAGTAGGAAAATGTGTCCATATATTATGTTGGTGTGGCATGTTGAAAGTTGCAAATGCAATCATTTAAAAATAAATACATTTTAAGCAATCCTATTTTGCTAATGCCGCTTGAGCATCCGTCCTATCTTTGCCACCATCTCTTGCAGTTTCCGTCATTGGCTCTGAAATGTTGGGCATGCCAAATATATGCCAACCACAACATAACAGTAACAAACATAAACAATACTACAGTAAAACATGTTCTCCTCTTTCAATGCTTGCATTATCGTTTATCTCTTTGTGATCACCAGAATGAATAAATGCAAACATGCCAACACAAACACACTCCGGAATTGATAAATGCAAATATGCCATCACAAACACACGCCTACCCCAAGCAAATCAATGTGAATTTCGGATATACAGTTAGTATAACCAGTAGCCATGAGAATATTCAGGAAAATTAGGTTAAACGTTTTGGATGCAGAAGAGAAACTTAAGATATGTTGGCCAAAACACGTTGAAATTTTGACGCTCAACAATTCACGCCAGGGTAATTAAAACAAGCATCACTTTACATCATATTCCAAACATACTTTTTTTCCAGAGCATTTTTTAAAATGTTGTCTTCTCATTGAAACCGAAGCTTCTTAACTGTCTCTTCCGATCACCCAGCTTTTCCCGCAATCTTCCTCCTATGACAGAGAGCTTTCCCAGACATCTCCGGCTCTCTGTCTCCCAACTGCTCTCAAATCAATCCAGGATTAGGCTTGATTACATGGCTGCCCCTTTGGGACGCTTTATTTCAATGAATTAGTTAGAGTGAATGAACAGAACTGCAACAGAACGGCATTTTGTACCAGCCACATAAATTATGCATAGTCTGTGGATATCAACCAGCCTTGATCATCTTTTTTTATGGTTTGCATTCAGAGTGAGAGAAATTGTTAATTGCCAGCCTTGTCGCATATAATCTTGGCTGTGCTTGATGTACAATAGGGATGCAGTCTATACGTTGGTTATTTATTTATGTGCTGATGGAGATGCTGTGTGTGATGAAACGGAGAGCCAGATAAAATGTTTGTGTGGTTTTAACATTATATGGTTACTGCTAGATTAAAGACATTAGGAAATTCATTAATTGCACATATACCAGGGGCTTTGTGAATTTCATCTCATATTAATAGTCCATGTCCATGCAGCTCCTGTATGTTAAGGTATTTTATTTCTATGACAAACAATGTTTGCAGCTAAATTGATGTTTCAGTGGTGTAAGATTAAGAAGTAATTATGCAGCAGAGTAGTAAAACTACACCAATCCTTGAACAAACCTTCCACCGTTTCAAAATGGATTTGAGTTGCTTAATAATAATAATAATAATAATAATAATAATTATAACCATGTGTTAATGTGTTCTAATTGAACATGACCAAACATAAGTGTCAGTGATAAAGGTCTATGTGTATCTGCATAGCTGAGGACGGTGCAAAAGCAGTTATACAAACTATGAAATATTTTTCCCCAGATGGAAATAATTTCACTGCGGGCATATTTAAATTTATACCCATTCCTGTGTTTTTGTTAAAAGCGTTCTAATGTTGAAATATGATTGACAGAGGTGCATAAATCTGTGATCCGTGTGCCCCAAGAAGACAGTCAATGTAAGTGCTTGAAATATTTAAAAATGCAAATTGCATGCAACAATTTGCATATGGCAGTATTTAAAACCAGTGTCCTTGCCTAAAGAGGGGTTTGTTGTAGACAAAGAGAGGGATTATGGGTGGACACCCACCCGTGTTTTGATCGTGGCACCATTGGCCAAATCAGGATTCTGTAAACAATAGGCTTCTCAAGAGGCTTGATGGTGTGTTTAGTTAAACATGAACTGTGCCTTGAAGCGCTATGACTAAATGTAAATCATCATCTGGTTTAGAGGCTTTCGCACTAATATAATCATCATCCTTTTTGCCCTTGAAATGAGAAAAATCCAGGATAAGAGAAACTTATATAGTGTTAAAATGATTAAGAAAATTGCCTTTCATATTTATTTGTTTCCCTGTTCAGATAGATAGATGGATAGATACTTCTTATCAACAGGGGTAATCGATTAGCATGACATGCTCAGCCATGTCCTACAGCGAGTGGCTACAATGTTAGATTAAATGCCGGCCAGATCCTCATCAGACAGAAGAAGAAAAAAAAATCAATGTTTGTTGTTAAGGGCGAATAGTGTCCGTGGGGGGATGGAGGATTGTAGAGTCACTTTACACGGTGGTTCCTGGGCTGTGCGCTCCCCGGCGCCTGCTTGTATTGACCTGAATGGGAAGCCTGGCTAAGGAGGAGAGAGAGAGCATTTTTCACAACAGTTCTCCTTTACTCCCAAGTCCCTGTTCAATTACACCGACTTTGGATTTCTTACTAACGATCATCATGAACTCTTACTTAAGCAAAGGCAACACAGAGAAGGCAGATTAATGGGTTCATGTGCTATCCCTTTTCATCTCAACCTCATTTCAAATTTAGAATCAAATTTAAGTGCGTGACTATGGAATTCCTAGACTTGAACTTTTTCTATACATATATATATTATTTATTATATTTTTTTACCAATCTACATAACCTGAATTTTAACACTTTAGAAACCAATAGCTTCCAGCTGCTTAACTCAGCGAATACCAAATACACACAATGTGCAGTTGTATTGAAATAACTGATACAATATAATGTGTTTTTTGGAGTATTTTTAAAATTAGAAGTGTGCATTTAAATATAGTTTAAAAAAAGTAATTTTATTCACATTTTTATTTTTTCTTAAGCAGGCTACTGTAATACACACAGCTTGCTTTTCTAAACAGAAATCATCCCCAATCTAAAAAAAAAAGATTCAATTGCACAATGGGAGTTTATTGTCATAAAAACATACAGTGTGCTGCCTGCTGTGCACAGCTGAACATCAGACAAATGGGAACACATGTACTCATGTATCAGCGTTTTGGTCATTAAAAAATTTAATATTATTTAGTAACTTTGGTGCATGTTTGTGGGTAATAAAAATGCTGTGATTCCCTCATTTCCTCACATGTAAGAGCTACAGTCAGCATAATTTTTTTTGGCTTTTCTTTAATGGAGCAGGAAATTAAGTTTAAGCTCCCCCAGGTCCTTAAAAACAGTGTTTGTACTCCGTTTTAATACATACAGTATATAAATGTATTTTAAATTTAAAGACATACATTTTCGGTTATTGATCACCTGCAAACATCACAAAGCTGCTCTCAAGCTCACAAACCCAGTTTATATTTGTCTAAAAAGATCAATTAGAATTGGTAGGAGCACATCAGCTGAAAGAGACCAATCACTAAACGGTGGGGAGTGGTTTGGATGACATTGTGTGCTTATAGTAGTTTGAATTTGTACTGCCTTGAGAACAGTTTCTTTTAACTATAGGCATTTGAGAACTCAAATAGTGCATGATTCAACAACTACGTCTCCTTTTTATCTAATTGAAATGATTCCTCACGTGTCTTTCCAGTTTGGAAACTTGTAGTAAAACTCGGGAACAGTCCAGACTCCAGTGAGTGGTGTATTTTGTTCAGTCAGGTGTAGAAGGGATTTATGTTGACGTCTCAGTGGAGAAGGCACACAAGTAATTTTAAGTTGGTGAGAAGCTGATCCAATCATCAGCAATACACTTTTGGTTTACCACCATTAACACCCCTAATGCAAGTAAATGGCTGTTGAGCCGTACCAGACCACACCGAGCAGAGTGACATTTATGGTCTGGCATGTGTGAGTAAGTCTCCCGCAGCTACAGTGTTTTGAACACATATGTCATGTGTAGTTGCTGCTTGGTACTGCCTGTCAAAATGTAGTGTCAGTTCAGAAAGTAGACACAGCTAGCTTGGAAGCGCCAATTAGGACGCTTCCAAGCGTTTAAAACAAAAAAAATTAAAACAAAACTAATAGTATTACTTTGTAGCATAATGTCCACTTTTGGTTTGAATGGAGCGATTTTGCAGTCAGTGGTTTATTCTTGCAATCTTTATTCTCTTTAATGTTTAATGGGTTTAATTCTGCCCATTTTGGCCTTGCCTAGCAGAACAAAATGAACAATCAGCAAAACATCAGTAGAAATAGAACAAAGACACTAGCAAATCAAAATGCTTTATTGTTAATGACATCAACAGTTCACCACTGGCAGATCTTTCTGGTTTGTTCTGCTCCACAGGAGTTATACTGGACTTGTGGCGATGTGCTGATTATGTTGGTTCTCTGAACTTACAGCTCTCCCGTTTTCATTTAATTTATTTTTTGTTTTTACACACACACACACACACACACACACACACACACACACACACACACACACACACACACACACACACACACACACACACACACACACACAAAATAAAGTCACATTATAAACAGATTAGTTGACTTAAAAATTAGATTTGCAGGGAAGTTCAATTGCAAGCTGCATTACAGCAAATGTCCTACTTAAAATACTGGATATCCTTTTAAAATGCAGCGTTTAGTAGATTATGAAAACGGCAGCAAGATTTTCTACTGCCTTTTTGAATGTGTCTGTGAGGGATACAGCCCTGTGGAACACATTGTTTATCCATATCTGATGTATTGTGTTATTTTCACTGTACATTTCCTACTTGTATAACTTTCTTAGCTCCTTCTAACTGATTTAACAACAAATTTACCATTTTGTCTTCTCATAAACCCTGTAATCATTTTAATCCTAAATTTAAAAAAGTATAATTTGTGAATAGTTACTTGGACCCTCTACCATAGGTCTCTTTTAAGGCAATCACACAGTTGAATATCTGTAGGCAGCAGCTACTAACAAAATAGTGGAAAAATGGTCTCACCATCTCGCCATGTATTTTTCCCTGCCCGCTCCACACACCTCACACCCCCTCGACTCCACGACTCAAGGACAGAAGAAGGAATGACTTCACTGTTTTCCCGGTGTGTGTCTTGTGTTTCTGAGGCAACGGGGAGATTATTACTGCAGCAAGAGCCGTAGGTGCTGCTGGTGATGCCAGATAATTATGCATAAACAAATGAACCTCCAAAAAGGTGTTGCTAAGGCTCTCGGGCCATATCAAATAGCAGAAAAGTGAACCAATAAGAAGACAAAATACTTTTTATTTTTTTTACCACAAATTAAAATCATGCATAGACAACAACATTATATCGAGGCTTTGGCACATTTTCATTTCTTATATTAAAAGAAAAGGGTTACAGGTTGTTGAATGCAATGTGTGTGCACCGTTCTCCTCTGGTTAAAGATACATGTACAGTTATCTTACATTAGACAGCAGCTGTCTTTACAGGATAACATAAGCTGTATTGTTTGCAGTGTAAAACTAAATACTTCTCTGTTACATAAACTTCATACACTGTTTATCCAAATTAATGAACACCATAAACCCTGTTGCCTTTCCCAATTATTCATAAAAATAAAGTAAATCAACATCCACGCGGTTCAAATGAAATTGTATTTTCTTTTAATTGCTAAACCCTATGTAATTCATTCAAGACAAAATATGATGCATTATCGTACAATGGTGACTAAAGTGCTTTGCTGTAATAATAAGATATTCTCAATATTGACATGTCATCAAACAAAATCAAATCAAAATCAAATTTGATATAAAGTGCATAAGAAGTATCTACCTTGAGTAAATCTGTAAAATAATCTGCCATTTGCCTTTGTTCACTTTGTTACCGGCAATTAAGGTATCACAGTATGCAAGGAGTGTAAAAACCTGCAAATCGACTGAAACTGCTGTGAAGTGCTTGTTAACAAGTGATTTATGACTTGGCTTATTACTGGGAGATTTCATTGATTTGTGGAAATTGCTCACCCCCGGTTATTGTGTGCTTTTCACCGTAGAAGTCGAGAGGTTGGTCAAAACTGATTTGCTTAATGTTTAATGAGATTTGTTATAAATGCTGCGGCTGTAAACACATGGACGGGCTCTGTAGTGTCAGTGGGAGGAAGATTCACTTGTTCATCCATACAAACAGTGTAGAGTTTCCAAACCTAAAAATCATCCCCTTTTTCTTCTCTGCAACCTGCAGTTTGCACCCTCTAATTTCCCAAAATGTTGGGATCTTCAGATAGACCAAACGATCGGCGCAGAAGGACCCGCTGGGCTGTGGGATTGCTTGTAGAGAAGCACCCGAGCGCTCGTCTGAAGGATTTGTTTGACTCGGGTAATTGAAAGTGTTTTAAACTATTATAGCAACTGGAGGGCTTGTTTAACTGTCGAGCTGCCAGTCAAGCGGGTGGGCCAAAAGCCTGAGCCCGTCAGGGCCTGTCAGTCAGTGGAAACGAGAAGTGTCGGCTTAATGGATTTCTCCACATCGCTACGTCTACACACACACACACACACACACACAAACACAGCAGAGCCAGCAGGGAGGAGAAAAAGGAAAAAAATCAATGCATTGTCATGTGTGAGTGTGTGAGACATCAAACGACCAGGTGGATTGGAACTGTATTTGCCCTATGTCGATGTTGAGATGCAATACTAGGAGTGAGCAGGAGGTGTTGGTTTGAGTGCATGATGTGTGTGTATGTATTTGTGCCTAGCCTGTATCACTTATACCAGTCGGTGTGTGTGTTTGTGTATATTGAAGTTGCCTAAGAGGATCTCTATGAGATAGACAGACGCTCTCTGCCTGTCTCCAGGGGCTTTTGTTGTGATTTGAGGTGTAAGAGGGGTCACATCACCCTCAAAACAAGTTTGTTTTTCATCGTGATCTCTGCACAGGTGAAACACTGTCTTTTCTCTGTGCATTTCATCTGTGGTTTTCTCAAAGTACACTCCTCAGCACTGACAGAGACTGCTCAGTAGTACTTGTTCCATTGTAATAATGCCAACAATAAATTGATTAGTTGATCGATCAAAAATTAATAAAAAGCTATTTTGATCATTTTCTTCAATTAATATTAATCTACGAAATATTGCAACGATTAAAGAATTATGAGTTACATGTTTGGTTGCATTGTATTATTAATTATCAATATGTTTATTCGATAGAACTTAAAGAGCACCTATTATGCTTTTTAAACTTTTATGACCTATAAACGTTGTCATGATGATTTATAGTCATGTTTAACCATACTAAATTGTCAAATAATGACTGGCATGCATTAAGACGTATTCCCTGCTGACCGTCTGGGGTGGCTGTGCAGAGTAGGGATGGGCATTTTAAGAAATTCAATTGATCGATCATCGGGAAAATTAATGAGCAATTATCGAGTAATTGTTATCTTTTTTTACATATTAAAAAATTCCAACAGAACATCCAAAATACAGCGTTTTTACCATAGACTGTATACAAGAGGTTTTTACTCAATTACATCTTTATTCCAAGATCTTCTAGGCAAACAACAATCTATTAAGACAAGGCAACTTTTTTAAATAAAATAATAATAAAATGCGGCGCTGGTTAAAGCCCGAGACTATGAGCCAACAAGGAGCCGATGCTACGATACCTTTTAAAGTTTAAACACATGTGCCTCCTAAGATTCTGCCAAATACTGCATAAGGGCACGGCACATTTCTCTGAGTGATAAAGGACCTAACGTTACTTCATCTAATCATCATCTAAAATGTGCAAATTAGTTCCCTGATGAAGGCGAAGTAGGAAAGCATAGACGCTAAAGTTAGCCGCTAATGCTAGCGGCGCTAACGTCACACAGGGTCGGATGTAGGCTTCAATCTACAAGTGGTACATAATTCGGTTTGTTTAAGTGTTGTACTTATACAAGGTTTCACAATGCTTAATGAACTTAGTTATTTTCGGTTCTAAAGCTGTCCGGTCCGATGCCAAACTTCTCCTTAACTTCTTCCTGTTTATGTTTTGACATTACGGCAGCTCACAGGCTGCTGCCTGAGCCTGTTATGTTGTCTCCTACTACTAGTTAAGTAGCTCCCCCTGCTGGTAGGATGTTTAATTGCTGCCCATACAGTCTTTGGTGCTGCCACATAGTGAAACTCATTGCTGTGCTGCCGGACTCACACTGCGCAACACAACGGCTATATGATCGATAACAATTTCACGTGATCGACAATATTCTTAACGAGCAATGATCGATTAATCGATTAATTATGCCCATCCCTAGTGCAGAGCGCTAAACACTAGGAACGCCGGTCGCGATTCACTTGTTCAAATTTACTGGATTTATCTACGTAAATCAATCCGGATTTTCCATGTATGGTAATGCTGCTCAAATCTGCCCACGCGCCGCTGAAAGTCTTCCGAAAGGTAACCAATCACAACGGAGTGGGGTTGGCAGGAGGGGGGCGAGTGTTGACAGAGAATGCTGAAAGCGCCCAGATGAGAGGAAGAGTTTCCCGAAAATCTACATAGTTTGTGCTATGATTTGTGTCAGGTTGCTCTATAGGAGTCATTATTTAGAAATTAAGACCAGAAAAGTAGTATAATAGGAGATATTTAAGAACAATCCCGATACATGCCCCTAACATTTTCCCAGCAACAGAGGTGAATTAGCTTTTTTTGTCCAAAAGCTAAACATATATTTTCAGTTTAAAATTATAGAAAACACAAACAGAAGAAAATCCTCAAACTGGAGAACCTGGTACCAATATATTTTGTTGCATTGTTGCCAAATGAAGAGCTCAACTGATGGCATGGCTCAAGAAAATCACATTGCCTAATTATTTCAGGACTCTTTATCTATGTTCCTGTTTATGTGACAAACGTTTGCACTTCTCTAATCAGAAATTACTACAGAGAAGAATGCAGTATTCTTGCAGTGTGGAAGTAGATGTAGAGATGTTTGATGTCAACATGTCACAACAAATATTGACACTTTAAAGACACTATTTATAAGTCATTGCTGGCGACACCAGGCTGAATGATTGCACTCATTAGTAGCAGTGACATGTTTTACTAACGGCAGGAAGATGAAATGGAAACCACAGGATCAGGATTAGGTCTTCAACAGTGTCATTTCCCAAACTTCCAGTCTAATCTAAACTGGTGAACATGGGCGGCTGGCTGATGTCTTTCCAGCATTTGCAAGACACAGATACCGCATGACAAAAGCGTTTACACGCAAACACTTTGCAAACAACTCAGCACCTCGGGAGGGCCTTCTGAGATATGTTTATTTTATCATTCATAGTCTTGGTCGTGGCGAAAGTGCTGTCGTGGCACGCACGTATAGCTTCCTCAATACCAACTTGTGTGATTTATAGCCAACAGATCCGGCTCCAGCACCATCCTTTTTTAAACCGCCCCTGTCTTTTATCTCCACCAAATGATTGTATTAACCACCACCAAAAGACTAACACAAGGCAGAAGGAGATGTCTGTGTTGAGCTTAACCAGACGTCCTTCTGAAAGGCATCAAATCATTTCACCATGTTGAGAGCGAAAAGTGGTAATTACTTGTAATTGGGGCTTCAAATTTTTCTCTCGCGCGTCCCTCTTTTGCTAAATTGGATGATTTCCTTTTTTTCTCTGCTAGATGGATGATAGATACCTCAGAACCTTTTGAGAGGGGACAAAATTGAAAACAGTTTCTGTTCCATTTGAAATGTATCATTGTTTCCTTTCAACATACTTTTCACACACACACACTTACTTTCCTCTCCTCCAACATTTGATATGTTTAACAATTCCTTCCTAGAGAATGACAAATGCGTTATTCAAAGGCCTATTCTAACGATGAATGGCTGATATTAGATTCAACAAGATAACTCACTTGAAAATCTACACACGCCAGCATGCATTCGCCTTAATCCCTTTTAAATTACTCTGAATTAAATCTGAGGAGCAAAAGTAACAGTTGAACAGTTTGTTTTCATCCTGGTCTGTCTTGTATTGTGAACAAAGAGCTGAAAGTGTTGTTATTGATATTTGAGCAAAAACCTTTATGTGGCTAAAGAAAAGTGAAAACATGTCGAATGTGACATTAATGCCACTTGTCAGCCTCACTGTAAAATCAGCTGTTCCAATATTTACCCTACGACCACAAATGTTTAGCCCAAATTTCGTAACCCTTTCGCCAGAATATTGTGTAGTAGGTTTTTTCATGGAGTGAAGAATTGCTTTCTGTAAAAAATTATCTCTGGTGTAGTCTGCATTACAGTGGAAAAACTTTATTTAAAATGTGTTGAGATTTTATGACTGCCCCTCTCCCAGGAGAGTCTGCCCACAGAGCACAGTGACGAGTGCCAGATTATTATCTGGAGTTAATAACACGCACAGATATATTTTCAGTATAAGTGGCCCTCAAATGATCAGATATGGCTATTCTTCCATAGTTGTGCTAGGTTTGCACTTAATTCTAACATCTTGCTTTGTAGCGAAACAGAGTCGGCAATCAACAACCTTATCACAGTCATTGTTTATGAATACAATTATCTTATGTAAAGATAATTTTCATTTAAAATGAAATTATAATATGACATGAACTTGCCTTCTTGTATGGAGCCTCACTGCAAACCAGTGATGTACATCCCTGTGTGAATGGTGGAGGCCTTGGAGCTATCAGCCACTATTGGATACAAGTTCACCCCAGGACGGTAGTTTAAAACATCGTATGGTCGTTAAATAATCAGCCTCAACTTCTAATCACCATAATGCTGCTACATTTTTCTTTTACGTGTGACTATTGTCTGTGTCTAGGACTCAAATAATCGCTGTATTGCTCAGTTAAGTCAAGAAAATTGCAAGTGCGAAAAAGGAATGTGTGGCGAAATGAAAACAAGCAAGGAAAACAGGCAAACATTTGACAGTGCTGGAGGAGAATTTTCTCCTTGTCTGACTGAATCAAGTAGTGGTGTCTCAGCAATATTTTAATCTTGCTCTAGCATGGAGTTGCTGTTATTACTGCATGTGTTCCTCTGTTACACACACACACACACACACACACACACACACACACACACACACACACACACACACACAGGACTTGTGAACAACTGGCCTTGTGCAACAGTTTAGATTAAAACACTGAAACTGAGTGCTCTGCGATGGTTTTAAACTAATAGTAAAAGAACACAGAGGTTCTCCAGTGAGTAATCCAATTTGACCTTGTCTATGAAATGTCGGTCCATTGAATCACATTCTTCTAAGCACGGCTCTGGCATAACATCTACTGACCCACTTTTGGGGGTCTTGGCTCAACAGATGAAAAACCTTGTTCAATAACATTCAGGAACAAAAAAAGCTAAAGAGGAGCAGAAAGAAATGTAACTTTGTAAAATCCCTCTCTAAGTAAGACTAGAGCAGAGTGGATTGATCTCATCTTATATCCCCTTTGGAGGATGTGATAATGTAATAAAAAAAATGAATGAATGAATAAATAAATAATGACGAAGATAAACCAATACCAGGAATACCCAGGAAATAGGAATGGCTTTGTGGACACCATCGTCTCTCGCTCTCCATATGCTCAGTCTCACTTTATGTGAATGTGCGCGGCTAAGAGTAAAGAGCTCCTTGGGTCCTGGCAGCCGTGGAGACATCAAAAGGGCTATTTGGCATAGGTTGGGGGGCCTGAGCACATAGGACTGCAGCAGGAATAACACTGGGTGAGATGTTATTATTACAAGGCTGATTTGGGACTATTATGGAGAAGCTCTGTGGGGGTTTGGGCACTATAACCACCCTGACACAGGCACACGGACACACACACAAAGCATACATCATATAGACCTCACTGGCGCACATTCATAGGAACAACTGGAAAATACACAGATTAGATTAGATTTGCAGTTTGGTGGAATTTACAGCACAACACACACATACAAACATACATAGGACTTGTGAGTGAAATAGACGTACACACTCAGAAGGGAGGGGTGTGAGGCTTTCTGACGGCGGGTAAATCACATGTGACATAACCCAAACTCAGCCGAGGTGTGTCTCCAGACATGGTGTGATGTGGCGTGCCCTAATGCATTACTGTCCACCAGGGCTTTGTGTATATGGACGCCCATATGTGTGTGTGTGTGTGCGCAGACGAGCATGCGTGTACGCGTGTGTGTTTGTGTATGCATCTGTGCCCTCTTTACTGCGATGTTGTGAGCAGCCAATCATTTCTTCCAGTCTAATTAACACACATGTAAATCCAGGGTAACCGTGGAGCTCATCCAGGGACAACTAACTGTGACATGGCAACTGTGTGTGTGTGTGTGTGTGTGTGTGTGTGGTTCACTGAATTTACAGAAGTGTTAGAGGGGTGTGTTTGAACAATGAAGGCCAGTATGTTGTCACGAGTGCACCACCAGCAGCAACCATCAAGTATATTTAATTTGCATTTCCAAAAATAAAAATAGCTGTACTTCTTGCATGTCAATAAGAACATTTCCACACAGTGTTTCATTTTAAGGCAACCAAATAATTTATTTTAGGCTACAGTTTTGAGATAAACCTAAAGTATCATGTAATGATTCATTCGGCCATAAGAAATTGTGCAATTCTTCCGTATTGGAGGCCGTGATTGTGAACAGGGGTTGTGGTGGGTATGTATCACACCTGATGTAACGAGACAGTGTTTCCTCGTTGGCACCTGGGGGAGGGGCAGGAAAAGGATGGAGGGGGGACGCTGCATCAGAGGGAATAACGACAGGAAGAATAAACACATGAATAAATAACAGCAAAAGGCAAACGGAGCCCAGCCATCAGTCCGATTTGGCCGAGCCTTGTCGCTCGCTTGTTCACCCACAGCTGGGAAATTCACGCTAACTTGCTTTGGTCGAGGAGGACGGCAGAGGGGGGAAAAGTGTCTCAGAAACATTGGACTCACCTTGTTGTCGATGGTCGAAGGCAATACATCGAAGTTCAAGTATATAACTTTTAAGTTAAGAATAAGCACTAATGAAGGTAATGTATGAATGGAAGTTCTAAAAGGAGTTGATAAAAAAATCACAGTTATTTAAATTGGTATGATTTGAGCTGGAAATTTCACCTGAAGTGTAAAAACTGAAAGGAGATTAAGTCTCGCCTAAGCAATACGATAAGAACGCTGTTAAAGTTAACCGCTGAAAGCAGCAGCATATTTCACATCAAGGACTAATGATACCAAATATTGTATGCAATTTCCTCTTTTCTTTTTCATTCCAGCCAATTTTTTGTGTGTCCAAACAATCAATTGCTTCCATTCAAACTTGCAAAGCGAATATGTTAAAGAGCAGCAAAGGTGCACTGCATGAAGACAAGGATGAGAGGTGCATTATAAAGCCTGTGGGACAAAGTGTCTGACCCCTAGTCTGCACCAAAAGCATCTCGTGAGTCCGACGAAATTTACACGTGCCCGTGAACGCATCTTTTCAGCACATTTCAAAGTGTTGAACAACAAAGCAGCAGCCAAACTCTCTGTGCTGTAAGGAGTTTTCCTTGTGTGAGGTTTCCTTGTCAATTTTTTCCATCAAAACTGACGCAATGAACCCCATTAAAGGAGAAAACATGCCATAAGTAGGTCGGATAATAAAATAAAAATATGGTCAGAGTTTAAATTTAAATTATAAAATGATTAATCTGGAAAATATAGCGAACTGTAGTCGGCCTAAACTGATGAGATTTGAAAAAAGTAATGCTATGTTGCAAAATGTACATACATTTATGTATTTAGTACCTTTTTATTGTCCATCAACGAGGCGTTTCTGTTGCTTTGTCATATGGAGGGAGCGGGGCAGTGGGTCAGATTAGTGGAGAGGAAGCAACATATCAAAAAAAAAATATATATACACCACAATATAACATCATATCTAAACCTGTAGATCCCAATTTATTTTTACAGAGTACACAGTGTGTGTGTGTGTGTGTGTGTGTGTGTGTGTGTGTGTGTGTGTGTGTGTGTGTGTGTGTGTGTGTGTTCATAATAGCAACATTCACTCACTAAATAGCAGAAACATGTTATTCTATGTTTCAGGATCTACCCGACAGTACAGGCTCTTTTATGGAACTCCCATGGGAGAGCTATAGGGATCCTATTTTCTCTGGGCCTATCTGTGCACAGAAGCAGTAATAAATACTAATATTGTGTGTGTGTGTGTGTGCGTGTGTGTCTGCATGGCTGACTCAAAACCAAACCCTTTGAAGTGGAGGAACGATGAGGGGAAGTTAATTACGTCCCATTATGCAGGCTGGGCGCGACCATGCACCAGTTAAGGCCATGTTTTTCCCTTTAATTAACTAGAAAGCCAAGCGCTCGCCTGTCAGGAAGCTGCTAAAAGAGCATTTCAGAGGGAGAAACCCTCGGGGCGCTGATGAGAGGGCGCTAGGACTGGCCACATGTTAATGGTGAGGTGTTAGCATCTTAAACCACGTTATCATTCGCCACTCTCAGTAGTCTCGTGAAAATGTGCAAAGGGAAATCTCTGGGTTGGTCTCTGGGGGGAAAACTAGCAAAGCAACTTGACTTTCAGAGTTGATGCTCCAAAACTACAAAGTGCAAAGGACTGGAAGAAGTTAAGGAACTTTATTTAATTACTCAACAAAAAAAAGGACCAAACGTGCCTGAGCGGTAACTTCTTAATTAGAAAGTCCGTTGGATGGCTTGTGGATATGTAGCCAAAATGTAAAACTTTGTAACCTTGATTATCATCTCCAGCCAAAGATTAGCTTCTCAAGTGGGACACCCAGGTTATATAATAATATAGCTTTGAACAGATGCTTTACTAAGATGATACTTGATCCGTGCCTCTCATGTCGTATCAAAATTAATTTTTCAATATCTTTAACAATTTTCTGCCTGAACTTTTAAAAGCAAGATGGTCAAAATGAGCGTAAGACGATCAATACCAGGCCAGCGTTTTTGTGTGCTCTCTGTTTGGTCACATTATTCTCGCACTGGCTAATCTGATATTTACTGATATTTATGTCATTTGTGCAAGACAAAAGTGTCCGTTGCCTTTTACCACAAGCTAAAGGTATTCCTAATTATAAAACTTCAAATAACGTAATGAGAAAAAAAATATATGGAATGTTTCGCAGGGATGTTGATTTAAAGAGTGTTTACTATATTCCTTCACACTATATATAAGCTTGATTGTTTTGTAGTTCGTATTGCTGAGTGAGTGGACAGCAACTGTTGGTGTTTGATCATCTTACTTACCAAGATGTCATCGTTTGTGTTGAGGTTGGAAATAAAGCTGCCTGAAAAATCAAACCCTCTGCTCTCATATGCTGACACCTCACTGTTAACTACCTTGCAGATTTCCTCTCATTTCCCGTCTTTTAACAGTCAACAACTGAACATCTTATTTTGAGTGTCTTGTTGAAAACCTCACAGCTTTCACCTGATAGGTTTCCACGACTGTAATTGAGCATTGTTGTGCCATGTTCACTCACAGAATACACACCTTGTAATGTCGCTCGCTTGAGAAATGAGATGATTGCAAAGAATTTTTGCTCAGCTAATGCTTTCTTATGATCCTCAGTTTGGAAAATGGCAGGGACAACTTGAAAGGTTGCCAATTATTTCTCTGATGTCCATCTATTTTTGAGGGTTCATTTCAAGGCTTGTATGTCTCATCAGTTTTAACAAATATTCTGTGTATTTTTTTTTCTGGAGGAAAAAACTTTTTACATTTAATATCAACACCATGAAAGCCACTCTAAGCACTTCGGAGTATCTTCAAAATAAGTCATCAGCAAGGTGTTCTTCTTACGCCACAAACCATTAACAAACACAGGTATATTTTCAACAACAAATGTACCATGCTTAGGATGAGTTCATAATTCAGGAATCATTCATGCAAGGATGTCTATTTAACAGGATCCACACATGCAAGTGCTACTAATAGACAATACTGTGCACTACCAAAGGGTGGTGCTAACCACAAACTGAAACTGAACTCACATACACACACATTTGAATCCAGTTTTCCCTCATCTAATGTATATGGTCACAATAAAATATGTTTGTAGTCCACATTTATCCACATTTTGTATATATTATGTGATATTTTATAGCAATATCAGATTTAGTTCATGCTGTTGTACACACACACACACGCACATAGATGGGGACTGGGGACACTCTTTTTCTCACTCTCTCCACACATATTGACCGGTCTGGGGGTCAATGACTGTGCAGATGACAAGTGAGTTGTTATTAATGGCCACAAGTTCCAATATATCCGTATCCGTGCTGGGAAAATGGTCTGCAGGCGACCCACACTCCTTCCCCCACACTGGTCTCCAGCTGTCTGGCTCCACTGTGTAAAAAGATCCAGGCTAGTGTCTCTTCTTTATCCTCTCACAACATCTTAAAAACAGAGGAAAAGCAGGGAAAATCAATAATAATAATTTAAAAAAATTATTTTCAGAAAGTTTTCAACAAGTTGATAAAAGTTGTCCCAATACAACACATGGTCCAGTGAACAGATAGAAAAGAAACACACATGTAAGTTAAATGTCAATTTATTTTTTCCATCCACACAGTAACATTTGTTTGGTCCAGGATTGTTCTGTGTTATGAAACCCTGTAAATGAATTCAGCGAAAATCAAACCATGGTAGAATAAATAAGTAGAACAGTTTTGAATTAATAGGAGGGCCGTGCTGCCTCTCACATTGTCCACCATTTTATTCTTGCAGTGCTCACAGTAAAGACTTGCCTTCCCTTTTATATATTTTCGTACCAGCCCCCGTCATCTGCAACCATTATGTTGTTATTTGCACTTCTCTATCCTCTCGTGACTGTCAGACGACTACTGCCCTGTCACCACCCTGACTACTGCTTTTACTCTCTGCTGCTTACTATTGTTCATAGTTTCCTGCTTAAAACCAGTTGTTTTGTGATCTTCTTTCTTTCTTCCATCCATCCTTTTTTTAATTCCTTCTTTCCTTGACTAATGTACTGATCTTTTCGTACTCACAGCATGCCTTGGGTGAATACTTAATTTATATTGTCTGTGTTCATTAAATCAAATATATTAAGATGTAATTAGAGCATTTATGAATTAATTATGATGTTGCAGGAAGTATCTCAGGTGCTAGTAAAGAATCTGACATATCTGTCTAAGCCTTAAGGTGTTAATTTGTTTCTCAGATAATACGAAAGAATGGACCTGTTAGTCGAAACTATTAGTTGATTGGTCAATTTGTAGTTAGGCAGAAAATTAACTGTCAACCATTTTCATAACTTATTGTTTAAGTTCTACACCATTCAGAAAATATTATCATTTTCAGGTTTGAAGGTTGCAGCTCCTCAAATGTGAGGATTTGCTTTCTTATGATTTTGTTTAAAATAATTCAAAATTGGCTTTATTTTAGTTTTTTTGCTGTCGGATGTGTGGAAGAAAAGAGACATTTGCACCTTGAGTTCTTGGAAATTATACTGTGAAAATCTACTTCGACAAATAATGAATCAATCAATCAAGAAAATGATGGGCAAATTAATAACAAATATGTTACATTCAACCCGGGTTCCTTATGTCCGGTCGAAAACCAGAAACCATGGAAATATTGTTGGTGTATATTCAAAGATTTGAGTTCAGCATGTGCAGTTTTCCACCCTTCTGGGTAAAATCAGGGATTGTTCCTTATTACTCAACCCCTCTTCTTTTTTGTGACACACACACACACACACACACACACACACACACACACACACACACACACACACACACACACACAGAGTCCTCTTGTTGGATCCTCTTTTTGTCCTTTACAGCTTGCCCTCACTCTGATATTTAACTCTCCATCTTGGTCTATTCTTCCCGTCCTCTGTCCTATTTCTATTTCCCCTCAATGCTCTGGGACCGTCTCCTCCTATCCCCCTCTTCGTCTCTCTCTCTATCGGTCTCCCTCTCTCCGGATGGGTTCCGGCTGTTGAGCTGGTGGAGGCTGGTGGCTGGTGTGACGGCTCGGCTGTCTGGTGTCGCGCGCGATCAGGGCGGACGTCGCACGGCGAGGACGATCGGAGCTGAGCGCCTCCGCTTCACCGCGGGTCACCTTTCACGGGCAATTAGTGTCGGAGCAGAGGCGCGCTCGCCGCTTGTCGGCCCCGCTTATTGTGAAGATCAACGGCAATCAGTCTCTACACTTCCACCCTGCACTCTCTTCCTTTGCTCCTTTCACGTCTCTGCCTCCAACGCTCACTCTCTCTTCCCCCTGTCTTTCACTGTTGCCTCTATCTCTTCCCCTGATGTGTTTTTGCAGCTCTGTCTGGCAATATGTTATCCAACCATTCAGCTCTCTCTTCATTGTACACTCTTTGACTTATTTGCCAACTTTGTTCAAACCATATAATGCTAGACTCCACAACCCTATATGCTCCCTAATGCTTCCGCCCCTCTGCACAATCTTCAATTCACTTCTCTCTTTAGCTGATGGTGCAGGATGTTTCCGCTGTTTCACTCTCAATTACTGTTCTCTATCTTTCTTGTTGTTTTACTCGCAGCACCACTGATCAATCTTCGGGGCATCAACACTGAGAAGTCATTAACGTCTGGTCATGGATTCAAATTGCCTTATTGGATCACAAAACTAGAGCCACAGCAATATATTAGCTTATCGACCTAAGTGTATATGTCGGCCTGCAAATAAAAACAAATTGCAGTACAGAAACGTAAAATATATTTTTGAGTTAATTTTCAAACAATGTTCAATGTCTCGCAAAAATATATTTCTGTAATAGGGCTGGGCGATATGACGATATCATATCGTGGACGATAGGAAAGTGTCTACCGGGAGAGATTTGGCCATACCGTTTATATCGCGGAGAAAAAAAGTTAATGTGGCCTCATCTGTTGCTCTAGCTGTCTAGCTCTGGTGCGCCATGACAGTTAACAAACCAACTCTGTCACGGTGTCAGAGTAGATGGTTTTAACGGTCAAAAATGTCATCGGGCAAAGGAAACTTGCTTGCTGCTTCAGCGTGCTGTTGCCGTGACGCAGAGTTGGCTTGTTTTAAGCCGCAAACTAGGCTACATGGGTTAGCTCTCGTGAGCTAGCTGGCTAATAATGACATCTTTAGCTTACTCGGGGCTTCACCCCCGTGCTGTTATTGTTGGAGACAACCAGCAAGGCTGGTTTTATGTAACTTTAAAACATGTCAAGCTTGATATATATATATATATATATATATATATCCACATTGAAACGCCTACTTTCCCTCGGGCAGGCTCATTTGCATGTGGGGGCTTCATTAGATAAAGCTAAGGACAGCAAGAGTGCATCCTCAGCCACACTGATGAATAGCTGCTGCATCATAAAGTTACCTTAGAGTAGTCCTGTCGTAACCCTCATTTGCATCAGTGCCTAGTTTTTAAAATATATTTACTAACTCACTGAATGGTGGACACTTACCGTTATTCCCGTGTCCTCTTGAGAAACCTCTGGTAGTGTTCTGCAATTTAAATAGGTTGCTTTTGATGCCGTTAGGGAGGCTGTGATTTAAGAAAAATGTCAGTCAATTATGATGATAATGACAATCACCAACCTAAATTTGCAGAAAAGCTGTTAATGATATTTTATGTGGGAACCATTGCTGCATACATTTTAACGTCAAGAGACATTTCCTCTGAAAGATTTCATACGAAAACAAAAACCATAAAACACAAATAACAATCAAGTTTGCTGAATAATTAGAAGTAGTAGTAGTAATGGGGTCAAGTTCTAGAGTTAGCTTGGATTATCTGTAGGGATACACCGGAATGCTAGCCTGGAATTCCAGACCCACATCTAGAACGATATAGGGTCTGGCCACGATCAATATACCTTCCCAACTCAAGGTGCGGCACCTACATGTGCATTTCAAATACCACTGCACGCAAATGGATAGCACTACGACCAATCAGAGCAATAAACAAGGTGACGTACTAAGCCCCGTTTTTTAAGCGAAGAGCGGGGTAAACTGGTAAAAAAAACTTTTGCCGTGGTCGGTCGGCAAAACCGAACATTCTTCTTTCTTGCTAATGAAAGATTTGAGTGCCGTTTTCAAAGTGTTAAGGCCTAAGCCGTTTCAAACAAAAACAACATATCCGCATCCGCATCTTTGTTGTTTACTATCACAGCTTCGACGGCGCATGCACAGCACTGTCTTCATCCGGTTACGAGAGCCCCAATAACAGATTGAATTTGATTGGTAGCTCAGAATTTGGCAAATACCAAAAGTGTTTTTTTCATAGCTTTTCATTTATTTTGCCTTTTATTCACTATTGCATAAATTAAATGGGAGTAACGGCTGTACATAGTCGCGTGACCTCGGCGTGGTTGTCCAGGAGGCCATTATTGGAAGAAAATATGACAAAACTGAAGGACAGCAAGCTCAGAAACTGCGATCACCAATCACCAAAGTAATTGCATTTGGTCCTGAGGTAGAAATCTACTTTTAAAAAATGTATAGCACGGCATTAAAAATTAGTGTTTTGTTTTTTTGAAAGACAGTTGAATTTAAAATCAAAACTCTATTGTTTTATTTAGTATGTTATTTCATTACAAAAGCCATGTCTGACACTGATGCCACTATTGACAGTACAGTAATTAGGCTGCTTGAGTCTATAGGTTTTGTTGTTGTTGTTTAGCCAACTCAGAGTCACAGAATTAGAGGTAATTAGCTACAGCTGAGTAAATAGACCAAAGACAGATGTCATTATAGCTGGCGACATCAATGGTGATCCTTTTACTTACAGCTTGTTACGACAGTGTTGCATACATTGAACTCTTAGTTGAACTCTTTACAGTACAATTTTGATTTAAAAACAACTAATCATTCAGTAAGGCCTAATCAGATAAGATTGTTAGTCCTTCACTCTGTAGCAATCAGAGGCAGCTTCAATTATCACATTTAAATTCAACCTCTTAGCTCTCTCTGACTCTTTGATGGTAAAACTATTTGCTAAATACGAAAAGCCAGAGAAAAATTTAACTTTATCATGAAGGTGAAATATATTAAAGTTTGCCTTTTTAACAAGTGATTAGATCTGAAGTCAAAATCCACAGGAATCTAGAGTTCATACGTGTGGGATTTGAGTTTTTTTTTTTTTTTTTTTTTACTGAATTTGCTCTCCAAGAAAAAGTAAACCGTAAACATGATGAATAAATCATATTTTTCTTTTCCATTCCTCCCTGCTCGGTTTTACCCCCTTTTTATTTTTTTATTTTTTTTTATAGACGGACCCACGGGTGGCTGCATCTCCCAGGCCTCATGCCATGCTGTCTTTTGAACGCAAACCTATGCGGATGGGCCTTGAACGCCTGTTTCATCTAGTCATCCAGGGCCTGACGAGATTTGACTGGTCCAGTCCCAAGTGAGTTCTGCATCTCAGCGGCTAGCTATCACCCTCGATAAACAAACCGAGCCCAAACAATGTCAGATGTTGGCTTGCATTCAAACGACGGTCGTTCTGGGAGGCACGTGGAAAAGGGAGGGAGAAATAAAGCAACAAAAGTAAAAAAATGTAAAGATCATGATCTGAAACGAAAACATCTCCAGAGGATTGTTTCTGCCCTTTTAAAAAGTCTGATTACTGATTAGCTTTAGATTGCTGACACTCTGATGCAGTATCCTTTCTTCCTCTCTTTCTGTCTTTATTGCTGGGGATGTTTTAGCAGTTTCTTTGCTCCAAGATTTATTGACTCTCTTCACACAGGGATTTTTTTTGTTTCCTGGATAGCTCTTCATTATTCAGCAGTAACACACATATTAAAGCTCTCACTAAGCTGCCAAACATTTGGTGTCCTGCTGTTCATGGCTGAAAACACTTATATCAATACTGTAGGATATTCTCCAAAAGGTCAGTTGACTGAAACCCACTGTCATGATCCCCGCAAATTGTCACTATCACACTTAGGTGTGAGCAATATGGATAAATCCATGTATGACATAAATTGTACATGGAGTTTTACATCCTAAGGAACCTGACAAATCAAGGACCTTCATCACATTGATTCAATTATCTAACTGAAATTCAGAATTACCATTAAAGCAGTTTTGCTTATTGATTTACAACATTGCCCATTAGCGCTGAAACAATAATAATCAATGGGTTATTTAAGTGTTTGCTTGAGTAGATACATTAACAACATATTGAAATGGGATGGGTTTTTTTATTAACTAGTTTCTTAGTCTGTGATGCTAGCAAAAGAAAGTATTTCAGAAAACAAGACCTCTTTATATGTCAGATAGTCCCTGGGAATTTTATGTCAAAATCAGCAAATATCTTCTCCCAATCTGCTTCCTGAACGTATAGTGTGTGCGCTGAAAAAGATAAATCCAGTGTTGATACACAGCCTAGGCTCTGTAAACAGGGATGTTGCTAGCTATGGTGGGCCCCTTTGTTTACTTATCGGTTTACAGAGCCTAGGCTGTGTATCAACACCTGATTTATTTTTCACTACAGTTAACGGATCGTGAGAAGATATTCACTGATTTTGACAACAAGCATTCTCTATAATCGCTGACTCCACCTTTTAAAGGCCCTGTAAACTCAAACCCATAAAAATCTTTTTTCAACAATGTATGTTATTTGAGGAATAAGACACCATATAGTAAACCTATGGAAATAGTTAGGCATTTTTGTCAATCCAAATTAAAGATATTATCATTATCAAAATTTTAAGTTTACAGAAATTCAGTTAGATGGTGTTTTTTTCAACTGATGTTTGTAATATTTATGAGACAGGCAACTTTTATATCATATATTGATTTTAACCATGTTAAGTTATTTGTAAAATGTTTCAGTTACTTCCAGCCCTATTGTCCACAATGGCTTCATAGACCCAGACATATTAAAGGGATCGCAATCACTGTATAAAGAATATGGCAAATTATCTTTGACAAATACATTTTTATTTTTATTTTTATAGGCTCATGCTAGATTTCTTTATATCTCACTACATATCTAACTCCACTTTAGAAAAAATAAATTACACTTTGCCTAAATCTGATACAAAAAAATAGAAATGTATCAGAAAATGTCGTCCCCAGCTGCACTAAAACTAAGGACGTTGCAGTTACATGGCTTGTGTCCTAGACCTTCAGGATGTCCTACATGTATCCCACCCCTAAAACACGCCTCTTTTTTCAGCAACCGCAAGTGAGATTTTACTTGGTTGTTATAACGAATACCAGACACACTCACAATATATAATAACAGAGATTGAGACCAGTATTCAGGTTGTTTTTTTTTTCTTTTTTCTTCATTGTACCAGAACCCAAGGGTGAGGCTAAGCCAGCCTTCAGGACTGCAGTGTTCTAAATCTTAAGTACTGGCGTTTTTTGAAGGGAAGAGTGGGGGGAAATCTTCCCAAGAGCTTGAAGGCAATACTTTTTATTTCTATTCCCGGGTGCTGATTTATTTGATTTTTGAGGAAGTTTTCCTAAGCGGGCTAATGAGAAGCACAGTGCTGTTGAATGATTTAGTAGGCAGATGGAGCACATACAGAGAGAAAGTCTAGAGACCGATTCTCTTTATATTTCCTAATTGTTGAGAAGAAGAAGGAGGTAGTTTAGTAATAAAAAATGACAAATAAAAGAGGGTTGCTTACCCTACTTGGGGCCATAAGATCACTATTAGACAAAAAAAACCTGCAGCAGTAAATCATGTCAATTCTTTAAGACTGTTTGATGAGGAACCTTTTTTTTCTTTTTTATTCATTTTATAAGAAATTAATTTGGAGGCCTGACACGGCCTACCATTAGGAAAAACCTCATATTGTTCAGTTGGGTAAATTACTATACTATACTATACTATACTATACTATACTATACTATACTATACTACTAAATAGCATGTGGGTTGGGCCACAGTGATGATACCATTTTTTTCATTATACAATCTCTAACTTAAACATAATAATGGATAGGATTTATATAGCGCTTTATTCCCTAAGGACTCAAAGCGATTACAGGGTTCCAGGTTCCATTCATTCAAACACAGTCATACCGGTTGTGGTAAACTACGATAGTAGCCACATCTGCCCTGGAGCAGACTGACGAAAGCGTGGCTCCCATTCCGCGCCAACGGCCCCTCCGACCACCACCTCAAACATATAGCAGTCATACACATTCACACCAGGCAAGGTGGGTGAAGTGTCTTGCCCAAGGACACAACAATCATGACACAGGTGGCCGGGTGGGGATCGAACCGCCAACCCATGTTCTCAAGGTATAAAAGATTAGGCATTTTCTCCCCATAGCTTCCACTTTATGCATGTTTTGTTCCCCTGCCCAGCCCTGCTTTGTCAATGCTAAGCAGCATACAAATGGAAGTCACAACTACTTTTAGTTTAGACCAAATTGGAAATTATGCTCTAAACAACGCTTGCATTATACTTTTGTTTTCTCATTACATGCATTAATGTTATTTAAATTTCAACACAGATATAGCCTATAAGCTAATATGAACTTGTCGTGCAGGGTTTTTCCTGGCTCAGAATGGGCCTTTGGGGGGTCAGTACGCGACCGACTTTTTTTGGGGTCGCGACAGTAAAGGCAAACGGTTTGTGTATTTTAAGAGGGGTGTTGGGTTGGGAGAGGGGAGTTTCTGTCCAGCTCAAGAGCATTTCAGTCAGCCTGTCAATCACTGCGTTACCATGGAGCTCACTGACGCTTATGAAATCACAATAAACAACCTGTAGATATGAAGTCAAAATACTAATAATGACTAGGCCTAACTGTTTAATACTTTAATTGTTTCTAATTGATCTAAACCATGGAAGAAGGTAGGGCTGCTCAATTATGAAAAAATCATAATCATGATTATTTTGAGTAATCACATTGTGTTATCACGATTATTAAAGACAGTTAATCATTGATTTAAGAACATTATGCATTTATTTTACTTTTAACAAGGTTTTTTTCTAAAAACACCATGACTTTGGACTTTAAACAAAGGCCTAATTGAACTGAAAACAGGGAGAATAGAAATAGGCTAAATAAGTGAAACATATTTTTAATAATTTAATAAAAATATGTCAAAATAAAAATAACCAGTTGTAAATGGTGTTGATAGGGCACGTCTTTTGCTAGCATTAAATGTAAGGGCATGATTTATTTATGTCATGGAGCTGGCTGGATAGGCAGTTGCATTGTAGTGTTGACAGTTGTGGTGGCAGGAGTTAAGGAGCTTTAAACTTCCTGTGTTTTTATTCATTGATTGCTTGGTCATAGACCACTATGACTCGACTTAAAGTGAATAAACAAATTGGTCGGGATGTTTAAAGGTGCAGATCAGGTCGTATATCACTTTTCTTTCTCTCTCTCTCTGTCTCTCGGTCGCGTATGTCATGTTACTCGCGTGTCCGCGCGTGACAAATCTTGCACATTATTTTAGTTTGTTGTGAGTCTGAAGTGTTTTCAGACAACACAATTAGTTTTACCTTTATTCTCGTCATCTAGAAGTTTTTCAAAACACCCGGCAATGCGCAACATCTCCCTCGTAGCTACTCTCTGGACTAGCCGTTAGCGAAACTATCAGGTGAGGGAGGGGCCGAGCGGAGCTCACGGCTGAAAGGGTTTGCTGCATTTATAAGCCTGCATGCCCCGGCGAGCGGAACAATGATAGTTTAATAACGATTATCCCCGACCTGATTTCTTTTTTTACAACTGAGATTGCAAGTAATATGACTGGAATGGCGCGGAAATGGAAACACATTTGGAGCCGTTTTAAGTAGATTTTTATTTATTTATCTATATAAAAAAAAAACACTTTGGCGCTGAGGATTTTCCTTTGGCGGGCGCTAAAATTCCTTTGGCGGGCGCCAACATTTTTTGAATGCAGGAAAAACCCTGGTCGTGGAACAAATCCCTAAAGTCATACTGTAAAGACACAAAAGGCTTACATGAAAATAATTACAATTCCAAATATTAACTCTCTTACACTCATCACTTTTGTAAGTGTACAGTTAATCAGTTTACCTAGATATATTTACACTTTTCTGTTATTCACACTATTTTAAACTGGTTTGTTCTAGTGAGTAAATTCTTCTGGATACTAGGGCTGTGTCAAAAAATTGAAATATCGATATATCGCGATACTTAGTTTCCCGATATCAGTATCGATTTTTATATCAAAATATCGATTTTTTTTTTTAATAAATGCTTTTATGATTTTTTTTTTTTTTTTTTTTTTTGCTTTTCAAGGCTTTATTGACAGTGCAGAGATACAGATATGAAATGGGGCAGAGAGGGAATAGAATGCAGAGAACAATCACGGGTCAGATTCAAACCCATGTCTGCTGTCAGGCCTGAGCCTCTAGGATACTGACTATTGAAGTTAGATCAGTTTTGTTTATAAAAATACTTAAGATTCACTGTGTCACAAAAGCACACTGATGTGTTTTCATTTTCATTGTGTCCTGTACAGTTAGTACAAGAGTGAATTGGATTTGTTATTTTGATGTTATGGCAGCTGCAGCAGTGTTTGATAATTTGCCAAAACAAAAAAAAAGGAAGAAAAATAGTAAAGGAAGTTGTGAATGAAATAGTTTTGACTTCATTTGTCTGTACAATTATCACTATATTGTGCTGTTATGTTTGACAAGGCAACTTGTTTATGGAATATCGCAATATATCATGATATATCAAGATACGCAATACATCGTGATATATCGTGATATATCGTATCGTGACCAGTGTATCGTGATACGTATCGTATCGCAAAGTCCTTGACGATACCCAGCCCTACTGGATACACTGGTCAACTGGACAAATTACATCTTAGAGTGGCTAATATTATTATTATTTTTTTTTTTTTTTTTTGCACCCAGAATATGAAAGAATAGTGAGATTTAAGACAAATGTTGTTGTGTAGGTAGATGGCTAAAGGGGGAATGACTGATTAGTGGAAACAAAAATGTGTATACAGGTAATGTGAGGTATTGGCAAATTTGACATACACATAGAGGAAATGTAGACATTCCATCAGCTATTAGGTTGTGTATATAAGATGGCCGATACTCAAGAAGGATTTTGATTGTAAGTGGATTTGCTGTTCTTGTAAATACGAACTTTGACCCCTTACATGTGTAGCGGAAGGAGGATTGGGCTCATGTTTATTCAGCATGTGAAACAGCCCCTGGGACAAATCACACTCAAGAGTGGCTGTCGCCCCTGGAGACTGAGAGAACCACCTAAGGGTGTGGAGCTAAATATGGAAATTGCAAGACATGCTCCAATATGCATATTCACTAATATGCAGTTCCTCAAAATAAAAACAGCTCCTTGTTCATGTTATCCAGCATGTCCGTCTGTCTTTGGCAAATACCACAGTGTAAAAATGTAAAGCTGCCGTTATCTGAGGCATGTTTCATTAACATAAATAAGCCCAAGTCATGTTTTTCTTACATTTCCTGTAGAGTGACTGAGGGCTATGTCTGTTTATTAATGCGTGCCTACCGTAATGTTCTGTTTACTCAGGTCTGCTTTACTGCGGCTGAAGTTGTCACTGTTAATATTGGTTTGTATTCAATCATCTTGTCGGCTTCTGAGAGGCGTGTGAGTGACAGATGTAAGAGGCAGCCGAACTGGAGGCTAAACTCAAGGAGGACAATGTCTTTTCTGCAAACGTAAGATCTCCGACAGACAGGCGTTAGCTGCCTAAAGTTAGACAACACGTCTGGTCCAGTAAACGCATTGACAGTGATCAACAAAGAAGTGTTGTTGTACTTTTTTATTTTTTTAATTGTCTTCCTGCGGTCTCAAAGATCAACTGCTCAGTTTTTTCGTCAAATGTTCATTGTCTTTTCTTGTGTGTAAAGCTGTTTAAGTAAATGAGATTTCCCACAGAGCTGTGTTCACAGAGAAGCGCTCAAAGTGATATTGACATGTTGTCAAGCTGGTGCCTCTCTCTGTGGACGTCTTGGGTTGTTGACGGGCCTGAGCTGCGATCATGTTTTTTTCCCCTACTGCTGTTGAGTAATTTCCGCTTGTCTCGCAGAAATGATTTGTTGCTCCTATTTTTAGTCCAAACTCCAATCTTCCTCAGTCAAGTCCGTCAGAAGTTGTCTAGAGAACACCAGCTGTGAAGCTCCTCTGAGATCACCTGTCTAAAATCTGGCCAGTTGAGGATTTCTTGATTGATCATGATGGGGGGATTAAGAGGGAGGCAAGGTGAGGTGACACTTGTTTGAAAATAATGTGAAATATGTCTTGCTATTCAGTGATCTTTAAGCAAAACCCTTGTCTCTCTGCTCTAAGTACAAATTGAGAGTATCCTCTGTGGGTCTGTCATGGGGAGTAGCAAAGCTTAGCGAAGGTGCCCAACAACACTTTGACATGGGGAGCCCAGAAATTAGGTTATCATTCAAAACACCGGCAGCATTTCCTTGAGGAAGAGATGGTCAGCATTTCAATATACATGTGTTGTCCTGGTAAGTCAGTGGCTGGAAACATGCATGCAATAAAACATATGTCTAATGCCCTTTAATGCATTGTATGCTTTTTTGACCATATATGATTTTCCTGTACATGTAAAATCCATGATCATTTGTTGATATTCAGTCCCCGATATAAATATGTTTACATCTGGTTCTGTCAACCATCATAACATAGTGATATCTATATTCAACATTGATCTGACTTTGGTAAACCAGAAATGAGTGGATTCCTCTTTTTCCTCTGTTCCAGTTTCTAAATAATCATATAAATATTGAACCACTTGCCCATTTTGACAAAATTTGAGGGATGTACCATCTTGTTGCTGTGCAAATATTGGTTGAAAATAGATAGAAAATATGTATGTTAAAATTCTGAGTTTCAATACAAACTTCTGTTTTAAATATTGGCTTTATGATTTAAATTTAAACCTATAGTATATGAAATGTGGCAAAATACGCTTAACACCCAATACAGCAGATTCTGATGATGTCACTCTGTGGGTTAACCACTATGAGCGACTCCTTTCACCTGCTGTTTTGATCCATTTATCAATGCAGCTTCGAAATCAAAAAGACGATTATTTACATCGGCTTGCGTCAACTGTATTATTATGTTAGGTCATCCAAATGTGAGTGCATGAAAATACCTATTACAGTTTTCAAGAACATTTGATATTACCCAGTTTTGATAGAATGTATGGCTTTGTGGAATATTTGTCAGAAACAAAAAAAGTGTCTGAAATAACAAGAGATGCCCAAGGCAGCCTGGATTGGTTGCCGACTTTGTCATAGATCTATATGGGAATCGTGTGGTAACAAAGTAGGGATATCTTTCAGTATGAAAAAGATGTATTGCTTTCATACTGCAACCACCCTCAGGGTAAAGATGCACAGTCAGAGCCCTGCAAGGTTGAATGGTCGAGGTCATCAGGCAGCTGTGTGACATATTGTTGTGATGTTAGGCACCTTGTGGGCCTACACCTCCACATCCACTCATCCCTTCTTGCAACACATGAGGCCCAACTAGGCTCAGATAAGGAGCTTATGGCTGTTGACCATAAAAAGAACATCAGGGCAACGAGCTACAAATAAAAGAAGGGTGGTGGTGAATAGGGAGGTGGAAGAAGTTTGGAAAAAAAGAGAGTACATCTAGAACAAGTCGGTGAATGACTGATGAAAGTGTGTGAGACTGACAAGAGTAAATGATAGAATAAAGAAAAGTAAGCAGAAGGAATAAGGCAAAGAGAGATGGAGAGAAAAAGAGAGAGCACAATTTGGGCCAAATGGGAGCTACACCGCTCCAGCTGTGACCATAAAACAGCAGGTGGATGCCATTATTAGGCTTTGCACATAAAGCAGAAATCCCAGAGCCACAGCTCTCTGTGTCTCTCTTGTCGCTAGTCATAGAACATGACTGGAAAGAAGAAGAAAAGCTATTGAGTTTATGATTTATCGACTTCAATGTATTAATGTGCATCAGAATATTTTTTTTTTCAATTCCAGTTTTCCAGTCTTCTGTTAGTAATTTGGGCTAAATACATAATTATCTGAACTGCCTCAATGAAGTGCTGACTGTAGACTCGCATCTGTTAGCTACTTGCATCAGTAATTATTGGACTCACAAAACAGAGTTTTTCAGCCAAAATATCAGCTGTTTTGCCATAAAAAGAGACCGTCTTAGGTGGAGTCAAGGAATCTTATCCAAATAACTTAATCTGCATATATCTCCTCCCAATACTCTATCTGTCCGTACTGAGTGCGCTAAAAATATGTCCAGTATTTATAGAGAGCCCAGGCTCTGTAAATGGGTAAGTTAGCAAATGGAGGCCGTGAACACTTCTCCAACCAACTATAATCAACTAAACAAATCAACTACAGGCAGCGTTCTTGAAGTCAGTAACAACAATCCTATTGGATAGGTAGTTAGTAACGACTGCTGTTGCTAAGTCAAGGTGTGTCTGGGGGCAGAGCCTCTGAAGGAGGAGGAAGAGAGGGGGATGTGTGTTGGTGGTCATTTAAAATCAACAAGCATTCTCTGGAATCCCTGACGTTTTACAGGCCACTTTATAACATAGGCTCCCTATTAAAGTATACTGATTAAGACAGATTTCCACTACATTTCCTTCATATTTTATATTCATGAACACAACTGCCATGACATGGTCCTTAAGCTGTTTGTATTTTAATAAGTTATCCTTTAATGTATGATTATCTCAAAAGTTTGCAATATCGTGCACCGCTCCCCTTTCACTCTCTCCTGTTTTCTTGTTCGGTGTGAGATGGTGGCAAGAGTTTTTGAATTTAGCTGGGAGTGTATCTAAGAGCTGTCATCTGGGATGATAGTTTGATGGCAGATGTGAGCTGCCATTGGAGCACCCTCCAGGTGCCCTCGGGGCTAAATGGATGGCTGCAACATGGCACTTTTAGAAGGCACTTCTTCGAGCTGATTTTTTTCACTAGCTGTGTTTTTCCTGCCATTAGCAGACGTGTCTATTTGGAAAGCATTTTTCTTTTAAACTTTCTGTCTCCCGACTTTTCACAGACCTTTCACTGTTAGAATTTAAAAAAAATTGCAGTCGTCATAGTATATAATTCATAGTTACATTGATAGTTAATTAAGTTAAGCATTTGATCTGGGGGAGGGGGGGACACACCCTTACCTACTGCGCCACGGGTGCCCCCCCATGCCTAATTTCTATCTGAACTTATTTGTGTGTGTGCTGATGTTTTTCATTTTTTTTTCATTCAATTAACTATCGTAGAAAGGAGAAACTTGTTAGATTGAAATCAACTCAATCAATGCTAACAACCACTCACTGGGAATCGCTGTGATGTGGATCATCTTCCTGATTCTGTTGTTTTGGCCTTGGCAGCTCTTGGTGCATCTTTTGACTTTTTGATTGGTCTTTCATTGGAATTCAGTCTCTTTTTTCCCTCTGTGGCCTCAGCAGGGAGTGAAAGTGGTGTGTGGAAGCATGTCAACCCCCTGATTTCCTTTTAAAAAGCCGACCCTGATGCTTTTAAATGCATCATCAAGGCAATGGGCTGTCCAAGTCGGTTACAAGTTAACCAAATAAACACTGACAATGAAATTAATAATGCATATTGTTTGCGAATGCCTCAGCTGGATGATTTGACTGATGTATGCAAGGATGGTAATTTATTGAAAGTAAATTCATGTAATTGTGCAGCGGAACTTGATGAAGCAAAAGAAGGTGTCAGCACGGCTTCCATCATCATCAGAAGAAAGAAATCATTAAAGAGCAAAAACAAATCCAACTTCAAAGGACGGTGCAGAACAAACACTTATTTTATGGATGTGTTTCATTTAGACCAAAGTTCAGAACGGCTCTCATGGTAAATATGTCAGATTTGTTGTTGGTTGTTTGTGGATTTGATAGTTCTGGTTTATTTATTTTCCACACGGTCCACAGGGATGTAAACACTCACTCTGCACATATCAAAGTAGTCACTGTAAATGTAATTTGAAGATGAGGATGAACAAGAGCCAAAATGTAATTGTCATTGTTGAGACACATTTTCAGGATGAGGAACTGAACTGGCAAGACGACCCCAGTGCCCAACTTGAAAATAAGAAATGAACTGTCATCAAAATAATTTTGATGTCAGCAGTGAGTTGACGTAAACATGATGCATTGGCTTCAACAAGCAGAATGGACAAACTAATTTTCACTGCAGTACCAAGAAGTACTGTTATGTACTATCAGAAATAGCCCCGTCTAAAGTGAATAGGAATGTATGCAGTAAGACAATTGATATTTACTTGTGAATGTATGTTACCATGCTGAACAAATGTAATGTGGGCCTTTGCTTTCCTTTTCTGGTTCCTAACAATCTGTATGCCTGATACAGACACACAGGCTCAGGCCTCCTCTCCCAATCCGACATTACACTAGACCTTTTCTTTTTTTACTAACAATGTGGACGTCAATATTCCAGATGTCTGGCCATATCGAGTAACTACAGGACATGGTAATCTACACAAAAACCTACATCCAAATTAAACTAGTCGAAAAGGGAGGTCGGTATTCTGGTGTCATCATTGCCACCGGTGTCACATCATGCCATGACGATTTTGCAATATCGTCATGACCTCATAAACACCCACTCAGATAATGCACAGGACAGAGTCAGGCTGAATCTTTAAACTAGACTGTTAACTACGGAGACGAGTGTGCGCCATATTGCAGCGGCTGAGTGTCTAATTTTATCTGCCAGAGTTCATTTCAGACGCTCGCATTGTGTTAAATCTATCGGTAACACAGCTGTCATTGTTCACACACATGTAGCCGAGTTTGCGGGTAGGCAATCATGTATTCCCGCGGAGAGGGCGACCACGCCAGGTAGTACTGGAGATTCACCGTGCAGGGAGAGCATGCGAGTCAGGCTTTAGCTCTGCCTGGCGCGGCTGCTGAATCACAGCTTGAGTTGCAGGCTACCTCAGGCTAACAAGTAGCTTGCGAGTAATCCATCAAGTTTAGGTTTTAGGTATTCAGTAAGTTCTCAGCCCTGAAAACCCACACGTCATAAAACTACACAGTTGTTACTCATCAACAAGAGGGACCTGGCCAAGGTACCAGCTGAACTTTGTTGTTGAACCTTTAAATTTAAATTTTTTTTTTTTTTTTTTACCTTTATTTATACAGGTATATCCCATTGAGAACGAAGACTCTTTTGCAAGGGAGACCTGTTTTCCTTTCCCACGTTACCATTCACACACACATTCATACACCGATAGCAGGCTAACTATCGACATTCACATGAGGCAAGGTGGGTGAAGTGTCTTTCCCAAGGACACAACAACTATGACACAGGTGGCAGGGCGGGGATCAAACCTCCAACCCTTTGATCATCGGCCGACCCGCTCTACCAACTGAACCACAGTCGCCCCAAAATGGTTTAAAATGCATGAAGTCTCTATTTGGGAAAGGACATACAATTTACATATAAATTGATTAATTGTGTTTATATAAAGGGGTTTCAGTTGGTGCAAAAAAGTATTGAACTTCTATACCTAGCCCTAATCACAACACAGCTCACTTACACGTTTGCTGATATAACTGCGCTAACATCAAAATGGCCTTTTTCTGAAAAGGCCTGTCAGACAGAATGTGACAATTGATGTTAAATATTAGTAAAGTAAACCATATGTTCCGGGGGGGAAAAAGAAGATTACCCATGCATTATTAAATGTGATTAACTGTCAGCCGTTAATTACTGCTTGTTAAAACATTATTATGAAAGAATGAGATGTTGGACATGATGACTGTAAAAAAATTAGAAGTTTGTTGTAAACACAGGAATCGTATGAAGTGTAATCAGATAAGAGGGAATAACTTATTGTCAGTGAATGTCTTTTACCTTCTTAGTGTGCACTGGTAAAAGAGCTTCTCTTGATTGATATGGGGTCTTTGTTGTAACTCATTTGAATATTTGAATCGCTTGCATATTAAACATTTGATCTGTTTAAAAGCTGATGGTGGTGCTGTATGCCTGTTTGTCAGTCCATGTCTATGTCTGAATTCCAGTGGTGTTGTTGGGGCAAGCTCAAGCAGGCAATTTGCTGGACTGTTTCTTTGATGCCTACTATTGGATTATATTCATAAAGGAAAGAATGCTTTGAAAGTACTTGTTATTCACACAAGATATTGTATGGCGGTATAAGGTCTTTCTGTAAGGCTCAATTGAATATAATCAAGTTGGGTTTTTTTTCCCATACAGAGGTGTACAACTCAATAGTACTGCCATGTGCTTGCTTGCAGTTGTCTTATGTCACATACTGTAGTTTCTTTTTCTTGTAGACTTTTCTAGAAAACATCAGTGATTAAAATGTACCACACCACATAGTACATCTCCTTCCTGGGTGCTAACACCTCTGTCACTCAAAAAGTTAATCACACAGGAGGGCAATGGAGATGGAAGATGGAACCAGCTTGTGTACAAGTATTTCCATTTCAGTTAGTTTTTGTATTTTTGAGTTTACAACCTCTAAATGCTGTTATGCTGCGTTGCTCTGTCTACAATGACACAGCAAAAAAATATATATATACAGTATATATATATATAGGGGAGAACGGGGGAATCTGAGGCATCGGGTAATGTGAGCCACCCCCTGTATCTAGGCAACGGAAAATATTTGTGGTCATGTGAGATATATGTTTTCAAGCCCCTCTCATTTCCCCATGGCCCTGAAAGAGATGACCTCATGGTGCTGTGGTAAGCATGTTTTTTTCACCAAAATAGGTATTTTGCATGTAAAAGTAAATTTTCTTGCTGTCAACTTGATCCAGGGTTTTTCCTGCATTCAAAAAATGTTGGCGCCCGCCAAAGGAATTTTAGCGCCCCCCAAAGGAAAATCCTCAGCGCCAAAGTGTTTTTTTTTTCCAGTCATATTACTTGCAATCTCAGTTGTAAAAAAAGAAATCAGGTCGGGGATAATCGTTATTAAACTATCATTGTTCCGCTCGCCGGGGCATGCAGGCTTATAAATGCAGCAAACCCTTTCAGCCGTGAGCTCCGCTCGGCCCCTCCCTCACCTGATAGTTTCGCCAACGGCTAGTCCAGAGAGTACGAGGGAGATGTTGCGCATTGCCGGGTGTTTTGAAAAACTTCTAGATGACGAGAATAAAGGTAAAACTAATTCTGTTGTCTGAAAACACTTCAGACTCACAACAAACTAAAATAATGTGCAAGATTTGTCACACGCGGACACGCAAGTAACATGACATACGCGACCGAGAGACAGAGAGAGAGAAAGAAAAGTGATATACGACCTGATCTGCACCTTAAAACATCCCGACCAATTTGTTTATTCACTTTAAGTCGAATCATAGTGGTCTATGACCAAGCAATCAATGAATAAAAACACAGGAAGTTTAAAGTTCCTTAACTCCTGCCACCACAACTGTCAACACTACAATGCAACTGCCTATCCAGCCAGCTCCATGACATAAATAAATCATGCCCTTACATTCAATGCTAGCAAAAGACGTGCCCTATCAACACCATTTACAACTGGTTATTTTTATTTTGACATATTTTTATTAAATTATTAAAAATATGTTTCACTTATTTAGCCTATTTCTATTCTCCCTGTTTTCAGTTCAATTAGGCCTTTGTTTAAAGTCCAAAGTCATGGTGTTTTTAGAAAAAAACCTTGTTAAAAGTAAATCAATGATTAACTGTCTTTAATAATCGTGATAACACAATGTGATTACTCAAAATAATCATGATTATGATTTTTTCATAATTGAGCAGCCCTACCTGCTTCCATGGTTTAGATCAATTAGAAACAATTAAAGTATTAAACAGGTAGGCTTAGTCATTATTAGTATTTTGACTTCATATCTACAGGTTGTTTATTGTGATTTCATAAGCGTCAGTGAGCTCCATGGTAACGCAGTGATTGACAGGCTGACTGAAATGCTCTTGAGCTGGACAGAAACTCCCCTCTCCCAACCCAACACCCCTCTTAAAATACACAAACCGTTTGCCTTTACTGTCGCGACCCCAAAAAAAGTCGGTCGCGTACTGACCCCCCAAAGGCCCATTCTGAGCCAGGAAAAACCCTGTAATCAACTGTTGTGCCAAAGCAAATGTATTCACATAGAAAAACTTATATCATATGTGTTGATGAACTACCAACATATGAAACCATGTGATGCTGATAACTGAAGATTTGCCTGAAATGCTAAGAGGTAGTTTTTTTCTCAAATTGTGGTGGTGGGGGAAAGTTAGCCAAATGCTGTGGGGGGAAAGTGAGCCACTGTCTCACTTTCCCCCACCATGAGGCACAAGTTAAGTTTAGTCTTAAACATATTTTAATGTAATATTACATGACATATGTTTTATTTTAATGTCATACACATTGTAGAAAAGCCATCATGCCAAGGAAATACACCAGGAAGACGACCTGGGGCAACCACACGGAAAAAGCAACTTCTCATCTTTCCCTGTAACCTTCAGGGCTGGAATGTAGAGTAGGCCTAGTTGTAGAGTATGACAGGCTGATGTTATAATCCAGTTGGGTCTTCTCCTGTGTTCTGAGTCCCAGGCTGTTCTCGCTGGTTCTGATTTTCCTATGCTTTGACCCCCAGACACTAGCTGGCTCTAAGGGTCCTGTGTTCTGACCCCCAGACTGTTCTAATCTAACTGGTTCTATCTTTCATTTGAATCTTATTAAAACCTTTTGAATTATAATATGTTGTATTTGATTTTGTTCAGAGTTACTTTCAAGTGTTTAGAAAATTTGCTTTGCTTAATTGACCAAACCCCATCATTATTTTACTAGGCCGACATTAGTTCTGGAATGGTGTGGCTAGCTTTCAGGATTCTTACTGTTACAATATGTGTTGTTATGGTAGTTTCAGAGTGGAAAAAGTAAGTGGATCAGTTTACCCCACAGCTGGGGTAAAGTGAGCCACATGACAACTTTTTTTAAAACAATCATATTTTCACTGCCCTTTGTCTTTAAAAAATTCTGCTAATGCCCATTTCTAGGAAACATTCTGAATTAATGGGAAATGTGTAAATTTGAGTGATAAATTATTTCGGCTCGCTTAGAGGGGAGCAAATGTAAAAAGTGGCTCAGATTACCCCGTTCTCCCCTATATATATTCGACTCAGCAGCTGATGATATGAATCATCCACACTTAAGGGGCAGCCCTAGTGTGTATCTCTGTATGCATGGCTGTATGAGTGGTCATATTCAGTTCTGTTACTTAAATTTCATGTAAACCGGAGCGGCTACACAGCATCTCTGATGAATAGCTTGTTGAAACAAAGTGTAAATAAATGTTCATTAATGAACTGAGCCTGCACGCATCATCGCATGTCTCGGTTGACAATGCAAATCGCTTACACAAGTGATGGGATTTGAAATCCAAATCCAGATTTCCCATGTCCGTCTGTCATATGAAGAATTTGAATGGGGAAAAGCAAAAATCACCCATCAGTTTTTTACTTCTTCTCTGTCTCGTGCCGTAATAATTTGATTTCAAACCGCCAAACATGGTGTCATAGTTTTCTGACAGGGCCTTGGGAGAGAGTTTATCTCATCATTAATTAAGTATCATATTTCCCTACATGCTGCCTGTGCTTAATTAGGAAGAGGGGGTCATTTTGGAAGGGCTTATTAACTGGAACAAATTTGTTAAAAGGAAGGAGACCGAGACAGATAGAAGAGAGAGGGAGGGGAGAAGAGGAGCGCCTCTGGGTTCAGTCGTCCCTGACAAGGCTTGGGCTCTGGGTGATTGATAACTGCAACAGTCACGGCTCGAGTCAAACTGGGAGAGATGAAGGAGTAACTGGTGGAAGAGACAGAGGGGAAGAGAGGAAATGTGGGAGGAAGGAGAAGGCGGGGGGAGGGCTGCTGGGGGGCCGGGAGGAAATGATTGCAGACATATGCTAGCTCTCAAGCAAGATAGAGTTAGACAGAGAGGAGGGAGATGTAGGACGAAGAGGGAGGAGACAGGGAGATATGAAAACAAAGAGAAAACTGAGAGAAGGGGGGATACAGGGAGATGGTGGAGATTGATTGCGGTGCTGCACCACGTAACAGAGGCTTTATTTATTGTATCCCCATCCCAACCCTCTCCACCATTCACCTAGTATTTTTAGAATGCTAGATTTGATAGCGACCGAACCAAATATGTTTGTTGTATATATGAATAGGAGTATGGAGTGTTTTATTGTCTTTAACTTAACATGAGAATGCAGTGAATGCGTGCGCTACTATGCTTATGCATGGTAAAAGCCAGTCAAGGGATGGTGTCATATCTGTAGGTGACACCGTTTCCCCATTTATCTAATTCACAGCGATGTGATGGGTTGGCCAGGCTGGTACAACAACATATGTTTTGCTCAAATGTGACACCCCGGGTTGCCAAACATTCCCAGTGGCAGTACATGTGTTTTGGAGCTGACCTGCAGAAGTTTTGGCAAACGTGGGGAACAGCAGGGGACAATATGACTTTCGGACCCAGCACACTTGCGCTCGATGGTGTTTTGAGCGATTGAGCCTTGGAGGCAGCGTTGCCTGGAGCGGCCTGGAAGGCAGCAACTCTAATCCTAACCATAACTCTAACCCAAACCATAACTGTTGTCCTCCCAACGCTGCCTTCCAGGCAGCTGCCACTAAAAGTTAGTGCCTGGGTAAACTTTAAAGTTAAAAGGAAAAATACAGAATACATTGTGGAGGTATTTACAACTTTTGACACAGAGCTTTTAAAAATGCATCATAGCCAACCACTCTGTAAATAAAGTGTCCACCTTTACAGTCAGTATGGGGAAAGATCTCAGTGTGACACTTTGAGACAATTGTAGGGGTGGGGAAACTGTTTTTAAAATGTAAGGGCTGCATTGACACAGGTTTTTAAGCTTTGGTCAACAGCCTGATTATCAGTTGCAGTGGCTGAGCATGTTTATACTTTATAGCTACCCTCGTATGTTTCTGTGGAAAGAGGTGGGTATATTCAGTGAACTGTGAATCCTCAACTGTCAGTACACAGATGGAAAAAAATAATAATTTGTCATACACTAGACTTCGTCAAGTTCCTTTTGTGTTCTTAGTATGACTAAGGAATGGAAAATACTATTTTCCATAATAGAAGTATCATTTTTTGTTTGCCACACTTGTTGTTTTCTTTTGTTACTCCTGAGCCCTGTTTCAGGTAGCAGGTTTTACAATCTCTGGGTTTAATCCTGCGCTCTGAGTTGGTCAACTCAGAGCGCAGGGTTGATGAGTAACTCTGGGTTTTCGGTTTCAGAACAGTGGATCAGCGTTGGGTCAATCAACTCTGAGCGTGTTCACTCTGGGTGGAGCGTGTGCGTAAAAGCCATCGTCAATGGATCGCTGGAAACATGATTCACCATGGAAACAGAAGAAACAAATGCTTGATCCTCCCACTTCTCCACTTCTCAAAAAAAAACTTCTCCGCTCCTCCGACTAGAGTTTGAAATATTAACGAATGGGTTTATGGTATGGAGAAGAATTAACGGGGATATTGTCTCATAACTATGATCTAATCACCTCGGCCATTCGGGAAAAAACGGGGGAAACATTTTTTCTCAATAGAATCATTACGCTTCCATGAGAAGCAATCTATTTTAAGAATTATATCAGAAGCAGCAAAAGTAGGCTATTAAGCAGGGCCGCTGCTAAGCTTTTGGGTGCCCTAAGCTTAAATTGTCAGTGGTGCCCCCCCTCCCCCCCAACAAAAAAAAAACACCAAGATGCTCGCACCCATAGGGCGCAGGCGGAAATTTTCAAGATCTCTGCGACTACTTTTTGGCACATTTGCTGTAGTGATGAGTTTTTGCAAACAGCATTTACTAATAGAAAGAACAGCTTAACTTGTGAAAAAAGTTGCCCCGTATCCTACTAACTGCCATGAGATAATGCGCCCCAGGGCAAACACTCTTAAAGGGCCCCCCACTCGTTAATATCCAGTCAGGTACACTGATATTTCCATACAGATACATACAATTAATGGCAAAAACATATTAAGGAAGTCAGTGTTTCCCTTGGGATATTGTTGGAGGGACCCTGTTGGGGGTTCCTGGGGTATGCCCCCCCGGATTTTTTTTTTACCTTTTTAAAGTAAAATGCATCAATCTGGTGCACTTTGAGAGGAAATTTTAGAGGGTATATCAACTCCTGAGATGCAGAAGGAACATTATTTTTCAGATTTTTCTTAAACAGGCAGCACTCCTTACTCTGCAACTGTAAAAACAGTTAAGTAGATTGGTCTGCAGATCCATGTTCTATGATGGAGGGGCCAATTTCAACAGATAAAGGGTGGATAGCTACTTTTTATGAACAATTTAGAATTCACACATAGAAAGCTTATTTGTGTATGTGTGAGGGGGCCTTCAAGGCCCCTCATGGAGCCCCTTACACAGAGCTAGTAATGCTGTTGTTTTTAACTTGCCTTTGTATTTCTCCCCTACTACACTCAACAAAAATATAAACGCAACACTTTTGTTTTTGCTCCCATTTTTCATGAGATGGACTTAAATATCTAAAATTCATTCCAGATACACAATATTACCATTTCTCTCAAACATTGTTCACAAGTCTGTCTAAATGTGTGATAGTGAGCACTTCTGCTTTGCTGAGATAATCCATCCCACCTAACAGGTGTGCCACATCAAGATGCTGATCTGACATCATGATTAGTGCACAGGTGTGCCTTAGACTGTCCACAATAAAAGGCCACTCTGAAATGTGCATTGTTGTGCTTTATTGGGGGTCTGGGGACTCAGAACCAGTCAGTATCTGGTGTGACCACCATTTGCCTCATGCAGTGTAACACATCTTCTTCGCATAGAGTTTATCAGATTGTCAATTGTGGCCAGTGGAATGTTGGTCCACTCCTCTTCAATGGCTGTGCGAAGTTGCTGGATATTAGTGGGAAGTGGTGCACGCTGTCGTATACGCCGGTCAAGCACATCCCAAACATGCTCAATGGGTGACATGTCCGGTGAGTATGCTGGCCATGCAAGAACTGGGACATTTTCAGCTTCCAAGAATTGTGTACAGATCCTTGCAACATGGGGCCGTGCATTATCTTGCTGAAACGTGAGGTGATGTTCATGGATGTATGGCACAACAATGGGCCTCAGGATCTCATCACGGTATCTCTGTGCATTCAAAATGCCATCAATAAAATGCACCTGTGTTCTTCGTCCATAACAGATGCCTGCCCATACCATAACCCCACCACCACCATGGGCCACTCGATCCACAACATTGACATCAGCAAAGCGCTCACCCACACGACGCCACACACGCTGTCTGCCATCTGCCCTGAACAATGTAAACCGAGATTCATCCGTGAAGAGAACATCTCTCCAACGTGCCAGACGCCATCGAATGTGAGCATTTGCCCACTCAAGTCTGTTACGGCGACGAGCTGGAGTCAGGTCAAGACCCCGATGAGGACGACGAGCATGCAGTTGAGCTTCCCTGAGACGATTTCTGACAGTTTGTGCAGAAATTGTTTGGTTATGCAAACCAATTGTTTCAGCAGCTGTCTCAGTGGCTGGTCTCAGACGATCTTGGAGGTGAACCTGCTGGATGTGGAGGTCCTGGGCTGGTGTGGTTACACGTGGTCTGCGGTTGTGAGGCCGGTTGGATGTACTGCCATATTCTCTGAAACGCCTTTGGAGACGGCTTATGGTGGAGAAATGAACATTCAATGCACGAGCAACAGATCTGGTTGACATTCCTGCTGTCAGCATGCCAATTGCACGCTCCCTCAATGCTTGTGGCATTTTGCTTTGAGACAAAACTGCACATTTCAGGGTGGCCTTTTATTGTGGACAGTCTAAGGCACACCTGTGCACTAATCATGATGTCAGATCAGCATCTTGATGTGGCACACCTGTGAGGTGGGATGGATTATCTCAGCAAAGCAGAAGTGCTCACTATCACACATTTAGACAGATTTGTGAACAATGTTTGAGAGAAATGGTAATATTGTGTATCTGGAATGAATTTTAGATCTTTAAGTCCATCGCATGAAAAATGGGAGCAAAAACAAAAGTGTTGCGTTTATATTTTTGTTGAGTGTAGTTGAGGGGCCCATGATGATTTCTATCTTGTTACATTCTGATGAGTATACTTATATTTAGGCTATTCCTTTTTGGACCCTGTTATTGACCCTGTTATTGACATCAGTAACAGAGCTCTTTGACTATGCAACATCAAAAGTTACTATCAGTATCTCTGGCTAAGGGCCCCCCTGAGCCCTTGGCGCCTGAGCCTGTGCCTGGTATGCCTGTGCAGTAATCCACCCCTGGATAGGTTGCACAATTAAGACAAAACAACAATGGGCCTGTTCATAACTCATTTATATATTTTTTGTAATGTAATGATCATCATGACGTTTTTTAAAAAACCTCAATGTTGGGGGGCCCCCGGATCATATATTTTTCCTTTTTCATAAAAAAAAAAAATATATATATATATATATATATATAAAAAAAATGTTTTTGGGGGCCCCCCAGGAACTTGGTGCCCTACGCACTCTGCGTACCCTGCGTATAGGGAGCGGCGGCCCTGCTATTAAGCTTGCGCTGCACATCATTGCTGACAGTGTTTTATATTCGCTGTAGGCTATTACGTAGGCAAGCTATAATAGGCCTACTGTGAAGTAAACAGACTGTCGCTTCTTTTAAATGTGGATTGAAAGACATTAATGTTTGACACATTAGACAGTTTCCATTGTAGAGCTTGATTGATTATTACCAGATCCCTTGTCCTCAAGTGATCACAGTTTAAATTATAATATTCTGTATTCATATAATGCTATTTAACGAAGCTCGTCTGTGACTCTGGGATGACACAAGTGAACAGTAACGATCGCGTGCAGGCGCAGAATTACATTTCAACCTTACAGACATCTGTTCAGTGGCACAGACGTTAAAACATTTCCTATTAATAAAAATATACATACAATACAAATAAGTTTATTAATCTGAATGTAGAGCCTGTTTACGATGTGTAAGGGCCGCCTATGAACGAACGACAGCTGGGAACAAGGCTACTGATCAGATAAATGATCGATCAAACGTAAAATCATCAGTACATGATAAAAACATCCCGATGGAGATTTCTATGGAGCAATTGTGCTTTAAACTGTACAGGGACGCGTTGTAACAGTGACTCTTTCTTCGGTCGGAGCTGCAGCATAACAAACTCAGGGTAGGTCTAACCACCTCCCGAGCAGGTTAGAGCCATGGCATATGTTGCCGCTGTAACTGACCCTCGGTTGCGCTGAACCTGCTACCTGAAACGGAAAACCGAGAGTATCCACTAACTCAGAGCAAACAAACTCTGGGTTGCCTTAAAACCAGCTACCTGAAACAGGGCTCTGATAACTAGCATATATATTATTGAATCTAAAGAAATACCGACTTCATTATTTCGAGCAACATTATCATTTTGCTGCAGTGAAAACTTCTGAGAGCCATTATGTCCTGAGTGGATGGTCTTTGAAGGCGGGGGCAAGCGCCGCAGCGTTGATTGACAGGGTTGGCCTTGCCTTAATAGAACATAATTGGGCAATTTTGAAGGGTCTCTGAAAAATGACCAAATAATAACACATGACTTATCTTGAGCCTTGTTTTCTCAGATAATTGTGCAAAAAGCATCTGGCACACCATTAGTTCCATTTTCACATTAGAATAATAATCCTTTTGAACTAATAAACTCGCTCAAACGTCTGTGCTTGGGTGGTGGGGACCGTGAAGGGGGTGAATACTGTATGTTCCACTGAAAAAGTGCAGAGAAAAGGTAATTCGGGGTTAGGATGAACAATAACAAGATGTGGACTTTTTCCAGCCTTCAAATTTGAAAGTCACATACAGTCCCCTCCAAAAGTATTGGAACATTGAAGCCAATTCCTTTATGTTAGCTGTAGACTGGAAACATTTGGGTTTGACACCAAAATATTAACATGAGACAATAGATCAACATTTCAGCTTTCATTTCCAGGTATTTACATCTGGATCTGATACACAACTGAGAAGATAGCATTATTTGTAAAGGAACACCACATTTTTAGGTGAGCAAAAGTATTGGAACAGATACACTCAAAATAAATTAAAGTAAATAAGACTTAATATTTTGTTGCAAATCCTTCCCTTGCAATAACTGCATCAAGCCTGTGACCCATTGACATCATAAAACTTTTGCATTCTTCTTGTTTGATGCTTTTCCAGGCTTTCACTGCAGCCTCTTTCAGTTGTTGTTTGTTTACTCTCTTCACTCTCCTCTCTAGCAGATAAAATGCATTCTCTATAGGGTTTAAGTCTGGCCAGTCTGAAACCTTCCATGTCTTGCCCCTGATTAACTCCTTTTTTTGTTTTTGCAGTGTGTTTTGGGTCATTATCTTGCTGCACGATGAAGGATGTTCCAATCAGTTTGGTTGCATCTTTCTTTAAATTGGCAGACAAAATGTTTGTGTAAACTTCTGAGTTCATTTTGCTGTTGCCATCATGTGTTACATCATCAATGAAGATTAAAGAGGACCTATGATACTTTTCGACTTTTATGACCTATAAACGTTGTTATAATGATTTATAGTCATGTTTAACCATACTAGAATATCAAATAATTACGTACATGCATTTCGACGTAAACCCTGCTGACCGTCTGGGGTGGCTATGCAAACACTATTATATGGCAGCCGGTCGAGCCGAACTCGTTCAAATTTCCGGATTGTTTCTGTCACGCTCGGGTCGTTTCTGTCATGTTTCCATGTATGGTAATGCTGCCGCTCAGGCAAGCTCAGGCTGCATGCCCCCACCTTCCTGAAAATTTCCCGCCGCTGGAAGGAAGGTAACCAATCACAACAGAGTGGGGTTTGCAGCATGGGGGGAGGGGCGGAGAAGCTCAAAGCAGTGTGTAGAGAGAGACTGCTGTGCTCGCTAGGGTAAGAGGAAGAGTGTCCCGAAAATCTACATAGTTTTTTGTGATGTGATTCGTGTCAGGTTGCTCTATAGCAGTTTTTAGCAAGAAATGAAGACCAGAAAAGTAGTATAATAGGATCTCTTTAATGAGCCCATCCGAGAAGAAGCCATGCAAGCCCAAGCCATGACATTGCCTCCACCGTGTTTCACAGATGAGCTTATATGTTTGGGATCATAAGCAGATAATTTCTTTCGCCAAATTTTAGCCTTTCCATCACTTTGGTAAAGGTTCATCTTGACAACAACACAGTTACACATGATGGCAACAGCAAAATTAACTCAGAAGTCTACAGAAACATTTTGTCTGCCAATTTAAAGAAAGGTGCAACCAAACTGATTGGAAGATCCTTCATCATGCAGCAAGATAATGATCCAAAAAAACTGCAAAAACAACCAAGGAGTTCATTAGGGGCAAGAATTAGAAGGTTTTAGACTGGCCAAGTCAATCTCCAGACTTAAACCCTTTAGAGCATGCTTTTTACCTGCTAAAGAGGAGACGGAAGGGATTAACCCCCCAAAACAAACAGCAACTGAATGAGGCTGCGGTGAAAGCCTGGAAAAGCATCAAAAAAGAAGAATGCAAAAGTTGTGTGATGTCAATGGGTCACAAGCTTGATGCAGTTATTGCAAGCGAAGGATTGCAACAAAACATTAAGTCTTATTCACTTAAATGTATTTTAAGTCTATCTGTTCCAATACTTTTGCTCAACAAAAAATGTGGTGTTCCTTTACAAATAATGCTATCTTCTCAGTTGTGAATCAGATCCAGATGTAAATACCTGGAAATGAAAGCTGAAATGTTGATCTATTGTCTCATATTATTATTTTGGTGTCAAACCCAAATGTTTCCAGTCTACAGCAAAAATAAAGGAATTGGCCTCACCGTTCCAATACTATTGGAGGGGACTGTATGAGCTACTCAAGCTGTGATGTTTTTAGCTGTGAAATGCTAGAATATATTGCTTGCCATTTACCAATCGATCTGTATCAGATGAACACTTAAATTAACAATACTTCATGTATTGAACAATAAAATGGCTTGTCAGTGTGACTCCTTTTTAAATATTATTACTCTAAGAAATTATGCTGAATTGAAATAGAGACCCGAAGAAGAAAAAACTCCCTTGATGTGATGAATCAATCTTTTTTTAATCAATTACTGATGTTAATTGAGCTGTAGACAAATTTGCCTGCAAGTACCAAAGTGTGTTCATAGAAAAAAACTAAATAAATAAGCAGGTCTTGTACTTTGCCCTGCCTTCTTACCTTTCATGTGCAAAACAATAACGATCCCCAGGGGGACCGTTATTGTTTGGGTCTTTCTTCCAATGAGAGATTGCACCAATATCACGTCTCAAATTAAAGGATAATTAAAAAAATGTATTTCAAAGTTATTGCCGTCCATAAAACTTTGATTAGGCAAACATTAGCCACATTAGGGCTTAATGGCCATTGCCCCTGTGATTACAACAACAATTTTATGTACTGCAGAAAGCATATGAAGAAATGAATAATTAAGAATGCAGAAAAAGGGGGTTTTAAGCAGCAATATCCTGGCTAAGGTTTGGGTTGTTTTTAAGAACAGCTTGTGGTAGGGAAAATGAGAATGTGTGATTCAAAAAGCAATTTTCTGAGAACCCACACTATGCTGCAGAATGACCAAAAAGTGATGTAGGACATAAAACTTTCAACAAGCGAGCAGTAAACTACAAAAACCTGTGGGATTCTTACTAAAGAAACCTCACAGAGTTTCAGATTTCAGGTTTGTTTTTTCTATATGTATTAACGTTTGTGTGGTATCTACAAAAATATACACTTAAGAAAAACTGTATGACTGTATGTCATACCCTAACACAAATATAGTATTATTTCCCTGCTGTATTGGCACTGCTTGGCTCTTAAAACACTAGACTGACAAGACAGGAATTACACTCACCAAAAATATAAACGCAACACTTTTGTTTTTGCTCCCATTTTTCATGAGATGGACTTAAAGATCTAAAATTCATTCCAGATACACAATTGTACCATTTCTCTTAAACATTGTTCACAAATCTGTCTAAATGTGTGATAGTGAGCACTTCTGCTTTGCTGAGATAATCCATCCCACCTCACAGGTGTGCCACATCAAGATGCTGATCTGACATCATGATTAGTGCACAGGTGTGCCTTAGACTGTCCACAATAAAAGGCCACCCTGAAATGTGCAGTTTTGTCTCACAGCAAAATGCCACAGATGCCACAAGCATTGAGGGAGCGTGCAATTGGCATGCTGACAGCAGGAATGTCAACCAGATCTGTTGCTCGTGCATTGAATGTTAATTTTTCCACCATAAGCCGTCTCCAGCAACTTCGCACAGCCATTGAAGAGGAGTGGACCAACATTCCACAGGCCACAATTGACAATCTGATAAACTCTATGCGAAGAAGATGTGTTGCACTGCATGAGGCAAATGGTGGTCACACCAGATACTGACTGGTTCTGAGTCCCCAGACCCCCAATAAAGCAAAAAAATTCACATTTCAGAGTGGCCATTTATTGTGGACAGTCTAAGGCACACCTGTGCACTAATCATGATGTCAGATCAGCATCTTGATGTGGCACACCTGTGAGGTGGGATGGATTATCTCAGCAAAGCAGAAGTGCTCACTATCACACATTTAGACAGATTTGTGAACAATGTTTGAGAGAAATGGTACAGTTGTGTATCTGGCATGAATTTTAGATCTTTAAGTCCATCTCATGAAAAATGGGAGCAAAAACAAAAGTGTTGAGTTTATATTTTTGTTGAGTGTATTTCACAACATTCCTAGGAATGCAACAAAATATTTCTTTAGAAATGTATCAATCATTTGATATTTTTTTCAATCTACTTAGTTTTTGTCTTTAAAATGTGGATAAATAAAATTAAAAAAATAAATTGGAGAAGCTATTTTGTGAGATATCTGACCAAAATGATTAAGCAATTATTACTTTTGTAGTCGATACATTTTCTGTCGATTGGCTGATAATGGACTGCCAGATTTCTTCAGATAGTTTTGCCCAACACATACAAGAACAATAGCCTGGTCCTACCAGACCATCGTACTTCATTTAATTTGTACAGAGGGTCTGGAATCGTTCAACTGACAAACTTTAACTCACTTGTAGGTGGGTGTCGGTTGAAGTTTAAAACTATTGGATCTGCCCAGTGCCACTCTGGATCTGCCAACCAATCGCATAATGTTTGGTGTGAGGTATGTCGTGCGCCGGCTTCTGACCAGTGGCGTGGCGTGGGGATTTTTTTTGAGGAAGCCAAGTGAGACAACACCTTTAATCTACATGTTTATTGGAAGGTGGGGGACAGAAAAGGGTAGGCTACGTCGTAGCTTGTATTTAATGTAACTACAAGCGCTATTATAGCGCCTGGTCACTTTACCAGGATTTACACACGCCTGTAATCTGTCCGACACCGCTCGTTCTCTCTCTCTCTCTCTCTCTCTCTCTCTCTCTCTCTCTCTCTCACTCACTCACTCTCACTCACACACCTCCTAATTGTCTTATTAAATTATAATTTTTATTATAAATGCACCCCCCACCCCGACCGAAATGCACAACTAGCCGCAGGATCCAATCAGTAACCAGCAGTACTGACATCATCCAATTACGGAGTATTTATTGGTTTAGAGAAAGAAATATGTCATGTCCATTCCAATGGATGCAGGGTCTGAAGGGGTTAAGACAACCCAGAACAACTTCAGTGGAAACCAATGCAACTTAATCCAGGCAATCAAGGCACATTCAGAAATAAAATAACAAAACATAACACACATAGCTACACGGACAGTTAAGTGAACAGTTAACCCGCGCCGGGAGAAGGTGTGTATTCACTATTTGTAGAGGAAGGCCATTAGCTGAAGATTGCCGCTACCAGCTTGCCACTCGGTGCGGACATAGTTCTCCTCACTGAAAGTGCGATAAACTTTCTTTCTCTCCACACGCATTGGCCTGCCGTCAGATTAGATTTTTAATGGCTCCTCAATTGGCAGTTTGGTAAAATAATGTTTTACTAAATACTCAAAATCTCCACTCTCATAACTGTTCTTGCTAATATAATAACAATGCAAACATGCTAATCTCCCGCTATTGTTATTGTTGTTAAATTTCAGTGACGTTGATAATGATGCTTTGATTTGATTGGTGTGAAGCCAAGGGCCGAGTGGCTTCCCTTGGCACCCTCATGACACCCTCCTGACCAATCACAGGAGGGCAGTGTCAAGACAATAGCCTCACCTGATTGGTCAATCCTTCTTTCTTTTTTTCACTAAGGGATGCCAGCTCGGGCTGGCTTCCTCGCGGACATACAGTGTGCAGTATCGTGTTTCACTACGTCTTCAGAATGTAACTGTAAAGGGGCGCTGTTTCGCGCATTGTGAAATGCTCAATGAGAGGAGAAAATGGGGAAGAAATGACAGCAACACAGCACCAAAGACTTACCGAAACTGTTAATTAATTTTTTTTATTGGATGACAACTACAGCCTAAAAAACAGGGAAGCCTGGCTTCCCTTGGCCTCCGGGAGAAAACGCCACTGCTTCTGACTACAACTGTAACTGGCGCACCACCTCAACGTCATTGTTCTTAGCCACTCACTCTGTTCGCTGATTGGACTGCCAAAAAATCTGGCGGAGAAAACCCGCGAATACAGTGGCGCAAAAAGTGGGTATGCACTATATGCGGCGCATAGGGGTGCCGCACTAGAGGGGCGCCAAAGCGATAGGGGGAAAATTATTTGGAGTTGGCATTTTTCTGTATTTAACAGCGTTTGTGTAAATGATATGATCAGTAACAGAGGCACGTCACTGATTAGGCGCCCCCCGCTCCTTCGCCTCCTCCTCCCCACACTACAGGTGCTCCAGTGCGCGCCCCCTCGAGCATGCGCTGGAGCGCGAGAGCTTTCATTTGAATCGTGTTGTCATCTGATGACAGGGACCTACAGATGGAGAGGCAGAAAAGAAAACTCTCGGGGGCACAACACAGAAAACAGGAAGATTGAGAAGGAGAAAGATTGTTGGATGAAAAAAAGCTTTTCAAAGTGGTTGAATTAATAAATACACCGTACACGGAGTTTGCCAACTTTTGTTGTATATGCCCAATTGCACACTGCACTGCACACTGATTATCGGCCGCGACTCGCAGATTGCCAGTGCAGATTAACGTGTCACCTGAAGTTTTTGACTATTGCTGTTTTCACAGTTTTTGAATGGTAGTGTAGTGATTAGCCTATTGCAGGTCAGCGCCCAACCAACACACTCACCTGTTTCCCACTATTATCATAGTTTGCACCGTTCTAGCGCACGACTGAGTTGTGTGTGTGTGAGATAGAGAGAGACAGAGAGGGAGAGAGAGATAGAGACAAAGAGATACATGTGTTTGATTGATGGTTGTGTAGCAATGATAGCCTATGAAAATCCTGTTTGCCACAATTTTAACAGTTTATTGTAAGGGAATTTGGTGCGATAGATTTTAGGCTCTAAGTTATTTTCTGTCTTATTTAATGCCTTTTCTCTCTCATTCCCTTGAAAAAAAAAAGCCGCCTGCTTAGTGTCTGAAGAAAGTGGGTAGTTGCGCCCCTGCGCGAATATATCGCAGACCCAGACTGATACTGAAGGGAAATGACAATTGAGCGGAAGTACGTAGGCGGGTGGTGCCAGGCTACCAGATCAAATGACTCCATGATGAATAATATCGGCAGCATGTGTATGTCAGTGTTTCATAAAAGTTATTTTCATTTGACGCCATAAGAAAAGAAAATGCAATAAGAAAGTGAAATATATATTTCACGTCACAAATCAGTAAAGGGACCTCAGCATCTTAAACAGAAATTATGTTCGAAGTAGCAGCGATAATCAAACGGTGTTTGTCATTTTGCTCCGAGAGATTTGCAAGCAAGCTTTGGTAAAATTAGATGAGTCGTTAGCGCCCAAAGTACTGTTAAATTCAATAAACATTTCAGCCATTTTCATAAAACAGTTTATGGCAGTCTTGCACCATATGTGTCCCTCCCCTTCCTCTGCCAAAGGTTCAGCATGCAAACAAGGCTGAGGCTTCAGTCATCTTGTGTAGCACTGTTAATGTTTCTGATAGTATTTATGAGCTGTGTCAGAGCGACGTAAAGTTGTGGATTAACATTTATTGCTGTGACGATATTGCCAATCCATCTCTCGGCATGTCTCAAAACGGGAATGAATGTTCTCTTTTTATATTAGATAAGCAGGGATGAGCTTTTTACACAGGGAAGGACATATAATTGCAGATTAGTTGGAGTTAGTGTGAATGGTTTAGCCAGGTCTTTTATTTTTGAAACAGATTTGGATTTTGTTTGACTGTTTATTAATTTGGGTTTAATTAAATTTTATATATCATTATATAGACATCTGAGCCATCTCAATATATATATATATATATATATATATATATATATATATATATATATATATATATATATATATATATATATATATTGCTCACCACAAAAGAACATTTGCCATTAAGATAACATGTTAATAGTTCTGCTTTGGCATTATTTTAGCAACACTGAAGAACTTATCATGGAGATTGCGTTTGCATTCTTGTGAACCAAGTTGGCCACAAGAAAGGCAATGGGAAACTTGAAAAACTTTGTTACCTTTCTCAAAAGTAAAGTGTGGCTACAATGCCCGGTTTTAATCTGCAATAGAGGGAAATAATCGTTCTCTTTGTGCCCATCTTGGAATGCATTATTAATTGTGCTCTCATGTTTTTCATGATGCTAATAAAGCAACAACGCTCCACCAAATCACCTGAAAAATGAGTCCAAGGACAATGGGCCTTGCATAGGAAAGGCGTGGCTGTCCACTTTGAGAAACGATGGTACTCAACAACTAAGATTAATGGAACTCAGATGGCTTTTAATTAGTGCACCTGTGCTCATTAATTATCTGCCCACAACACAAATGTTTTTATATTCAGGCAAAGTGTTGATTTATTTGATTTTGTTTGCAAGTGGATGTAGATGGATGAGTCTTCATTTAAATTTTTTTGCAAGCACTAAAAGGAAAGGAGAGCAGGGGAAGTCTACCCCAGTTAGCTACTCCGTTACGGCGCTAATGTGATGGATGGTGGCATGTAATATGACAGCAATCATGAGCATAAAGTGCAATTGTCTGAAATGTTGTGAGTGAATTGGTTGTCTGTTCATGCAGTTTTAATGCTCTTTCTTGTGGCAAGCACAAGATTCATATACATTTTTTTTTGGTAGTGGTTTGCTGTTTGCAGTAATGGCATTGTCTCAATCTGGTGTTATAGTAGAAGTTCACCACTGCTGCAGAGGAAATACCTTCATGTTGGTTTGTGTGGAGAAATTACAATGTCAGTGATGATACCACGTGGTGTGCGGTTTGGCTTCTCTAAGTTAGAACATTAACATGTAAGTTAGAAAATTAACACACAATTTTTTTCAAATTTGTTCAAAATAAATTGTGAGTTGTTCTAGACTCATAATTTTTGACTGTAATTATGTGAAACTATATACACTCTGAATGAGTTTGCCTTGAAAGGACATGCATAGGAGTTGGTTAAGAAATAGTGAGTGGTTTATATTCTACCAATGTCTGTATCTTTGTAGGTAAAATCTGTGATCACAGCCACTCCAGGACAATTTTAAGATATTGACATTGATTGAAAAACAAACTGTTGTGAGAGTTGGTCATGCTGCTGAGGTTAGCCTTTAGAAATTAAGCAAAGCTGGTATTGAAGGGCTGACAAAATGGTTCATCCTTCAGACACATTTTTCTGTTGACGGAATATAGGTATGTTTTAAAGTGAATGAGACCATTTGGGAGATTTTGTTTTAAAGTATTTGTCGATGTGGTTTATTTTGGTTTGCCCTTTTAACCCCATTCAAAACCGTTCAGCCAATCAGTCATCATAATGAACAAATATTCCATATTCTCTTTCCTGTCTTTTCTTTCTCTCTTATCTACTCACTCCCCTCCCCTACCCTACCCTACCCTTACCCTCCAGTTTCATTTGTTTTCCCGCACGGCCACAGTGAATTTCTTAGAAACATTCATCTCAACGTGGATGTGGGAAACGCAATGGCAAGAGCAGAAATTAAAATTTCATTATTTACTGCGCTCGAGTTTGGTAACGCAATTAGCATCTGCACTGTGTGGCCCAGGGATATTTACTGCTGTGGCCTCTCCTTCCTTTATTGTGGTGTTTCTTTCATACCGTCTAGCAGACTGCGATGCTATCACTTGCTCATTACCTCTAGCAGTGTGAAACACAGCGGACAATTACACCATATCCGAGGTTCCAACATATGAACTTGAGTATGGACGAAGATGGTGCATCATGCAATCATTGCGATTCAAGACACTGTTGAAAGAAATAGCAATCATTTTCAGTTCACCCCGTAGAAGGTAATTTGGAAAATATATCTAGGATTATTTGAAGAAATCGTGATTTATTGAAGTTTATACTTTAAGAGATCTGTGAATTTCAGTAGGTAGGCAGAGATAACTTTGGGCCTGGGTGGAGACAAATAAGCACCGTTATGTCCAGACTCTGCTCTGAAAAAGCACTGATATTTTTCAACCCAGTGCAAGTTATTAAACTTTGCTTTGTCATTGATCTTTGGTTTTGCACATTTTACGTTTATATGTAAAATGTTGCTGTTGGTAAGGTTTTAATGTGATATTTGCTATTAAGCATTGCATACCCAACCTTATTAAATAAGGAACGTACCTGTTTCTTTTATGTTAAATCACCAGCAGCAAACAAAACTAAATTAAACCTTATTAACATACTATGTTCCCTAAGCCACTGTTTTTCTCTTGTGCAATTAGGGACAACGATGCATGTTTTAATTTGCTTGACGTGCACTTATCACAAGCAACGCTTAAACAAAATATCACCACCAAAAACAATAAGAACTGCAATAACAACACTTCCTTGAACAATGGTGTACATTATAAGGGGACAATGGTGTTAATCCTCTTGCATATTTTTTTTTCCCCACATTCTTTTCCGTTACTAGACATAATATGCATATGAACACTGGAGCCTGTCGGATATAGGAGATCAGACGAATCGCAGCGGGGCATCAAAGGGAGCTATCTGATCTCGTAAAATAACATTAAAACCCGTTGCCTCATTCCAAGGCACCTCGTATTGATCACAGATGAGACAAGCCAGAGTGTTTGGTACTAAATAAAAACCGATGGCTGACGCAGAAGTGTATCGGGAAATCTGTGCATGCTGGGGGTCATTAAAATTGCATGGCGCTCTATGTATTCCACAAACAATTGAATGGTTAACTCGAGGGCAGAGAGAGGGATAAGAAAAGGAGCATATGCTCGTGGAAGCTTCTCACTTCCCACTAACCTCCCTGAAATCCCCGCCCCCATCACTGTTCATTGTGTTTATATTTCGATTGGTTGATGGCGCCATTTTTAATAAGAGTGTAAGACAATAGGCAAGCAAAGTATTGGAAAAAGTAACCCTCCTGTCAATGTGGCAGGGAATTGTTGTTTCTCAGATGCTGCATTGCAACCAGGTATAGGGAGTGTTTTGATTATACCATACGTTTGGCGCCGTTGTTACCTAGTTTGAGTAATAAGTACTTTTCAAACCTGCCCCTCTCCTTCCCATTCAGCGCTTCGGTTTCTCTAGGAGTTAACCTTCACACACACTATCATTACTGTCACTCTCTGCTTAAACTTCACAGAGCAGCTCAATTCACTGCAGTGTGTGCGTTCACTTGAGACTCGAAGCTCAATTGGTTTTTAATTCCTCTCAATTACATGTTACCCTGATATTGAAGCTGGCGGTTGCTGTGAACTGCTTCTAACAATTTGTTTTCCAAAAGCTAAAATGTTAGTATTTAAATTTTATTTGAGCTCTTAAACTATGCAGACAGGTCCATTTACAATGACCTAATGGTGTGCTGCCAAGCTTTGTTCAAACCTTCAAAGGAACAGTGTTTAAAACGACATACAAGACATCTCAAATGGAAATTAGAAGAGAAAATGTATGAGTTTTTCTGCATCTTCATGTAAGACAATATCTTCTATTTCCTTATGATAATAATCTAGACTCCTGTGCGGTGTATGGCCAAGTAGACATTTTTTATTGTACTAAGATAACTTAAGTGGTGCTAGAGAGATGAGCCAGTCCTGTGTACTATGCAACATCAAAACAAGTTAATCAATCGTACAACGCTGAGAGAGAGAGAGAGAGAATTCTCGTCAATAGCACCGTAACAAGCTTAAATCCTAACTTAAATCCGAAATGGAAATGTTCTGCTCTGCAACCTGTAAGTCACAGGGCCAAGAATGTGAGCTCAAGATCTGTCAGATACTCTTTTCAACAAAATGCACACTACACTCCTGAATTGGAGTATAATTGCGTAGAATTGCGTCTTATTAGTTTTTAACATAAACTGTTGTGGATCAATTAGACTTAACTTGTTTTTTTAAGGGAATCTCATCTCGCCAAAGAAGATGTTGCACATGCATGCAGTTTATAAAAACGTACTTTTGAAAAGTGTTGTCTTCACAGTGCTGGAATTCCGTCCGATGAACACTTTAAATGCCATTGATTTAAACCAGCCATGTCCACGCCTTTGGTGATGCAAGGTTTTCCGTGTTTTTTTGCAGAAAAGTTCAACCATTTTGAACTTTTTGGCTAAAATTGCAGTCACAACACTCATCAGTGTCACACAGTTCCAGGCTGCCCACATGCACCCAGGTATTATTTGCATTTTTGTTATTTTGTTGCATCCATATTGGCTTGTCTTCGTCTGTTCAACACAGCAGCATTTATCATTCATAGTTCTCCGAATGAAACTATTAACTTATTGACTAATTGATTTATTAAAAGTCTCTTTGCAGGTTTTGGGGTGTTTGTGGCTCTAGAGGGAGCAGTGTTAGGTCTATTGTGAATTCAGATATGTCACTCAAATCGATGTTGGTTTGGGCAGAAGACTACAAGTTTGAAAATGAAGGGTGGTGACGGAAATATCTGCGGTCGAGTTGCATTTTAGGTAATGTAGACACCTTGTTTTGACAAGGAAGAAGAAAGTGTGGAATAATAAAATTGATGTCTGTTTCTGCTGCATACCGTTCATCATCATGAGTTCTACAATGTCATGACGGTGCAATGATAAACTGGTGGAGCACTTAAAAATGGCTATTTACTGAATTAAATGGGAGTCTTAATTTGACAGGGAGCTTTCTGACAACTTATTTGAGTTGTTGAATGTAAGGGGTGAACCTTAGTTTGTTGACCTTTCTACTAACTTATTTTTAGTTTGATAAGAGCTGATTCTAGGTGTTGGATAGTGTTGTGACATGACGTTGTTGCTTTACAGAGGAAAGCAGGTAAAACACTCAACTTTACACTCTACATTGATAAGAAATTAGATGCTAGTGGCATTGTGACGTCTGAAGTTAACCAGAAGTTATATTATTTCGTAAATGACAATCGGAGCAAGGCTGATTTCGCAGTTTGCCCTGTTCACGCACTCTGCTAAGAAACCTGTTTATGTGTTGAAGGTGTATAGTTGCAAGCTCTGAAAATCATTTGGACATATGTGTCTAGAAATTGACATTCGTTTGGATGGGAAAATGGTTCAGTTTAGTCCGGTGAAAAAATTGAGGTAAGTTGATGTGAAATCTTTTTGATATTCCCAGAGCTTGTACATGTCTTTCTTTCGTATGTTTCCTTTGTTCCTTTTATTCTTTATATCCAACACCTCCTGTCCGTCTCTGTCTTCTTCCTCCATGTTATCAATCATGTCTGCCTTTCCTCTTATCCCTCCTTTCTGTGTCTCTCATTCTCCCTCTCTTTTCGAGAGTATGTGTCATTATCCATCCAGTGTGACTTCACCCATCCTGCCCTCTGGTGACACAGCCTGCCCTTGTTAAGTGGCTCCAGTCCCTCTCCTCGTTTACAGGTGAAATCTATTCTCACACACAGGCCTCAAGGGCCCAACTGGACTGTAACAGAATTTCTCCCAGCCCCGCTGGGCCCCAACCACAAAGCCTGAGAATAAATGGCTGAGGTGCCAGGGCTGGACAGAAAAATCAATGCCTGTTTATACAGACATGACAGTCCCGGCGCCCAAGCAATTCTCCTGCTTGCTTCTCTAGACGCTGTGTTATGCTGGGTTTTTTATTCTTTTCTTCCCTTCCTCCTCCTCATTCTCCTGAGTTGCTCTTTCTCCTCTGCTGAGGATAAAATGTGTGCCCTTTGGAGAGCATGGAACAGTAGGTGATGCGCCATGGCCATTTTGTCCTCAATTTGTTCTCACCATGTGTTGAAGCACTGCACAGGGGTCAACTGAATGCTTTTGATAGACTGACTGTCATGTATACTGTTTTTTATTTAACCATGCTGGGCAGATGTAATGCAGACAACCAGGGTCATGTTTTAGTGTAGGATACTGTTTCTCAACCGCTGGGTAACGAATGTTCAGCAGGCATGTGCTGACAGGGTCACACAGTAGACACGTTTCTGTTGAATCAATTCAGTTAGGTTTCTCTGCAGTAGACACAATAAACTAAGCCGGTTCAACTGCTGTTCTCAGGAGCTTGATGACTCCCAGGTTGTATTACTTAAAGGCACGTCACCTGAGAGAGAGAGTCCAACTGATAATAACAAATTTCCTTTCCTGCTGTCTGTGGCAACGTCATAGTAGTTTCTTTCCCCCTTTTAAAGAGACTTATTTCGTTTTCTATTTACTTAATTTTGGTAAATGTATTTTTTTATTCTTACAGGGAGGTCATTTGTATATACAAGTATGAGATGGAACAACGTTCTCTCACTGGAACCAAGCCAGGACCGATTTGGACACGGTCTGCATTGCAACCCATAGGACCTATTTGTATGTATTGTGTGGAGGCATCTTACATTTTATAGACCAAATTATCTTTTAATCAAGAAAATATGTTTCAGATTAATCACAGATTAAACTAATCATCATATCAGCCTATAATGCAACTTTTATTTTCCCTTTGTTACACAGTACCTAATATGCATCTTTCATTCCTCACTGATACTTGTTTTTGCTTCAGCTGATCTAGTCGGTACTCTCTGCCTCATTCTTTACTCATTGATTTTTTTGTGGATGCCTTTGATTATATCGTGTTCTTAATGTCTACATGTGTGTGTGCCTGTGTGTGAACTTTGTGTTTGTGTTGCATGCGCTATATGCAGGAGATTGTGTGGCTCTCGAGGGGAGGCAGAACCGCTCTTGTAACTCATTCTGATTTATGCCCCCTGTCTAAATAAAAACATAAATCACGGCACCTGCCACAGTAGTCACTCTCACAGTGGTCTAGCTCGTCCGGCTCTGTTCTGGGCTGCGCTGTTGCACCCCCATGACAGAAACACAATTGATTCCCTCATTGCATCAATTTGTCGCCTAATCTGGTGATATGTTGATAAATTTTTACTGCTTTGTCAATTAATTTTCCTGAAAAATGGGCCTGGCTGTGGTGGACACATCAATACTGAGGCAGTGGAAATATCAGTGACAATATTAAGTGATAAAATTAATTGCCCCCTATCCCGTCTTGTGAAAACATAACTAATGAGGGAGGCAATTATAGTTGCATGTGGTCTCCTTCGGGGAAAATTGGAGGAGGTGTTTGAAAGAAGACTTCTATGGTAATTAGACAACTGGGAGAAGAAGGATCTTGGGAAAATGGTCATCTGAAATAGAGGGTGACTTTAGAAATATAGCCCAGTGGATAGATGTTTGTTCCAGCACTCGGTCACCAATGTAAAGGACAAACAAATAAATGAGGCCTTTCAAACAAGAACATAAGTCAAATCAAATTAAAGTAATGGTTAATTCCTCCTGCACGGTGACAAATGTCTGTGAGGCGTGTCATCTCATTGTTTATTGCTTACACATATTGAAGCACAGACAAATATCGTTGACAGTGTTTTTGTGGCATAAATTACAGACAGACACAGGTGTCATTGTCTTTTAGAGGGGACTGGAAGGATTAGTTTGCGGGTTAGTTAAATACTGTTATTCCCAAAAGAATAACATGACTATCCTGCTTTTATTTTGGCATCAGTGGTTTGCATGTAATCAGCAGCAGAAGTTTTACATCACTGAGCTAGTCATTTGTTTGACATGCAATACAAGTTGTCGTACATTTCCTGAATCAGAAGACGGACCAGTTCTTTGGTTCAAGTTTTTTTTTGATTTATTATAGTCCATTGTCCCAATGGGAATCCAAAATACAGTCTCGCAGGCTCCTTGGTCAGTCATCAAGGTGTTTAAATCATCCAGAGTAAAAATAATGATGTTACTGCTAACAGCATAAGCCAAATAATTTTTCACTCGTCCACATATGACAGCCTTTCCATAGACGTTATGTTAAGCAAGTAGGATTAACAGCATGTATTAAATACTGTCCCTACTTTATACATGTATTGTTTGTTATTAAATTAGGTAATGAGGTTTTCTTCACCCGCATTCATTGGTAAAATAATGGAACAAAATGCTCCAGATGTGTTGAGATATTTGACATGAGATATTCAATAACTGTAAATATGTTACGCAGGCGTATCATAAATCTTCTACAACCTATTTTAAGGGTTAATCCTTTAACTTAAAACCTGAACCTTAAAGGACGAGTTCAACAATTTCAATTTAAAGGTGACAGAAGCCATTCCTGTTATTGTGCTGTGAATGGGCAAAGGTTGCTCATCCAGGTTAGTTTAGCTCAAACTCTGGCAGTCAAGGGGACAGTTCAAAAGATAAACATAACAGCATTACTAAATGCTCATTTGTGCTTGTTGGGACTTGTTTATTTACCACCTTATGTTGCACTCTATATTTTTATACTTTATGTCATTTTAGAATTAAATATATACCAGAAGGAAACCAGGAAGTGCCCTTTACGATCACGTATGTATTTGGTTCTAAAATGACATAATGTGTTTGCTCAACTTGACTAATAGTTTCTTGAGCCGGAGAGTAAGGCAAAAAGCTTCAAATAAAAATGTTTTGTCATCTTTTGTGAAGAATTACCAGTAATGTAACTTGTAGCAAAGTGAGAAGTTTCAAAGACGCTATCAGACACATTGGGGAAGCATCATGAGAAAGTACTCTAGCTATACGTTAGCAAGGAAGGTTAATTTTAGAAGGCCTTAGTGCTCACAAACAACCTGAAACTCCTGTTTTGATTACATAACAAAAGAGGAAGATATAAGTCCACCATTTATTCAGTACTCTTAGTGTGTAGTTGCTCCTCACGGCAGCTTTTGGTGCTGTACTACATGCTGGGATTATGTATTTCAGAATTTCAAAATGCCAATGACATGGCAAAAACAGACAGAGTGTGATCTTGAGTAAAGATATTTCTCCAATTGTCTTCATTTCAGATGCTAAAATAGGTTCAGCCTTATTGGTCTCATGGTCTCAAAAAGTAGAAAAACAAGACTTTGTCTTGTGAACTTGTCTTTTTGTTGTGAGATTCAAATATTTGAAAATATCCCCCCATAATTAATTGTCAGACCAAAGAGCAAACTACGGGGAATTTGTTGATGGTGACGTTACTTGCCACTAAACTCTAAAAACTCCTGTACTTTGTGAACAGTAGGTGCTGTTAAATGAAGATATCCTTCTGTAAGGCTTATGTTCTGCTTCAGATTCATTCAGCATTAGATTATTTGGTTGTCATTTGACAATATCTCAAGAATAGCAGACAAATGTTTACACTTTGTCAACCAGGGTTCATATTGATGTCTGAGTGGAGGAAAGAACCGTCAGTAACCTTTTGTGAAGTCTCTAAAGCCTTGCTTTTGGATAAACCACCATGTAATGTATTAGGATTCCAAACAATTTTTTATCAATTGGCTTAATTATTGTTCTTAAAATGAAATTTTTACGTGAGAGGATTTTGACTCTACAGGTCTCACAGGCACGTTTTTAAATATTGCGTTCTTTTAATAACACCAAACCGACAGCATGTGAGATGTTATGGATAAGCAAGTTTTATTGTAAAGGCCCACATTACAGTGACAGTATCTCACTTTAGGCAAGCCTTGCCAGTCTATCTTTAATTTGAATTGTTTATCCACATTGTGCCTATCATCGGAGAAAATCTTAACTGCTTTGTATGGAGTTGAGCTTGACAGGAAGGCGTGCATGCATTGCTGCTGACTACTACCACTTTACCGGCTGTGTATTAATGCACTGTTCGGGTGTGCATGGGAAATGTGCATGTCAAGACAGAGACAGACTCGCTACAAGTCAACTCCCTTAAAGGATTAAGCAGAAGCTGCCATTAAGAATAGGTGTCTGTTTTAAATATGAATCAACCCCTTCTAGTTCAAGTTGTAAACTAAATAATTCAGTAACAGGGATGCATTATCGACTTGATGTAAATGTGATACGAGTGGAAATCAGGATGTGTGACTGAGATGATAATTGATATGATAATGGAGTTAGGAAGAGATGGAACAATAGCAACAAATAATAATGAAAAGCTAAATAAAAGATGGGGTTAAAACTGCTAGTGCAACCGACTGACACGCGGCGTCGCTGAGGCAAGAAGTGAAACGCACCAGATACCAGCCCGCCTTAGAGTCACTGACGAGTCGAATATGTGGAAATATCCTCTCTTGTTGTAGGGCATCAACTCTAAATGGCAATGAAACAGCTGCCCTCTTACCCTCAGCATTTTTAACGTCACCAACTTTTTAGATTTTTGTGCGATTAGTATTACAATGGAGGCCAGTATCATTAATGAGATCAAAAACTTCTGCTATCAGACACAGCTGATGTGGCCCCAAACTCTGCCAAAGATATCAGCCCCTTTCACTTCTTTTTTTCTTCCTCTCAGCATGGGAATAAAGGGATGAAAAGATGTGTGTGTGAGGGGGGGGAAGGGGGCTGGGCTGCATAAAAACTGCTCAAGTGCAGAGAGCAGCCCCATCTGGAAGACATCGGACCTAAATGAAGTTGTACAAAACCATTCCATCGATAATAAAGCTAATTTTTATGGCTCTGACAAGTATGTAATTATGTGCAGTGGTGCTTTTCAGATTTTATCACAGTCAATAAACTACCACGCTAATTTCATTCCTGTTTTGACATATTTACATGGAAATATTCGATTTGGGGGGAATTAGAGGCCTTGAAAGCCGCTGATAGATGGCTTTTAATGATCTGTGACCCCCGGCCTGTGGGCTCATCTGTTTGTCGGCCCATCGATCTCGTGGGAGATGTGCTTGGTGTTCTGATCTCTTTAGACAGGGTGTCATCCAGACAGTGCCGGCCAATAAGCCCTGAACGCTGGCCTTTTTCTTTTTGGCTGATTTGTCGAGCCTCCTGATCTGGAAAGATTAAGGGGAAATAGATGTTTAAGTACGCAGTTTTCTCTGTTATTTATACATCACACATATCATCAAAGCACATTTTTACCGACAGGCCCAACCGATTAGCGCATTTATTTGCAGCCCATATAAAACTCTACTGCTGTGTATTTTCACAAACTTTGCTTTCAAAGCCAAACGCACACACACACATAGAGGTCATGGTCCAGTCGACCCATCTTCAGCCTAGTGGTGCAGATAAAGTACAGCTGGCCTCCCTGGCCAGACTCATCCTGTTGAGAGAACGCCACCAGGGTCACCCGTGATGACAAGGTCCACTTATGGGAGGTGGGAATTGGTGTCAAAAGTGGGAACTGCTGCCCCATCCCCTCACAGCGAAGCACGTACAGCGCCTCACAGGAGGGGAGCCTGTGTCATAAAAAGACCATCAAAAGCGCCAGTAATTACCCAGGAAATTGACAGTGAAATTGAAAAAGTTTGTGACCACGAAGAAAGCCCTCCTTCCCCACGCACACACACAGACACACACACACACACACACACCTCCTCCACCCCAAGATGCCTGTTGTGTGACAGCAGCACTTTTGCTGTTTGTATCAGTAACTCTTTTGGAATTGATGTCCTGGTGTACAGCTGTTTGGGTGGATGGTATTGCATATTAACCTAACGAAACCATAACCATACAATTGTCGAACAAAACAAAATATGAGTAGGGCTATATTTTTTTAAAGCGGTTACAGCTTAAGATTGTTCTTGGAAGGCACAAACAATCTTTAGTGTCTGCTCAGGTTCTTACAGGAATGCACATGGAATTCGTAGTGAACTTATGAATTAACGTTTATTCAAGCAATAATAGGGAGATTTATATGCCCGTCCAATCAATGGAAGTCCAGGTGTCCATAGCTGACACCTCATTAGCTTAGATTATTCAGCTAAACAAGCTAAATGTTTTAGTGAGATATGACATAAGATGTGAAAGTAGCTGACCAACCAAAATGATCAGATTCATATAATTCTGAAAATGTGCTGTTAAAGTAAAAATTGTATTGATGTGATTATGAATAATTTTCCTTATAAAACCTAAACTATATTACGGTATCAATAAATAAAAGCAAAAATAAATTTGCAAATCAAACATTACTTATCGCAATAAGATAATAGGACACTTGAGAATTATATGGCATTTAAAATAAGGTGATTTTACTGGACGGCTCAAATAGCTTCAAGCATTTGACTCAGACCCTGATAAATATGAGGACGACACATAAGTACATTATAATGCAGCTTGTCAATAGTAATAAAATTGAGACACGTTCAAGAACGGCCATGCGCGAGGAGACTGTGTTGTGTTTCTGATTTTAATGCCAATCTCCATAATCAAGATGAAACCCCACACTGCCAAACCCGGCATAAAACAGGCGCTCGCCGATGAGTGACTGATTGAATATGAAATAATGAGGGTTTTCTGGTGCTTTACTGGTCATCTAAAATTCTGAATACAAATCAAATGGAAATTTTATGCAATGAGATGTATTAATGGGATTCTGGCAGCGTTTTAAGGTCTTACTGTATGGCAATAACCAACATAGGTTGTCTCAGGGAGATGAACAGTTGTTGCTGTTGATAGGCCATTTTAGTGCATTACTGTCAAAATAATGCATGTTTGTCTGAATATATTCTAAGGCTCTAGTGAGCTTAAATTTGGTCAATTACAAGACACCCAGTTTTTGTGTGCATGGATTTCCCTTTTAAACTAATAAATAAGAGTTACTGATTGTGCCATTAATGCCACGAAAGTATAAATCTGCCTTTTTTTGTTTTTAAGCATTTTAATGCATTATTCTCTATAAATAACAACAACATCAGTCGATTTTAGCTCTTACATTTAATGAAATCAGGAGATGTACCAGAATGCTGCAGCAATAAACTACTGCTTTCATTTATTTAAAATTGACAAGGAAATGACTGTTCTTATTTTTATTTTATTTTACACAGTCAAATACCACAAGGAGCAACCACTATTACTAGTAGGGAGGAAAACTGAGGCAGAGAGGTTTGGACCTTGGTTTATTCCATTGATGCTAAGTGATATTTACAGATTGTGGCCAGCAAAATTGCATATTAGAAGCCCAATTAACATTTTTTGTTGCCCAGGGCATTGTGGAGTATATCGCAGCTGGTATGAGGCTACTGTCAGGTCCCCATGTTGTAGCTGTGTAGTGTGCCTATTCCCATGCAGCAAGAGAGAATTTAACATGGATAGATAGGACAAACCCCCTCATCATGTGATTAGTGCCCTCGTTAATCTGTCTGCATTCATTTAAATCTCATTTAAATGTCCGAGCAATTAGATTGACTTAAGTGGAATAATATTGTTGTGATTGCAAAATGGAGTGTCATCTGTACCAGTGCCTGCTTTTAAGAGGCGTGGCCACTGTGTATCCGTAGCATCACAATGTAGGACAGCATACATTGGTAAATACCTGTGTCATTTGGAAATATAGACAAGCAACCACCGACAGTAGACACATAGCACACCGGTTTTAATAACATAAACGATAGAGAGCTAAATAAGCCATTTGTTGAATAAGTAAGGTGCGGTGCTGTCATGTGTTGTTGAGATGCACAAGCTGAAGGTTTGACACAGTGCAATACTCTCCATGCAATGCTCCACAATACATTCTTGTTTGTTTTTTCAAAAATCTTTTGTTGAGCTGCTGAATTTTTAAAGCAAGTACATAAATATGAATTATGCATCAAAAGGAGTGAATGCTGCTCCTGTGTTATGCCTGTTCGTGCAACATACAGATTGTGTACACTGAATCAGGTAGGTATCATTCACATGGGCGGATACAGTTTCATATATTGTTTAACTCTTAGGAAAGATGAATCATCACACACAAAAATCTTTATTTGCATATAATGTATTTATTTGAGTGTATGAAGTAGTTTTTCAGTAAGATACGGACTCTGTGTTTTGTGTGTTTCCTTCATTGTATACTATACACTATATCTTATGTGAGGTGTTAAAGGGGCATCTCGTTCAATTCAAAACTATGAATTATGAGTATCTTATGCATCCGGTTTTTCTTCTACTGACACTCACAAATTGTGTGTTTCGTAATATTTAAAGCCAGTTATGATTTACATTTTAATAGCTCTATAGCTTTATCATTGGAAATCTGTCATTGAAAGTCACCCCTGATGCTTTTCCCACCATATTCGTTTGAATAGGCTGTTATGCAGATTGCCTTAACATACCAGCACACATTGACATTAGCTCCTATTGTTTGTTCCCATTATGTACATGAATTGACTTTGACCAAAACACACTTTTAAAGGTATGACATAACCATGGGTTTTCCCCAAAATGATTACTCATCCTCTTCTTGGTTATAGATGCAGTGCACTCATTTGGCCTCAGTAATATTTCTTAGTGCATCCTGTCTTTATGATACTGACGTAGGTTGACTCCTAAATACTCTTTAATGCATGTTTTATGAGTGTGGCGATTACAGCAATTCCACTTTTGAGCAAGTTGTGTGCCAGTGATCTCAAAGGATGTATTCTCATCCCCAGACTTTACCTCAGCATGACACTGAGGGAGAGTCATGCATTTCAAAACCGATTTTTTCTTTTCCTTTCTTTGCCTCCAGTCTGACCATGTAGACTCAGGGCAGGAGGAGATTTTGTTTAACTTAAGAAATGTACCCATTTTAGGTTAACAATGCAAAGATTACTTCACCTCATATATTATAATTATTAGATCATCATTAAACCACATTACCAACAACACACATTTCCACATGAAACAAGCTGTAATCTTTACAATATAATAAACATTCCATTATTGTCTTATATCAGTGATTCTTGAGAAGTGGGGCAAAACAGGGTGCAATGTTGAAAAAATACAAACCCTATGTTTAGGCAAATTAAAATACATGTATGTATCCAACATATACTAAGCTACTGAGCTAAGCTTTGACACAACCTCCCAGCTTCCAGATCACAAATATTCACCAAGACTGACAGAGGGCACAAAATTTTTTTTCAAAATGTATATGAATAGCCTATACATTTTTTATGTTCTTAAGTTGAATTGTGTAATAGAATTTTTACTTTAAAATGAACAGCAATCAAGATATATGTTTCAAATTTCAAAACACATTCTCATGTTAGGTGACTGGATTTTCACATATGACCAACAACTATGAAATATCATTATGCAATATTAGCAAATTAATATATATCTGATGGAGTTGACAAGTATATCTGAAGGATTTGACATATCTGACGGTGGTAAAGATTCACATTACAGTCTTCCAATCAGACTTGCTCTAACAGACTCACACCAAATCACCTCATTTTGTATATAATCCTGTACTTTTTTAAGAATCATCCATGACAAAAGAAGATTGTGAGAGTTTCCATAAATACAGTATGAGAAAAACAAAACCCTATTTCTATATTTGTAATATAATTATAATAGCTTGAAAACCACCCAAATATGATGCCTTCACATTGAATGTCAACTCCGTCATTGGGCTGTCACCACCGTCACGCGCCCCACACACATCCTGCGTCTACCTCTGGAGCGCGTCGCCTTACCTTACTGCTGCCTCTCTCGGACTTTTCTCGGACACACATGCAACGTCTCAGCAGCTGCTGCTGCTTGTTGGAAGTTTTATTTTGAAGGGGACACACCAGGAAATGGTGAAACTACAGCGAAAGCTGCCAGTATGAAGTCAATATGACTCTCAGCAGAGTATTTCAAAAATCACTTTACTGATTTATACGGGAGAGAGAGAGGGGGGTGTGGTCGGGGAAGAAGAAGGCCGTAGACACAGATAGAGCAACGGAAAACTGTTGCGCTCATCATGATCTTTTTTATTTCTTCACTATATTGGATCTCTATATGTGTCATTTATCCAAAAATGAAATGCCAGAACTAATTGAAAATTAGGTTTTGAATCCCTCGGATTTTGATTGCACAATTACATCGTGAAATAAAGGGATTATTTGCGTATACGACTGAGGGATGTTTTATTTTGAAATAAACACACCGGGTAAACGTGTAACTAGAGTGAATGCTGCTGGTATGACTGTCAGCAGAGTATTTCTCTATCAGTTAAAGCACAGAGACGCGAGAGAGACGCGCTGCTCTCAGAAAAAAATAGGCGAGCCTCCTGAGGTGAAGGGGAGCGGCGCTGCAGACGTGCCTCCGACGCGCCTCAGCAGTGCGTCTGAGGTTGGATGTGTGCTCGCTCTACGTTGATTTCACAGTCTGTGACCAAAAGTCAGACGCAGACGCGAGGTAGACGCGCAGTAGAGGTAGGATGTGTGTGGGGCGCGTCAGACAGGAAATCTGACGGAGTTGACATCTGACGGTGTTGACATATTTAACGTTTCTTGAACAAAACAAATGGAGTTAATCTATTAGCCATTTGGTTTTTCTGTTCATGATAGGTGCTAGTATGAACTGCTTCAGGAAAATAAAATTATCGAAACATTTCAAATAACTTCTTCAGAAATTGTAAGTTGGTGTTGACGTATCATGGTTGTGACACCGGACTTTCAAGATTTGTAATGTAAAATATTCTAAAACTAAAACACTTATCAGAGCCTGTCTGACTCTAATGTACTCTGCAGAGGTAAAATGTGACAAGAGGTCCTTCATAGTGACAGGTGCCCCTTATTTTGGCTGATTTTCTTACATTTTAATGGATTGTCTGACGGTGGTGACAAAAAGTGTCCCACCACTTAAAAACCTTATAAAACATGAATTTGTTGTAGAAAAACAGTTTTTTATTAATATGAAAGATTATTTAGTGTTGCTTTTGATGAGAAAATCTCTTTTTAATAATTAAAGTACATTTTTAATAGGTTTTATTGCATATGACTGATTGATCCCTTCTCTGTGGACACACTGTTTTGGACGTCATGAGAAGATAACAAGTGTCATATATTTGACATTATAAGGTTAAAATTACATTTAAGGGGATAATTGTGCTCCAGACATTCTATTCTTAATCCCTAATAACATCTACAATTTTAAATATGTTTACTTTTAAACATAACAGCAGTTAATATTGGAAGACGGCCTTTTGTCCCGCTTCTCAAGAATCACTGTTATATCATATTATCACAATAATAATACAAATACGCAAGGCATTTGTACAGAGACCAAGACCATTTGTACAGAGTCCCACACTGCATGACACGCTTATGATAATATGGAACATTCAAACCATAGACACTCTTTAAACTGATCTGAAATCAGCATCCACATTCCCATTAAAACACCCACACACAAAAAACAAATTAACTTTCCTTACTTCACCTCTTTTATATACTGTAATGTTTCTAGACTACAAAACTACAGGTACTTACATCCGAATCCCATAGGTCAGGTTTTAGTGAAAGGTACTTACTCAGCAAAAGCATTCATAGTACATCTATTATAAGTGCAAACTGATAGTTATTGAGCTAGTTTTGATTGAAAAATAATCAAATATAAAATCAGAATTAGTTGCAATAAGATTTACAAGATAGATACTGCTTTAACCCATGTATGATTGTGTCCTGTCAAGATAGCACTTGCATGTCCTGGTGAGAAGCAAATGATTTCTGATGGCCATCCAGGCCTTTCCCTTTTTGAAAAGCCCGGATCAAATGGGCTCAATCTTGTCAGTGCCTAAGCGGGAGAGCTTCCCACATGAACAAACGATTGATTGACGGGTACACATAGGCTGGCTTTTTAATTTTTGTGCCTCGCTTCAAATTAAACCTCTACCTGAGATAAAAGCAAAGGCTATCCTGCATCGAGAGTCCAAATGATAGGAAAGGGAAATTTTGATTAGAAAGGACTAGGGATTTCCATTATCCCAATAGTGCTGATGGGTGACATTTTTTTCCTCTGCAGATAAAATAGTGATGACAATTGTCTATTTCGGGATTTTGTCAGTATAAGTCGAACTGATAAAATAACTGTGGTTTGGAGTGAATTAAGTAGTCTTTTAATACAGCTGTGATCTTACAAATATGTATTAAATTATACGTACTAAAGCCAAACTAAAAGTAATACATGAGAAAAAGTTTGATGTTAGAAAAAATTGTCAGGAAATATAAAACATATTATTTGTGTTATCTATTGAAGTTTCACATCCACATTGGAGTGCAGTTGGCCCAAGCAGACATTAACAAACACGAATGTACGCACAACATTCTGTGAGGTGCTGCAAAGAATGAATTGCAGGCATCACTACTCGGTTCTAATACATACATTGCCTTAAACATCTGTTTGTTGTGTGGGCCTCTGTATGTGTGACAAGACTGAATAGTCACCAGAGAGCAATAGTTAATGTGCTGCTGCTTTTTATTGTGTGTTCTTTATGAGACAACATACATTAAACCCGCTGTAGCTGCAGTAAATAAAGCGTGTTGTAAAAGTGTGTTCGTGAAAGAGCTTGTAAACATAAACAGCCGCAATGAGGTCAACATCAAAGTAATTGTAATGCTGTGTGAGCAATGAAATACGATTTAATGCTTCTGGACAAAAAAGCTTTGCAGTGTACTTGGAAAGGCCAAAACCCGTTGTAGTTGGCAGTGACATAAATGCATGGAACCTTACCTGGCCTTTGTTATTCTAGTCTTAACCTAACTTCAAGGCCCACAGTCGTATTTTCGTATTATGTGATCTCTCACAAAGTGGTCTTATTGTTCACACTGCCAATGCATCACCAATCCCTTAAAGAAGAGACCTAACATTTACAACCCTGTTGTCCAATGCCACTATTCAGTGCCAATTAGGGCTGGCCCAAATGCCATTTTTCAGGCTTCGAGTATTCGTTGGTTTTTCTGAGCGAATATTCGGATATTCGTTCCAGAAAAAAACACCATCAAACCAACATTAATAATGCCAATGTACTCACTGAAACCGAGTGTGTGAGCCAAGACAGCAAGCTGCGTAGTTTGTTGATGCTTTAATAACTTTCGAACGGTAGTAAATTCGGAGTTCCTTACTTTTTCCCCTTGAGGCAAACAGCTGTTTTTCCACTCCAAATCAGCTGTCCTCTGCGCCATCGTAACCCGTACATGAGCTTATCAATTCATCTAGGAACGTGCATCTTTTCGGCGATTTATAAATCCTACAAAGATCCAATATTGATAGTCTTTTGTGTCCATATTATATCCATTATTGACCGCGTATTCCCTTGAAGCAAGCAAGTCACTGTTGATGATGGGCGATAGCAGCGCTGCATTAGGAACGTAAACAAACAGCTAAGGTAAGCTAACGTTAGCATTACACCAAGCATTAGGCTACTTTTCCTTCCAAAATCGCACTAATGTTGTGGTATAGAGTTAAGAGGAACACATACTCTATTCTTCCTCCATCTCTCTCTCCCTACTGCTCTTGGTGCCGCTTTTAGTTTGCCTCGCTCTGGTAACGTCACGTAGCCTACAGCTGATATCACCGGTTGCGCTCTGAGAAGACAGCGGCCAACTAGGTCAAAGTTCAAATAATTTGATCATATATTAAATGAACGTCTAATGTGTATTTTACAATTGTTGTATAACTTGTGTATATAATTATTATTTTCTGACTAAATATGTTGCAGTTTGAGGTACTTTTGCAAAAAAAAATAATAATAATAATATCCCGAATACTGAATTGAGCTCCGAATACTAATTTAACAAACGAATACTCGGATATTCGAATAATTCGGGCCAGCCTTAGTGCCAATGCAGGAGAAGTGTAGCATTGGCAGAAATGTAACGGTGTAGAGGTTGGAAAGGTGTATGGATGTATAGCACGTCTCACTTTCTATTCTCATTTTCTTTCCCTATATTTACTCGTACCATAGTTGCCATGCACAATTATTGTAGAAAGCAAGACTTTAAAAATGTTTGCATTAGATGTTGAGAAAAAAAAGTTGATGAACACATTTAAAGGACTATAACGTCATGTAAACAGTTTTTTTCCCCATAAACAATTTTTATTGAATTTTATTTTTTTTCCAAACAAACATCAAACATTTATAACCCGCACCCACCCCACACCCCAAACAATCCTTGTACATTCTATGATGACAGTTTAAGGTGCAACACTTTTTTGAAGACCTTTTTATTAGGGATGTGAACAATGTGTTGATTCTCGGCTCGATTTTCGACACGTGCTCAAGACGACTCTAAAAATAGAAATCGGTAAATCGGGTGTTTTACTTTATTAGATGTTTTGGGGACATGGGAGACGTCCATGATGCGAGTTCACGTGTGGTCACGAGCGCGCTGCAGGTGCTTCATTTCTGCAATGTGCGCGCAATAGATGTCCTGTGTGGGTCAACAGTGCAGTGCAACATATGCAGCATAAAGTTATAGCATTCAACTACGACCGTGATGTTAAATCACCTTCACACAAAGCTTCCGCCCGGGCAAAGCAGCGAGTAGCGCTGTGACGGTGACGATCACCGGGAGACCTCGCAAGTAGCCTATGAGTGAGTGAGCTGCCGTGCAGAAAAACTCTGTGGTTTGTTGAATAAAATGATAACCGGGGCTATCCTGCCCGTTAACGTTGTCTACTGGAACGGCTTCCGCGATCTGTTTGTATGTCTCAAGTCTAAATACACAGAGCCATGTCGGCAAGCTGACAGTGTCACTGAAGGGACTGTACAGTGAGCTCCCCTCCGTTAGTTTCTGTTTTCAGCCGAGTAAGTTACATTCACCTCCGACGCATGGACAGCGTTTTTAAAATTAAAGCCTCTCATTTTATTATCAAAAAGGCTTTGATGGAGATGAATTCTGAACACACACAGCGTGCGGCACCAGTGTTGTTTAAAGGAAAGCGCAGTTTATCACCACAACTACGTGCCGCTGCCGCAAAAAAATGCACACTGCCTTTTTTTTTTAATGGCACAGTAAATCGATCGATTTGTCGATTCATGCCTCCGACACGTCGACACGCAAATACTGAGTCGTTTAACATCCCTACTTTTTATCAAGATGTAACTCACAAGTCAGACATGGGGTAGTGTACAGCTGATGCTAATTTAAGTTTATTGATTCTTGTTTTTAATGCTAGAATCCACTTAGATGTTTGAAATGTGACTCTGTAAAAGTAACACTTTTGCAATGAGATCAAATAATTCAAACATTTGATTTTCCGCAACTTACTTGAATTTATTCTCTGAGACAGAAATGACAGCCAACTTTGAGATTCCTTTTACTGATCACGTTTCATTATGTTTGTCAAAAGGGCTTGTGCCATTACCAGGAGTAATATCATAAGTTATGAATGAGGCAAACGGCAAATGGCATAACACATCAACACTCAGGGCATCAGCGCTCATTTATGGCTGTTTGAGTGCCACTGCACACTACACCGGCCTTGACAGCATTAGACGAAGAGCCAAATGAGCTTGACGTACACTTCTCTCCCTTCAACATGACTTCATTTTATAATGTGATGCTGGCCTTGCTGCAACCCAACTCCTGTCAAGCTGTTACAGTCTTAACCCTCCACACACACATACACACTTACTCGGGTAATCAGCGGAAAAGTTGACATGGCCCCATCAACATCAGATGTTTTGTTTCTTTCAAGCATGTTTTTAGGATTATCACATAAAAGGAACTAAAGGCCGTAGTCTGTCATGAGCACTGTAGGGGGATTTGTGGATCATTATATCTGCTGCTCGCTAACACGGGGCTTTAGGGAGAAAGCTGGGCCCCCCTGCCAGGGAACTTAGTCAAGGGGCTGAAAAAGTTCTGTCATTTGATGTTTTACATTTTGTCATTAGCAGCCGTCTTTTCTGATTAACAGTGTTGGCCCTTTGGTTCACCCCTTTCTGCTTGCTCCTATTAGCTCGTTCAGCCTTCTTATTTTGGGACATATCACTTAAGGTTCCTATAGCCGGAGACATCTCAGTCAGCATTAACAAGTGTGAAAAACATATTCCCAAAATAGAAGAACATCCATTCTCTACACCAAAATGGGTGGTGAAACTAAGAGCAAGTGGAGTACAATGGAACAGAACAGTGCTGTCGGAAAAAAATGTAATATTTGACTTGTGTACATATATTAAAAAAAAGTATTTTTACCAATCTGCTCACAGGATCATTTATTAATTTGAGGTGAAACCATAGCAGTGCCTCACATGATGAAAGAAAACATCCAGACGATGAGACCGATAAGTCCTCAACATCTAAGAGGGAGGTTTGAAAAATATTTGGATTCCATTCATCAGACTTAAAGGCACACAATGCCTTATTTTGGAGAAAAAAATTATAGTCAGATAAAAAGAATCCCTCTCAATGATCACTTCTGCCCCACTAGGATGCGTGGTGGTGTGTTTATCTGCACAGTCCAAAACATTTACCTTTTTTAATTCTGCACGTTTTAGGTAAACGTTCTTATTGGGTAACTTTCTTTTTTGTTTTTTTTAGTCTTTATATGTGTTGTGTTTTATATCAATTTCAAATAGTTTTACTTTCTGTATTCATCTTTCACTTACATTTTGTGTGTGAAGCACTTTGTAACTGTATGTTTTTAAAAAGTGCTAAATACTGACTTGCTTTTTATTTATTTATTTATTTATTATTATTCTTCCGGACAATTACACACAATACATAATTTTCTCATTGCATATTCATACATATTACTTTGTGTTATCGTCCGAAGGGAAGCAGGAGAAGCCAAAGGCTTATCGGGTCCCGCCCCCACTGCCATAAGATTCAGATACACAGATACACAGCTACTTTTACACTTGTTATAGAACTGAACAGCATATATTGTTGCAAATCGGAAGGTAGGGAGATATGGATGGGGAGAACTGGCATGGGATGAAATAATTAAAAGGGCTAGTACCTACATTAGTTAATAGTACACTAAAATGAGATTGCATTGAAAGGAGGCTCTATATTGGGGGTTGCTCACACTTATGAGGTTTACAAAATAATCCGCTGACAAGTGACCACAATAGGCACTCTCTCTTGAGAAATAGCTGCAAAACATTTATAAATTCATATTCTTAAATATTGATGTAGATAATTCATTAAGATAAACCAAAAAATAAAGCTAATTGCATTTTCTTTTTCAGGCATTATGCTCAAATGCAGACATTTCCCTCTGTTGCCTGGCAAGTAGTCACTCGCGAAGCTTACTAATCACTGTGACTGACAGTTCTCAAGTTGGAAAGTCTAATTTCTGTCTGTGTTTGATTGTTTTGTCAGCTTTTATCTGGGGACCCCTTTTTTGGTACCTTGAAAGGACATGTCTGTCAAGATGACTGACAGGCCTCAGGCCCTGTGTGGAAAAGCAATGCTTCCCAGCAGCTCTCTCTGCATCTGTCCTCTAGAATAGGGTAAATCAAACCCAGTTTTCCACAAATGATGCATAGTTTATTGTCAAAGGGGTGTAGGTTTATTTTGCAATGGTGCTTTCAGTCCTTCAGTTGCAGTAAACGGCTCCATTTCCAAGAACCATAAAAGAGCCAACATCTTATGTGGTTATACCGTATGTATATATATATATATATATATATATATATATATATTATATATCAATGAATGAGTTCAATTTCATGGCATTTCATCCAATATTATTTTCTCAAACCCACAGATGTCAACGCCCATGTTGGCACTAGAAGAAAAGTCAGAGGATCACCACAGCTGGTATGATTTAACATATGGGGACCAAGAGCGACTGTCCATCCTTCTAATCATTAAGATATTTTTGTGTGAACCGATGTGGGAGAAAGATTGACAGACATTGTCATCTGTTATGTCACTTAAAACGATGGGTTACAAATAATACGTAAAAATGTACAACCATAGTGGGCAAATAAAATTAAATAGTATTCTTTCTTGTATGTTGACAAATCATTAAACCATTGCTCACTGCTACGGTGGCGCTGAGCATTCACCAAATAAAAAAAAGTTTCACAGCTAATGTAGCCGTTAGCACACTCAGGATCTCGTAATGACGAGATAAAGATCTCGTCATTACGAGATAAGGATCTCGTAATTACGATATAAGGATCACCCTCTCATTCATCAATAACGATGCCTGTGTGTGTGTGTGTGTGTGTGTGTGTGTGTGTGCAGACGAGGTGAACCTAGCCATAGGCAAACGTAGGCAATTGCCTTGGTTTCCGGACTACAATGGGCCCCATAATCAATACAATTATTTTAAATATGTTTTTACTGTTCATTCATTAATCAGGGACACTCTTTCGGCTTTACGCCCGTGATCAGCTGCTGAGGTCCGACTGGGCTTTTCTCCTGAACAATCCAAGTGACTGCATATCTGAGCAAAGTTGACATGGCTATATACTCATTGTCATGCCCTCCTTGTAGAAAGTTTGTATGTGTTTGTATGAGTCAAGGATCACACCGAGTTTAAACGACTGCATTTAATCCAAGCTTTCAATAAAACTGCGCTTCGATACAGTAACAAACAGGAGGTAAAAGTGAACTAGCCCACCGGGCATTCTGATTGGATGAGGCAACACAGTATGGTGGCTCCGGTGGTTCATAGTGAACAAACTGCATATATTTTAACCAAATGCTAATGTTTGCACACTCATGCCTATGGCTAGGTTCACCTCGTCTTCACACACACACACACACACACACACACACACACACAGGCATCGTTATTGATGAATGAGAGGGTGATCCTTATCTCGTAATTACGAGATCCTTATCTCCTAATTACAAGATATTTTCTCGTAATTACGAGATCCTGAGTGTGCTAACGGCTACATTAGCTGTGAAACTTTTTTTTATTTGGTGAATGCTCAGCGCCACCATACACTGCACCAAACTTCCTGCAAATTATATAAATACAATTATTTTACAGTATTAAGTGTAAAAATGTTGAAGATGTATCCTGATTTTGACTATTTTATCGTGAAGGTAAAGCCACTTTCAAGTTGTTTGTATTTGATTTCCAAACAAAAAACATGGATCCAGTGTCCTTCCCTGTATTACCCCTCATGTCTGTTCCCTGCTTACCAAGCTCAGCAAAGCTGTTCATTAGTGATCTAGTAGGATCATTAACATAGTGACATTATTGGACCTTGTTGTTTACATGTAGTGTCCTAGGTGAACTGGTACACAGTGTTTGATTGCAATGTTGCTCAACTTGGATTTGGGAATGGAATCGGAGCAGGCGTCACTGAATGAATTTAGTTGGACACCTTGAGACAGATGAGGCCATCAATGCATTGAATTCCATTGTGTTCTTGGCAACCGTGGCTCTCAGAGCACAGCTTGCCACTATTTGTGTAACTTTAACTAAGCCTAACAACATTCTTGCGCACATTGCATCTAAGTAGCTTGTTCCAGTTCGCTTTCTTGAATCATGCTTTTTGCACAGTCTGGATGTAATTAATCATGAAGGACTATAACCAATCTCAAAGGGTTGTACTGATTGATTGGCTGATTTTAAGCATTAAATTCTGCATACAGGTGTTGAGGAGTACAAATGAATGTGTGGACAAAGTTGAGAAAACCTTCTTTTAGTAGGGCCCTATGATTTCCGCGATAACAAAAACACGGACGGAATCACGGAATCGGGCAATAAAAACGGAATCTACTGTTTAACACGGAATGTCACGGAATTCGCCATTATTTTGGTGAAATTCAATTTCCAAGGCAAAGGGAAACAACACGGTTGAAATTAAAGCAGAACTAGGGAGGAATTTTTGTTTGGCGACATCTAAAGACCAAACTACTGCCGTGAAAAGTAGAGCCTGGCTGCAGGATCGCTAATGTAACACACCGCGCCAAACCCCTTTCACAAATATGTCAATTCAATGTTTACTTATGAATGTATCCATGTACGTAACTCTGACATGTACATAACTTAATTTATTGTTAATAATATGGTCTGTTTATAAATTCGGCATATGATTAAAGCATCTAAAAGCACGTAATCATGTTAAACGTTTACTGTTTAAGTTATTAATGCCACTCGCTCCCGCAGATACACAGCACAGGGAGGTCTTATATTCAGCCATTGCTAAAGGGAGTGTTGTATTATGGAACGGCCGCTGTGGTACGAAATTCCAGTCTCAACAATGTTTCCTACACGCAATTATAACTCTAGCGTCTACAGCCCGTTGTTTTCATGTAGTGTAACTTGTGTAATGTGTTACATTATTCAGCTGTTGCCGTGATGTCGGCTAACGCTGATGCTAATGATAACTAGCTGAGCTCTCCGTCGCACAATAGACTGTAGGTTGGTGTTGCAGCCAGCTGTTAGGTGAAGCGCTGTCCCACAGGTAAAAGCCATGGACCTATAAAGCCTGTCCAATATTTACTCTAGTCCAGCTTCTTGAAAAGTTTATAAGGACTTTATTATTTATGTAAAAATAATATGTAATGTTTCACTTGAAGCACAAAATGAATGGCTTTATTTTCTGTTATAGCCTATACCCAACAAATTAGTTTTTTCGTTTTTTTAAGCACAAAAAACAGTGCAATGTTGTGATGTATTTTAAATTTAGCCTTATATCTGATTAAATTGTTAGAATATTATCTGTTCGCAATAATTAGACGAAATGAGTGTTAATTGTAAAAAAAAAACGGAAGTCATGAGATTAAAATGGAAAAAACGGAATTTGTGAAAAAATAAAACGGAATTTGGAAAAAAATTAAACGGATTTCATAGGGCCCTATTTTAGCTCCAGAGGGACCTTTTTGAAATCAGATAAATTGCCTCAAGTGATGTTACTTGTGTCAGGATCTGTTTGGGCTGAAGACAAAAAGCTAAAAGTTTGAAAATAAAATACATCTGGGGCTGTGGAGCTATAAATAAGTGAGTGTAGCAGACCTCTGTAGTCTGCTCCTCATCTCTGCTTGAGGCTAGCGGTTCGAGGCTGATGCACCTGCTGGTTAAATACCAAACTTTGCTATCTAAACTTAACTGTCAGTTGTCCAGTTGCATTGTGGGTAATCAAGTGTTGACGAGTGAGAACAATCCATATACTGTATACTAAAAATGTCCATCAGGATCCAATAATGTTAAAAGAGTGCTATGCTAAATAAGTGTAATACACTTTACAGTATAAGTGACTGGATCGTACGACAGGTTTGGTGGACCAAATAGGGTTACCTTTTCTGAGACTTCTAACCAAAAACGTTTCAAACTGCTCACTAAATGGTTTTATTAACACTCAATTACAGGCATATCAGGGCTTTATTTAAAGAACACTATTCAAATCAGACTAATGTATCCTAAATCTCTAATCTTTTTAAAGTCTGTCTCAGTTGTTATTCATGTATAAAGTCCAAGTAGTTGCCGTTCATTAGCACTATGTTTTAGAAGTGAAGTGAATATGCCACAACTTAGTATTTTATTGTCCGTGTGATACTTTTCTGAGACGCACGGAGAAGAATATATGCTGTTTTGCAAAGGTGTACATGTTTGTGTGGTGGTATCTGTTGGCTTAACTGTGTGTGTGTGTGTGTGTGTGTGTTCTTCAAGCAGCAGTTCTTCCACCTGACCCACAGCTCCATAGGGCTTTATCTCTGCTGGTGTTCCACATTATTGATAGCTGCAGTGATATTGACAGGCGATGTGGTGGCAGGAAAGGGAAAATAGGAGTTTGATATGACATATTGTGCTTCTCAGCAGGTCCCATAAATAACTTTGACACATTTTTGTATGCATGGGAAGGCCTCTGATTCAGCCTCCCATAAAAAATAAACTTCTATTATGGAATGTATTTGTCAAGTGGTGCAGTGATGGATGGACTAGTGTTTAGCCCTTGGCAGGTGGATGGGACCCGCCACAGCAAGCCACAGCAAAGGCTTGTGGGGAGGATCTGCTAAGCAACTGTGGGTGGGAGGTGGAGGGGTGTCGATGCAATTATTCAGCATGAAAGGATCATTTCAGCACCTGCCTTCTCTTTCCCATCATGCATTATTGCGGCAAGATATTTTCCTCCTGTGCTTTAACAGAAGTGTAGATGAGAAATAGAAGCATTAGTGAACACAACAGCAGCATTGTGAAGACACAGTTAATTGATTGATCAAAATGTTCAGTGTTTTGAAGGACCCAATAATACAAATTATCATGAGATAATCAGTCAGATTTAAAGAAAATCGACAACATATTCTACTCCAGAGAAATTGTTTGTTGTCCTGACTTTTCTTTAATCATTACTATTTCCTTGTTTAATAATAATAATTGTATTTATTTTAGGATTTAAAATATAATACATTGATATGTCCCCAACACGTGGAAAAAGGTCAGGAACATTTTTATATTATTATTTCCACATTCTGCTCCCTCACGATATTCTTGATCTTACAGTTTACTTGTTGCATTGACAGTGTATATGCTGTATGCATGGTCTTTGCATACACAGCGTGGCATTGTGCTTTTATTGTTTTCAACAAGACAGTGAAAGGAGAACAACATCCCACTTGCCCGCTTAAGCCGTTCTTGCTTGGCGTCATTGATTCATTTTCCTGCCTTAGGGCCCCACTGGGCATGTTGGCTTTCATTTCATGACTTCTCTCCCCGGCTGTAGAGACAGCTTGGAAAAACATGCGCGCAGGCACACAAAGAACAGATGCAGCAAAGAACCTAATTCTGCATATAATGGACCATTTAAAAGCATTAATTCTTGTTTTGAACAGTCTCATCAAAAGTTTCTGTGATTATGTGGACGGCTCAGCTTCTTGAAGGCAACTTGACAATGGATTTGTCCAGGACAAGTCTGTAATCCCATGTAATGATAGTTTTTTGCATACTGTGCTAACATAGTATGTAAAAGCTAACAGAGGCATACGCACATGCTCACAATGGCGATGCTAACATTCTAATGTTCAGCAGGTATCTGTTTTTTTTTCTTACCATGTTCACCGTCTTAGTTTTGTAGAATATGATGCTAATATTTCCTAAGACGCATCAATCTATCAAGGAGTGCAAGGAGTCAGTTGTAGTGATGGAGCTTGTTTGAGATAAGCTTACAACGAGCCTTTATAATTGCACACTCATACACAGTCTAAATATAGTTTCTAGTGATATAGTAATACACTGTTTGATTTTCTCTGAATTGTTGACATTTGACACTACGGTCTACAACTTTATTTGTGTACATAAGGAAAAACTGTCCTTTAAATACCCTTTTAATATAAATGGCCCTCTACTATAACCTCCACTTACATGCATAGCAATCGGATGATATAAAAATCTGCTAAATCTGTGCAGTGGGACTCCTTTTTGAGCAGTCGCCCGTGAACTTCCTGAACCAGAAAGCGTGTGATGGAGAACACTTAGACCCTCTCATCCATTTCACATTTGTTCCAATCAATTATTGAAGTAGACAGCCAATTACAAATGAGAGGATTTGAGTGCCCAGCTTTCGTTTCTCCAAAGGCTTGCATTAAATGTCTCTTGGTGGTGAATAATTGGCGCGATTAATTTACTGTTGGGCGCAAGAGGTGTTTTCATCTGTCCGTCGGCAAACGACCCTCCCTTATATGATTTAAAGTATTAAGATCAGGGAGGGAGGTTGGGCTCGTCAGCGAGCTATAACAAGTTGAGATGAAGTTTTAATTGTGTTTTGATCCATGCGATTACATATAGAATTCTAGTTTTTAATCTGCAATTACCTCCTTCTTTGTACCCTTAATTGGTACGGTTGAGTAGCATTGCATTCAAATGAGTATTTAGTTGTGGAGGAGTTGAGTGCAAAAAATGCTTGTACCACACGTACATGTATTTTTGCCATAGTGATGAAATCAGGACATATCTTCCTGTTTGCCATTGATTGCTCTCAGGATAGTTTAATATGTTTGTCTGCACTGAATGACAGGAAATAAAGCACTGGCAGTCAATATCGACGCCTCAACTCTGGATAGTTTCCAGTTCACAAAACATCAAGAACACCCACACAACACCATGCAGGAAAGCTCGAAAAGGGATCTGATTACCTGATTGAACCATTAGATCTAGTATCTTCTTTTAGCTACCTTCTATTAATACAGAAGGTGAGTGGGAGGTTGGACATTTCTAAATAGAGTAAGCACTTTGGAAAAAACATTTTGCCCTTGCTCTAAATCATAATATAAATTAAAAGAGCAAACAGGTAGAGGACATGGACAGCAAACTCTTGGGGTCAGTGAGTCCTCTCCCAGCATCAAGGGAAGCACAGGTGCATAAGGTCAGCTCCCGTATTCTCTCGAGACTCCCTTAAGGGTAAATGTGCCTATGATGGAATAGAGTGGCAACAGAACAGACGGGACGACTGCTTTAGGCCTGCGGCACTCAATCATTCTCCCATTCCCACAATAGAGCTCCATATCGCCAGCTCCCAACAGACTCCCAGCAACTATAAGTCCACCTGGTAACCTCAGAATGTATACATGCTTCCTACTGAATGTCTCTGGAGAAAGGGTTTATACAACACAGCTAATTTAAGTAATGTATGGTCCTTTTATGCATCAACAAATAAGGCTTGTCAGTATTTTGTCTCTGTCATCTTATTGTGTGTGTTATCTCCAATAAGGAGGTCTGCTGATGGATGTACACGCACAAAAAATACGTATTTTAACCTAACTTAGATTATTACAACTGCAAATGCTATCACAAAATGGACTGCGCTTTAGCCACTAATATTAGTTTGGGGCGACTGTGGCTCAGGTGGTAGAGCAGGTCGGCCAATGATCCAAGGGTTGGCGGTTCGATGTCCACCTGTGTCATGGTTGTTGTGTCCTTGAGCAAGACACTTCACCCACCTTGCCTCGTGTGAATGTGTATGAATGCTGTATGTTTGAGGTGGTGGTCGAAGGGGCCGTTGGGGCGGAATGGCAGCCACGCTCCCGTCAGTCTGGCTACCGTCGTAGTTTACCACCACCGGTATAGCTGTGTGTGAATGAATGGAACCTGGAACCCTGTAAAGCGCTTTGAGTCCCAAGGGGAAAAAGCGCTATATAAATCCAATCCATTATTATAAGTAGTCAATCAAGAAACTCTTTTTTTCTACAACAGCATTATCTAGTCGGATGTGTGACAATATGAATGCAAAACAACATGCATTACATATAATTTATGGAAATATTGTCCAATTTGTTTTCACCATCTTTAGATTGCACCTCAATTTATGACGAAAGCTTGATATTTTTGCTTGTAGCATAAAAGGCATTACACAGAGGAAAGGACTAATGACGCTCTCTCTCTTAAGGATTAATTAGATAAGCTCCTTTTTAAATCATTGCTTTTTATTTTAATCCTTAACAACTGGAATGATGTGCTGGCTAATAGAAACTCAAATCCCAAGAGAGGGTTGGCTAATCGATACAGTGACAGAAGACGGCAAAACCAAACCTTTATGTTTTGTATACGGACATCTCTGTGAATGCAAAGACACAAAAACTCTGCCACAAAGTTATCTTGGTGTCATTCAGGCTCACAGGTTGAAAGAATATGATATGTGTAAAATATGCAATGCTTTGCATGCAGGTTTGACGCCATATGTCTTCATTTGACGGAGGGCTGACTCTCTGTTGGGATCATGCTAATTTGAAAATTTGGACCATACATGTGCACGTTTGATATGAGCAAAATCAGATGTATTGCATGCGTGTTATCTGTTGTCTGACCCCACCACGCCTCCACCCGCCACCATCATAGGAAGTACGCACACACACATTTTACATCGACCCTCGCCTACTTGTTTTATTCACATCCCTGAATCCAACTCGCTAGTATTCAATCATTTTGATTAAAAGACTGATTTTGTCCTGAAACTATGCAGCAGTTGGGAGCCCCACCAGCCAATGACATTTTAAGATTCATATATTTTCATAAACTTTTAACAATGTCAATGGGACATGTCTTCAATCTTAGCCTCACGATGGCAAAGGCACTCAATCTTTCTTTAGCTCTCGACAGAACATTTGAATATGAGTATAGGATTATTAATGTGACAGTTCATTGGGGAGACATCATGGGGAGATTCAAAAGGAGAATCTTCTTTTGCAGGTAGGTTTTAAAAAGGGAAACGGATAACGTGTGTTTCATTTTAACCATTCATTTGGGCTTTGGGCATGTTTTTTCTTTCATTCTTTCTTAATGAAAACTTGATCAGTAATACATATTTAACTGAGATAATGTTAATTTTCATTTAACTTGCATGGAAAATATGTAATTTAGATGAGAAGTAACAGTCCCCATTTCAACATAGTATAAACTTGAACTTCACCTTTAGGAAATTCAAAAATCACGACACAGTGGTGTTTCTTCCTCTGCCAAAGATTGTTTATGAGGCAAAACACATGAATAAAGGTATCACTCTGTGCCACCACAGTGCAGCCTCTAGAGTGTTCCTGTCGTTACAACAACTCCAACAGAGTGATACGTCCTTTACCTAGGAGTCCCATTATCCCTTCAATCATTATTTAATCAACATTTTGGTAAATATATCAGTGATTCTTGAGAAGTGGGACAAAACAGGGTGCAAGGTTGAAAAAATACAAACCCTATGTTAAGGCAAATTAAATTGCATGCATGTATCCAACATATACAAAGCTACTGAGCTAAGCTTTGACACAACCTCCCAGCTTTTATCGTTTTTATCAAAATGGGCTTTTTAGCTTGCCATTCCTTATTTTGTGTCAACACCGTCAGACACCAAAAACACAATTAATTGTCCCTCAATTTATGCTAGACCCATGAGATGTATAGTGATCACAAATATTCACCAAGACTGACAGAGGCCACAAAAGATATTTTCAAAATGTATATGAATATAATTTTTTTTGACATCTGACGTTGTTTACATATTAACATTTCTTAAACAGAACAAACTGAGTTTTTCTAGTAGCCATTTTTTTTTCTGTTGATGTTAGGTGCTAGTATGAACTACTTCAGGAAAATAAAATGATCGCTCATTTCAAATAACTTCTTCAGAAATTGTAAGTCGGCGTTGACGTATCATGGTTGTGACGCAGGACTTTCAAGATTTGTAATGTAAAATATTCTAAAACTACAACACTTATCAGAGCCTCTCTGACTATAATGTACTCTGCAGAGGTAGAATGTGACAGGAGGTCCTTCATAGTGACAGCTGCCCCTTATTTTTATCTGATTTTCTTACATTTTAATGGATTGTATGACGGTGGTGACAAAAAGTGTTCCACCACTTAGAAACCTTATAAAACATGAATGTGTTGCAGAAAAACAGTTTTTATTAATATGAAAGATGATTTAGTGTTACTTTTGATGAGAAAAGCTCTTTTTAATCATTAAAGTACATTTTTAATAGGTTTTATTGCATATGAATGATTGATCCCTTCTCTGTGGGCACACTGTTTTGGACGTCGTGAGAAGATAACAAGTGTCATATTATATTTGACATTATATTGATAAAATTACATTTAAGGGTATAATTGTGCTCCAGACATTCTATTCGTATTCCCTAATAACATCTACCATTTTAAATATGTTTACTTTTAAACATAACAGCAATTATGATTGGAAGATGGCCTTTTGTCCCGCTTCTCAAGAATCACTGATATGATGTAGCAATTGAATTCGGAGTGGGACCAAACCAACTTTTTAGCTCATTATCTTCTAAAATGTCATATCCAGAAAAATTGCAGTAAAAAATTTAAATCCTGTCCATCAAACTTTACATTTTTGATATTTTAGTGTGTAGTCAGCAGACTACAACAAACCAGTGACAGCCATTAATGTTGCTATACGCACTAACTGTCTCTTGATGATGTTATTTTGTTAATTGGGTATTTGAGGAATTGCTTAGATTTGTAATAGTGGTGAAACAGTTTATTTTCATGCAAAATATTTGAATAATCAGAATTATTTTATTTGAAGGCTTTTGATTAATCCCATTGGCTCACCCCTGCTTTATTGTTTGAGAGTGTGGCTGTCAGCCAGGGTGTCACAAAATTGGCTTTTCTTGCTGTGGGTTAAATTAGCACAGCAGTTCTTTACTGTATCATCAGAATTCCTATGTCAAGAAAAACAAGTGCACCTTTTGCAAAGCTGTAGCTATCAACTCCCTTAAGAATAACTTGCTCAGCCAATGCTTTTACTTTGTTTCTTATTGTGGCACTCAGTAAGTTTCTATTGTCTTCCTCATCTGTCTGCTTCCTCCATGACGGTCGCATTTTCCTACCTTTCCGCCTTCTATCGCCTTCCTCTTTTTATTATTTTGTATCGCAGCTTTCTTGTCATACGAATGAATTGAATTTGTCCCCTTCAGTGCAAACAACAATAGACAGAGTAGGGACCTTAAGGAAAACAAATGGCTTCCTCCTGTCCCTGTTGGGGATCGGCTGTAGTGTATGTGTGTCTGTGCACGTGTTTTGCTGATGAGGCTGAGGGGGCAGATGAGAAACAGACCTATGCCAAAGAGGAACCCAGGGTCATTTATTAACATGTCATCCACACAGTATCTGTTGAACCAGCAAGAGATTCAGACAAATGATGTTAATAATAAGAAGTAGCCCTGTGGTGAGACTAGGGGGTCTGTCTGCACTCCTGTCCTGTCCTGCACCTGATGCTTATTATTATTATTATTACAATAAAAAGGTGATAAGTTAATGTCTGCAGAACTGTATGTAGTTATGCAAAGGCTTTTAAATGCCAAATTAAGATTGCATTTGCCTAAAAAAGGACACTTTTTTGTCACTGTTCTTTTGCTGTACATGTTTCCCTTTGGGCATTTGTACTAGTACAGTCAGTAGGCAAATTCCTAAAAGTTTCAGTGTCACAAAAAGTCCTCTATGCTCTATAAACATTACTCGTGTCAAACACTCAAATTAAGAGGACATGCAACTGCAAAGGATAGACTTTGTGACAAGAGCCTAAAATGTCAATGTTCCATGACCAGACACTCACCTTGGGAGGGATGACTAACCCAACACACTGAATGTGACGTATCTACATCCAAGGACACTTCTTATAACTTCATCGTAGGATTAAATAAGTGTATACTTCTTCCTGCTCCTTTTCAGGCATATTTATTGTATTTCCATGCTTTTCATTTTCATTTTGTTTTGTATGTGGATGTCTGAAATAAACTAAATCAAATCAAAAAATCAATCGTACATGATTAAATATGCATTGTTGAGGCATTCTGAAATATTGCGAGTTGTTCAACCATAGTCATAATTATAAACACAGTGCTACTTGAACAATTGGAATTTAAACAGAATCCTTGTCAGAAATATTTGTTTACAGTATATGTTTATTTTACAATAATAATAATAATAATCAGCAGAAATATATTGGCAACCTTACAACAGAACAGTATTACTCCAGTTCTACTGTTAAGCTGTTGAGGGCCCTTTTAATTGTACTGATACTTTAATTATTGAGCATAAATTATAACTCGCAACCTTCTGGTTTACTGAAGCAGCTTTGCTTGCAACCCACTATTCAAACAGGCTTAGCCGAGTGGTAGCCTATTCAATAAAAATAGCAGTAAACTGTTAAATGTAAAGTTTATGATCAAAAGTATCCAAAGAATAAACAGTCTGCAATGAACAAATTAGGTTTTTATCCAACATTGTTCTAATAGACTAGAATTACAGTATAAATTCACCAGAGGCTTGTTAACAGATTTTCATTTCTAATGGCCATTGACCACAAGAGAAACAAAAGGTGGACATAATAGGTTGATGAATGACAGTGTGAGAAACAAGGGACTCTCTGTAGGAAGAACATCTTTGTGGAATTAATAAAATGGTATAACATGTGGATGGGCTTCAACAGCATTCAGATTCACAACTCCTGACATTCACCGGAGTCAGTCGTTTTCATGCTGCATTCATAATCCTATCGTACAATAGCACTTTGTGAAGGGGGCAACCTCACACCTTATTCTCACATAATAGCCAAGTTGACAACACAGTAATTCAACCTTAGTACATGACCAGTGGAGGTATGTTGCAGGCATTCAGACCACGAGACTATTCCCTTTTATAACCACATTTAATTAATTGCAGAGAAGGGGAAGACACAAAGACAAAATAGCTCAGCTTTAATTGGCTTGACCGAACATTTTCATTACAGAGAGGGTATAGCTCTCCCAGACAGTTTCAAAGACCAAACTTGGTCCTTTCAGGAATTATTGGGCTTTATGGTAGTATGGGTGATTTGTACCTATTTTATGCATGAAATAAATGGAAAAGGAGCAATCGGAGAAATACAATATATGTCATTGCAAAGGTTTGCAATAATGAAAGGTAACCTAAGACTATTAATTTTTCCGTTTTATACTGTATATTTAATAATTTGACAAGTATTCCTTTTTTTTTAGCTATGAATAAATGAAGGTTACATCATACAGTAGTAGTTAATTTGCCATTACTGTTTTGGTATGGCCCCCTTATGTGTGTACTAGATAAAATGTACTGTTAAACAGTCCAGCCAGTGGAAGTTCACTGCTGTTTCATATGTATATCAACATAATTCAATAGTGTTAGTCGCAATCACTTTGTGACATTATAGGCAGGATGAATATAAAGGTGGGTATAGGGTGGTGTTTGTCTTTCTGCTTGTTCTCAGAGCTTTATCAGATATCCGTTTAATTTACTAGGTAAAGCAGGCCGGTGAATCTGCATTTCCCAAGGCTTCCGGGGTGAATTTAGCATTCTATTAGCTGCTACATTTTACAGCTGTCATTCAGATTTACCTTTGGTTATAAGCAAATATGCTACAGTGCTATTGTAAGCCGCATCTTAAAGCAATAAACTGTATGTTCATGCAAATTCAGAGCCGTTCAATTGTGATTATGATAAGTGCGCTAATCTTCTTATCTCATCACAGTCTCTTTGTTTACTGAAATGTGCTATGAAATGCATCAATACACACAGAAATTGAGCAAAACTGCAACTAATGCCAGAGACTGTCCTCCCTCAGGTTTCCCTAATGGAAGTATGCTGATGGTGTGAAACTACACCAACTACATCAATCACAAAGTTGGAATCTGCTAAAAGCGCAGTTACCAGTGCAGTTATTTTATCGCAGATGCTGAAGAAATGTGTAACCCTTGTTTCGCACTTGTTTTACCATCTGGCTGCCGTATATTTCCATACAGCCTCAATGATGACAAGTATTTGCTTGGTTACGTGCTACTATTCACCCCGAGTCCTTAGTCAGTGGCCAAAGTAGGCATGGTGCGATACAAACATTTCACGGCATTTTACCCCATACTTAAGGATAACAGGAATTATCCTTTAACACAAATAAAGCCCAACTTGCATAAAGGAAAGAGTCAAACTATACATCAACACTGTGGCACTTTTCTGTCACACACCGTACTAATGATAATGGTAACATGGTCCTTTTAAAGGTAGAATGAAATATAAAAATGTCAGCATCTCCTTTTTCTCACTTAAGTTGTGCTCTTTGAGGTGTGAGAGTGTACCGGAAGGAACACTCGAAGGTAATTTTATCTTTCTTGTTCTTCTAGGGTACCGTCCTCTACTTCAGCTCTGTTACCTTATTGTGGTGATCTTTTTTAGTAGCCCTGCCAGGCTGTTCCTCGCTGTTATTTTGATGGGGGACTTGGTTGTGTTGGCTCTGTATGTTGATGTTCCTGTCTCACTTTTACAGGTGCCAGTTGTAAGGCTTACTGTACACAGTTGTTGACTGCTGTGTCTTCAAGATCTTCCTCAGAAAATCTCAGACAGCAGCCTCTATAAGCTTGTTTTTTAGGACTTTTGTGATGGCAAGGTTTAAATTGTGGCTGAAGTACCCAAGCCACAGGTCAGGGAACTTCTTAAACTTATTTTGCACATTTGTTTATATTATATTATCTCATCCCTAGTCAAGAGATGGTCAGAATCACATTAAACAATAAGGGCAACAATGGCTAATCTGCCCTGCAACAAACAGACAATGATCAACATCAATATTTTATAGCATTTCACTCACAAACTTCATATTTAATGGCCTGTCAGTCAATGCTAATTACACAGTGAAGTAACTCAGACCTGCTGTTGCAACAAAAGCTGATAATACATTCTCTTATTTGCTGTTAAGGCACTCTGTTACCCGGATGACCTTGCAATTAATCATACCATTCCTTCAATGTAAGACTAGGTATCTGTTATATCATCTGTGCAAGGACATTGGCTACAATAGCAGCAGAGTGGCAGACGCAATAAATATTATTTAAGGACTAAACATGTCACCTGTAAATACCCATAAATGCCATTACCTCACTTCATAGCATATAGCCATAAACAAGTGATGAATAGAGTATTCCAGTGCATCAGTACAACAGGTTTCTAAGAGCCCATTGATTTTGGATTTGAGAGTGTGTGTTAACGTTGAGCACTTACAGCAACTTGCTGACAGTACAGCAAACACTCCCGCAAAAGCTATTAGCGCCTTGTTAATGCTTTCAACGCCTTTTCACATAAGCCAAGGTTACATATTCCGCTCGGTTCTGTCACGTGTCACAAACAGTCTGAGATTATATAAATGAAAATATGCCGAGATGGAGAAAAATATATACGCTTGTGGTTAATTATGCCACATAATTCAATTTTGATTAATAATTAATGTCTCCTTTCCTAACTAAATATCTATAATTAATCAACAAGTCATAGCAAGAGAGTAGGCTAATTGGTTTGAAAACACAAACCTGAATACCTAATTCATAGAGGAGGTTGACATCGCTAATTGCGGGAGTAATCAAAGCTCCGCCCTTCGGGATTTGAAGAAGAGATTCGTAAATGGGGGTTAGCGTGATCCTTCATAGCATTATCATGACAGCTCCATTTATAACCAGATGAACATCACCAATGACAAAAACAGTAAACGGCAAAAGCCGTGCTTCATGAATCTGTCTGAACGATACACTCCACTGATGGAATCACTCGAGGAGTTTCACTTAAGAGAATCTTGTTTTATTCAAGTCTCTTAAGCAGCATGCAATCTGTGTAATGTCTTTGTTAACTTGTGATTACCCAACATGTATTGCCTCTTTAGCAAAAGAGTAATATAGCTTTGTCTACCTTTTGGGAAGGGTACTGGAGATCTGTTTTAAAATGTTACCGATTCCTGATGGGTTAGAAATTGTTCTTATTTGTTTCATGTTCAGCAGTTTTACTTCCCAAAATAATTTGACTTATGTGTAGCCATCCACTGATGATGATGCAGTCATAAGTCGCATAACTAAAACACAAAATAGTCACCAATTCACATAAGACACATTAAGACATAAGGAAAATAATAAAAACACACATAGCAAATATTTATAGTATAGCTTACCCAGTTCCTGAATGATCATCAATAATTAACCCACAATGTTGCCTCTTAAGTTATTTTGCCACTCAACAGAAATTATGATAATTGATCCAGGAATAACTGAACTCATTCAAAGCCAACAACAAACATTAATTTACAAAGTATGTAGTCTTCTTTTTAAATATAAGTTTTTATTTGCCACCCATTTTCAAAGTTTAATGTTTTCAGTATATTTTAATAGAGCTGGGCCAGGGTTTCAAAGAAAATATGTATCTATTTTCTTTAATAATGTAATGTGTTAAAACAGTAGCACTAAATGTGGCTTAAAAAGTGACCATAGAGTTGCGTTTACATCTTCCTGACACATGCTTATTTGTATTTAATTTTAGATTAAAAGCTTAACTTGTGATATATGGTATCACTTAGGCATTGTAGTTATTATGTTTACCTTGTGTCTCTGAATTTTTCAGGACTGCCAAAGCCTCCCTTCAGCTCTTAGACCTATTCTGACGAGATTGGTTCTCAGCACTGTGTGTGTGTGTGTGTGTGTGTGTGTGTGTGTGTGTGTGTGTGTGTGTGTGTGTGTGTGTGTGTGTGTGTGTGTGTGTGTGTGTGTGTGTGTGTGTGTGTGTGTGTGTGTGTGTGTGTGTGTGTGTGTGTGTGTGTGTAAAGTATCTGTTAACACATGACTTCTGTTTATGGCTAATTTGCAATGCATAATTGTCTCCCAAATTTCAGCGATGGGAGTTACATACTCCATTTCTGCATTGTCATCACACTAAAACTCTTCCATCCGTTACACATAACCTTCGATAGCGACACATTTGAGTATTATCACATTAACAAGACCAGGGTTGAGACTGTGGGTGTTATCTCAGGTTGAAGTGAAAGTTGCTTCCAGGTACAGCTTTACCCAATGGATCTCAAGTCACCGGTTTGGGAAGAAATGTGTAAAAGTTCATCAATGATTGCAGGAATTTTAATTTGATTAAGACTATTTGTACCTAATGTTGTGTTTATTGGGCATTTATTTTAAAGGAAAATATGCTTGAATTTCTTTGGGTGTAGTGGGTGCAGACAGTCAAACAATGATTACTCTAGATCAGGGGTTCTCAACCTTCTGCAAGCTGGGCCCCCCCAAAGCTGGGTCATTGCAGTTGGGCCCCCCCCCCCCCCACGACCCTGACAACCCCCCCCCCCCCACACACACACACACACACACCACCCTACACAGATAGATAGATAGATAGATAGATAGATAGATAGATAGATAGATAGATAGATAGATAGATAGATAGATAGATAGATAGATAGATAGATAGATAGATAGATAGATAGATAGATAGATACTCTATTATTGTTATTATCACAAGGGCTAGGCCAGTGGCGCACCTTTGAGTTGAACATTGGGTTTAGGGTTGGGGTCCGGAAATTTCTTATATTTTAACGTTAAATTCTGGTGCACTTTAAAAGCTAATTATGAGATTGTATCAATGAGACACTGAGGAAATGTTTTTTTTTTAATCTCCTTAGAAGAGAAGAAAATAGTAGCCTAAATAGAACATACACAGAATAAATTCTACAATAGGTATACCTGTTATGAAAAAGCTTCACAAAACAAAGTCTATGATCAATGGGAAACACTGCTGTCTGACAACCCAGTTCAGAGAATGTTTCAACTATTGAGTCTTGGATTTGGAAAGTGGCCAGATTTAGCTCAAAATGCTACCTGCGATTAATGTGCTGTGCAGCCTGAACGCAGAGTTGTGTGTGTCTCAGTGGCGATTCCAGGAAATTTTGACTGGGGGTGGCCAAGGTGGGCCACTGAGCTAGAGTGGGGTGGCCATCGCACCCCTGAATGAATAGCATGTGATATGCTGTACAACCAATTCAAAGATGATTTATAATCCCAAATGCCCAAATCATGTTAGTATCCATTGTAAAGTTTGTCAGAAAACTAAACCCCTGAAGGGGGGTCTGGGGGCATCCCCCCCAGAAGATTTTTTCGTGTTTTTAACATGTAATCTAAGCATTCTGGTGCATTCTGGCGAAGATAATAAAGGAAAAAGTCAATATTTATTTCAGTTCAGATGAATAGTAAAATTAGCAAGACAACATAACTTGCTAGCAGCCAGATGCCTAACAACTTTACAGAGGGACGGATGACAACTAGCTTTTGACCAAATATCTTGCTAAAAAAATAAACCTTTATTTATGAAATTCTGCCCTAAGAACATGTTACACTTGCTAACTACAAACTTACATTTTTTTATTCAGATTTCAAAAATCTGCTGGGACACGTGCCCATACACATGCATGTGTGGCACGCATGTCACAAGCACACTTATGCTGTTTTCAAGACCTTTGCTGACCAGAGACCAGTTCTAGTGGCCACAGTCCTACCATTAATTCAGTACTTGAAAATTGCAAACTGATCTCATATCAGTGGATTGGAGTGTTTGTGTGATGAACTTGGCAACTACCTATCAAAAAAAGTTAAGAAAGAAAAAAATACATATCATCTCTGAACTAGGCTACATATCAGGAAAAAAATTGAAATTAAAAAAAATAAAAATAAATTAAGATTAAGATTTTTATTTATTTATTTTTTTTTTCATCCCCCTCGCGCCCCCCCGGTAGAGATCCACTGCTCTAGATTATCATGCCTCACACTTATTTATCCAACTCATAACTGGCCATGTTGTCCTTGGAGTGGCATTATTCATTCACTTATTTTTCTGTCAATGTTTTACTTTAAGTGGACATCTATTTTTGTCACCGAACACGATGTATTACCAGCATACAGGTGAGAGTGAACTTGGCTGAAATTAGAATACTCTTCGTCCATGACATGGGCACATCCGTGGAGAGAGCTTCAACCTTGTAGGTTGTTCCCTGCTGAAGGGGAAGCTGCTGTGTGTGTGTGTGTGTGTGTGTGTGTGTTGGAGACATGTACACAGTGTGTACATATAGAGGCTTAAAACTTGAGTGGAAGTCAGCGTGGGAATATTCGTGAGCAAGGGAGTGAGGGACACTCCACTGATGCGTCTCCACTGGCCTGAATTCACAGTTGGGGTGTTTTATCTGGTGTCACCTTCAGTACCAGTGATTCATTGTCAATGCAATGCAGCAGTGCCACAATATGCTAACCTCATTTGCTCTAATGCTGTTGACGATTCATATTTAGCTTGTCAGGTTTGGCATTAAAATTCAGACAAGATACTTTAATATTATATTACTACCTGAGACCATTGTCACCACCAAGCTGCCTGTCTTAATAATAAATTGTTTTATTAATTGATTATTAATTTAATTACATCAAGGGCAACCCCCCTCCCCCCCAAGAAATGTCCATGTACCTGACCTAAAATGGCAAGGTCACCTTACATCTAATACACATATAATAACTACCAATTATTAAATCTTTACATATTTGTGTGTGGAAACGGCTTCAAAAATCCAGTATAATCAGGGCTGTAAACGCAACATCCTCAGTTTGAAGACCATGGACAGTTTGAAAGGCAGGGACCTCTCCTCTCTCTCACCTCCTGTTTCCTGTCTCTACCAAAAAAACTTGTGCTAAAACACAATCTTTAAAGTCAAAATGCTTCACTCATCAGCTCCATATGAGTCTAAATGCTTTCCCTGATTCCATCATTTCCGGGTTTGAGTACAGTCTGGAGTGCCATATGGGGGTGAAGGGGCTAATTTCTGTAATTGATTGTAAGTGTTGTATGACAGCTCCCCCGATGCTGGTGAACATGTGTGACGTGGGCACTTAGTGGCCTGCTCACCAGCAGCCGGTGATTGATCCGTCTGATCGATAGCTTAGCTCGGTCCGTGCATATAGAGAGTGTTTACTTCAAGTGCTAATAGTGAGCTCCGTGTGTGTTTGTTTCCCCCTGGTGTAATCGTGCTCCATGCTTATTTTTTTGGCTGCTGTAGTACATTTTTGCTATGTGTGTTTTATTATAAATAGATACTTAAATACTTATTGCATAATAAGAACCAGAGAATAGCCCGCCTCGTCCAAACCAAAACCAAAATTTTATCAAACTTAAATGACAATATTTTTTATTTTGGATTGATAAATATTATGCTCTTTTCAGATGCTTACTCACAAAATTACATAGTTAGTAGGATTTTATGGATTTGGGTTTATAGGGGCTTTGAGAGCAGTAAATTACATTTGGGCCTTTCATGGAGGAAAATTCACATAGTAGACAAAACAAGTGGCTGTTATTCTGTTTGGAAATTGCTTTTACTAATGCAACTTAACTCCCCCCTCACAAACCAGCCCACTTTCTTCTGTGTTGTTTACAACCTGTAACCTTCTATCAGAGCTGTGAATGGGAGTTTACAAGGGGACAGCGACAGAGCATTGTATTACAATGAAATTTAACATGGCCGTAGAGCAACCATTCAACTCCTGCTCTGCCTCTTTTTCCATCACACACTTTGCCTATTTGATAATTTCCCAACACTGTCAACTGAAGGAGCATCAGATTACAAGCAAAAAATTCAGCCTTTTGTCACAGCTGAGGCTTGTGCAGGCCAAGTTGGCAGGCCTCGGCGATGGGCATCGTTCGAATGTGTCCGCTCTGATATTTCCCCTCTATCTCCCCTGGCCTGATAATGTGAACCCCTTAATGAAGCTATTGTGTGCCTGTCCAAAGTCATTGTCTTCCAGAGGGAACTTTCTCTTCTCTTCCCGACATGCGCTACCCTCTGCGATGAGCACACCTGTAATGGTCACATCTCTCTGTCTTGTGTCTCGGTTCCCTTTCTTTCTTGTTCTCAATTCCGGTCAGTTGTCAACTATCTGCATAGGCAGTTTATTACTCTCTTGTGTACAAATTGAAATGTTTGATGCAACAATACTATTCCAGGAAAAATCAAGAAGACAATATAGAGAGCAATGATTATCAGTTAAAGCTTGATTGCCTTTGTCGAATAAACAAAAAGGTACTTAAGGCCACTATTTTATTAGCTTGTATATAGACTCGAAAGCACTCTCATAATGAAAATAAAAATGACTTATAGTGTTTCATGGCAATCAAAAAAATATTTAAATATAAGAGTTATTTCTGTAAATTAAAATTATCTTGTACAGTTGCATCAATTCCATCCATGCGTGCGTGTAGCTATTATTGACTATTATTCATTGATTTAGATAGGTAGGTATGTATGTATGAAGCCGTATTCAAGTTCCCAAAGTCAAGAGTTGAGTTTCTCAGCAATTGAGATGCAACAATTAGTACTTCTAAGTCCATGTAAATATGATTTGTTATTGTCTATGTGTAGAAGCATAGAAGTCGAACAATTCAGTCCTTTTTCTGTCAGGGGGAGAAACTACTGAAGAGTGACACAGTGACACAAGTTAGATATTTGTAGGCATGTTCATGGAACACACATCCAGCCATACATTCAACAGCAAAGCTAATCTGAGTCATTGTCCCTGATGCTTTTTTTGTTTGTGTTGCTTATTGTGCTCTTAACTATATGAGGAAGGAAAACACATGCAAAACTGATTTATATTCATGCCTAACACACCTGTCACAGATTGAACTGACTACTCACACTGTTTTTTTTAAATGTCATATTCCACTATATTCCCCCTGATGAAGGCAGACATGTTTTTTTCCTTTCCCTGTGGAAAAAAAAACGCGGCAGTGCAGATGAGTGTGTGACTGCCTTCTTTCATTTCTCATTTCCTAATGTAAACACTGTTGTGTTAGAGGAATATCACTTTTCTTGGATGCAAGAGTAAAAAATTTCTTTCATGCCAAGATTTCCTGAAACTCATACCAAGAGTGACACACTCACAGTGCGCTCGCAGACAGCGAGAGGCAAGCAGCGGAGACACCTTTTGATGAAACAAGCTAAAGAGCCTTTGATGTTGTGCAAGTTTATGAAGCTGATTCTAGCTGCGTTGTGCTCTTCAAGGCCATCCTCCTACGGCCTCTCCCACCAAATTAGAAATGGCACCTGTACACCTCCCTTATTCTAAAACAATCAGCACTTACTGTTTTCCTCTTGTTTGTCTACCACATAACATATTTGTTCCATTATGTACAGCTCACTCAGGGGGGATGTAAAGAATAGAGTTGTGGCAAAGAGAGGTTTTGACATTGATTTGTGTGGGGGAAAAAAGCTAATATAGTGCAAAGTCCTAGATAACCAGTGTATTGATTTGTATTAGCTTTTACACAGCTTGTTTCAGATATTCTATGTTATACACCCAACACATGTCTAGTTTTGTCATCTATTTGTGATCTATTTTTTCGAGAGATTTTTTCAGATTTTTAAAGTAAAAATAGTAAAAGTCCCGCACTTAGCATTGTACTTAAGTAGAAGTATAGCAGCATACATAAGCAAAATTTAATTTATGTAGAATCATCTGCATAGACATTATAAAGTAATTGAGCTCAGTGTAGCCGATGCATTGTCAGTTTAGGGATTTGAGGTGGTTTACATAGTTTGTTCACCAGAATGTTTATATTTCAACTGTTTTATTCCAACTGTGAAATGTCCTGCCCAGTACAGTTTGAATAGTTATTTAATAACCTAATTTAAATCTATAGAAATGCATATGTTGATCATCGGATGCGATAACTGTCAAAGTGGGAGTGGACAATACAGTACAACAAATGAAATGTAGTGGGGAAGAAGTATGTGGTAAAATAAAGATACTACTCTAAAAGACTACTTTAATAAATATACTTTGTTATGGTCAATGTACATTTTTAAAATTCAGTGTAACTTGGTTTCTGCTGTTGTTCACAGCCATAAAGTAGCACAGCAACACAACATAGTGCACAAGTTGGAGCATTTTATATTTTTCAGGTGTGCCTTTTTATGATGAAGCCACTACAGAAGCCTCATACTATCAGGAAACAGCTGTCCAGCTCTAATCTTTTTATGAGCGATATGCTGTTTTTAATGAAAGCCCTCGCAGCTCTCCACAATCAGCTACCCATATCAGAGCTTATATTTCATCCTGCTATTGTGATGTCATCACCGGGCGCAGGCATAATACATAATTCCCTGTGTTATGACAAACGGTGGCCTGGGGCCAGAGAGGTATATGAACGCTTTTGGGCCCATGTCAAGTCCATGCCATTTGTGCTGGAATAATCGCTCTCGGCTTGTTGGTGGATCATATGAAATGAGGTTTGGCATCGAACAACAAATAGGTCAGGGCTATTTGAATAAAAAGGGAAGAAGTCAAATGAATGGCTATACAGCTGCTCAGATTGCCTCTTTTTGTCGCTCCTTCCCACCACGTTTAGTTCTCAAACATTTGGTTGTACAGCAATGAGGATAAGAACAGTGATTATTGTAATTTGTATATAACTGATTTCGGATAACTAAGGAATACATCTGAATTTTGTCTCATATTTCTTTTTTGTTACTATTATCATTGATGATTAATAGCACTAACTTAAAAAAACTAACTATACTGTAGCCATAGCAAATTATAATCGGCTGTTTCATCGTTTTAAGAATGCACGCAACATTGTATAGCTCCCATGGAATCTCTTAGAGGAAAGGCAGAAAATACTACAAAAACTATATAAAAACGTCTTTCTTTGCACTGATGGTCTCGTTTGCTGTTAAAGGTAATTTATGATTATCAGAGAAAACATGAGGCTGTTTAAAAGATATTTAAATGTTACTCGTAGATGCTTTAAGATAGATATAGAATCAGACGTATTCTATATATGTGTTGTGTTGTATGTCTTATTATTAGTCATATCAGCAAATCAAAGCTTCAATTAATTCTATTTGTGTCACATGTAGAATCTCGATAACTGACTTAATCATCTTAAAAGAATGAAGACGGGCAGACGGTGGCTCCAGAGACGCAGGCTCCTTGGTGCTGTTTGCAGTCAGCCGGCTCCCACCTCCACTCACTCTCTCTCAGCCCCCAAAATCTTTATCTGCTACATGATGCATGAAAGCACACTGTCTTCTCATACAACTTTACATGACCCCTGACCCCATCTGCACAGATGCAATATGACCTAGCTGCCACCATCCATTTTGGCCCGTGGAGTAGATTCAATGAATTTTTATTATGCTGCATGTGTATGTCACTAGGTTTGGCTCTTTCGTTTGATCCTCATCGCCACTGGTGTGTCTCGAAAATTCATCACTTGGTTGCTACAAAATGAAGATGTTGAGCCACTGCGAGAGAGATCCTTAGCGTTATATTATGTCTTGGAATTTGCTATGCTGGAATCAGTCAAAAGCACATATTGGGTTTGTTTGTTTGATTTTTTTACTTTCAATTACAATTCCAACAGGATTGTGACTTCCAACAATGCTTCCTGGCAAACTGGAGTGTAGATGGACATTTGAAAGCCTGCCTTTGATAAAAATGTGGCCATCACAATGTGGTATTGTCTCTTATAAAAAAGCTTACATGTGTTCAGATGTGTTCTTTTCAATAATTCTGGATTGCTGTAAAATATTTTTTTCTTTTATAATCTAGATAACTTTTAATTTAATTTTTACTGTTTTGAATTACAAACTATTTGTCTTCTGCACGGGCCTGCTGCCTGCCATCTCCAACTGGCAGATTTCATGGGATTGTGCTGGCATGATGGTTACTGTTTTTTTTTTGGTTTCCCTCAGTATCCTTTCAAATTGTCAGTGCCAGGCAACAACTATACAGTATGTTCCCCAGAGGCAGCCCAAATATCCAGGGAATCAGGCGTCATTTAGCCCGTAAGAGCCTTTTTCTTTCCCTGACACTATCTATTGCATTTTGATTCCCCCCATCTTCTTCTCTTTCTCTCTGCCTTTCAACAGTACAAACACTCAGTCTCACTCATTTCTCTTTGATTTCCTCTTAGGGGGTCTCATTCATTCCTTGTCCAACCTCCTCACCTCTCAGCCCATCATATTGATCAGTTTTTTAATCTTTTTTTGTGTCTTATTGGACAATGATACATCACTGAACACAAGGCAGGGCTACGGCTAATGATTGCTTTTATAATTGATTAAATACCAGTATAGATTTTTCTTTTTCTTTTCTTTTTTAAACATTCATCTCTTAAGCCATGTCAAAAAATCTATGTTGACCTCAAACTTTGATCTTGATCTTAAAAATCCAAGGATTTGTCGATTACTCCTTATGTTGTCTTTCATTGAAATATGGATATATAAGATATATGGACGGTAAGTTATCTGTAGATCTCAACTCATCTTAGCCCTGTCTTTTTCTGTGTTCTACTCATTTTCAATGGAGCAAGGCACCAACTCTCGCAAATAAATGTCCATGGTACAGGTTCCATGACAGAATTAAAATCCTCTGGAGATTAATGCTCCTACACTTTTTTGTTTGTTATAAGGAGACCAAAAACAGATAGATTTCCTGTTATTATATTGTTAATATACTCTTAATACAATAACGTAAACCCTTTTTTAAACACCAGGACAGCTTGTTCCAAATGTAATTTTTTGGGGTGTAATTTGACAGATTTCCTATTTCAAAGAGGTTTAAGTAATTAAGTGTGTTTTCATAATTCATGATGATGTTGTTTGCAATACTAAATCATTTTATGATGGAACTCTTACAATTATGGCCATTGGGTGTTGGGAATGAAATCATTTATATCCCTTCTTCGCAGGTGGCCCCCCAAATAGATTCATTGTTTCAGCATCTAGATGACTGGGATAAATCAGGAATGAGGACATAGTGCTGTGTACATTTGCATGTCTTTTGTAAATGATGTGTATGCAGTGTTTATATTGCTCTACCTATGAGAGTTACTGTGAAGTTGATACTTGATACTCAATATTGTGCACAAGGTCAGTGGAGATTTAATATAAGCGTTATATGCATTACCTAAACTCCCAAAGATTTGAATAACTCAAAGTGGAAGAATAAGAAACTCGAACCAACACATTGGACAGAGCACAGTGTCATCAATATCTCCAAAATAGATCATTATGTTTAATGCTGTTGTTCCTTGATGTAGGCCATTTACATGCTCACATTTAGACTAATCTATTAATATCCACAATCAAATTAAACATCCATATGTTTTATTGCTGTTTTAATTCATGTATAAATACGTGTTACTTACATATTCAGACGTTCGCACATGCCCATCATGTTGGTGTGTATGTGTCAGAGCTAGATAGAGAGAGAAAAGCAACAGCTGTCAGGATGTGATGACTCAATTTCTTGACAAGCCTGGCACTGAGCAGCCATTTGGAAACTGAAGGAGATATTGGCTGATGAGGAACTGCCACTGCCTATTAATTTGAGCAATTAAAGGCCGGCTCACATAGGAGTTGGTTCTGTTTTATCTCGAATGTGAGTAGAGTACTATTCTGTAGCATTTACAGGTGTGCATTAGTTCGCTCATCCGTTTGCTAGTGCTTAGTCGGCATTACATTTATTGTACATACTCAGTCACTGGACAAGGAAACCAAGGCTGGCATTCTATCGTGTACACAGTAACTTTATTTATACAGTGTCAACTGTGAAAGGAACCGCTAATTTGGAGGAATTGTTGTAGAAGACAGGCCTCTACAGTATTGTATGTGATACTCAACCTATGCAACACAGTTGCTTCAGAGGGGCCTTTTTTAAAAGTTGGCACTTACAGAAATGAATAATTGATTCCAATAGTAAATAGAACACCATCAATAAAAGCTTCTCAAAGCCCTTCTACACTGAAACATATAAAGTCCAAAACCTGGAAAAAAGAGGATACGCTATTATCATTTTGACTATTCCCATGTGCTGAATTTACTGTTTCTCTTTATTATGTTGTTTGGCCAGTTGTCATTGGGAATTAGAAAAAGCACACCATAAAACAACAAATTGGAAAATAATAAATGCTTCCAGGGGGGTTGTATGACTATGTACAGTATTTGAATGTACTTTAGGTAGCAGACACCACAGAGATCTGAATTCAAGGTCGTTCAGTGGACATTATATTGTCCTCTCTGGCTTATCTCCACTCAATCCCTGTATCACAACTGACAGGGAGAAAATAGCTGCATTCTATGTACAATACAACACACACACACACACACACACACCCACACACACACTAATCTCTTCCCTATGAGATATAGATAACCCCAGAAACCACAGGTAACACACAAACAAATCACAAGAAGTTCACTTTATCAGCAGCCAAAGGAGACCTGGCAACCTGTCTCCTCGCTATTGTTAATCGCTCTCTCTCTCTCTCTCTTTCTCTCTCCAGCCTCCATCTGTCTTCCCCCCTTTTCTTTCTCTCTCTTTCTCTCTCGCTTTATTTCCTTCCCACTTTCCTTTCTTTCTCACTCTCTCACTCTTTCCTTGAAGCCCACAATTTAATAACCTCAAGTGCTGTCAGAGGAGGCATTGAAAAATGGCTTCTATAAAACATAACGGCCTTAATCAGAGTGCGCTGAGGATTCTCCCTGCTGCCACTGATTCCAGCCCCCCTTCTCCTCCCTCCCCCCAATCCCCGCCTCTAATGAATTAATGTTGAAATATGCAGGGGCTCAGTAGTCATTAGATGTGCGCCGTGAGACGTGATTTAAGATGGCTGCCTTTATGTGTCTGCCGGGCAAGATGGAGCAGGACGGGCCTAGGCTGGACTGTGATTATCTTAGCGGACTTAGTAAAAAAAGACCACATACTCTTTGTGAGGGTGATAGGTGACCACAAAAGTATTTGTAATCGAGTATTGTTGTTCTCTGGTGTTCTGAAGAAGGAAGAGTAGGGAATTGCCTTGAATTTCAGGTATGTTCTCTTTTGTGCGACTGTGCCCTCACTGCCCTGTGTCAAGTGGACACAGATGTGGCCTGATAAGTATATAGGATTTTCATTTCCTTTATCCACTGGCTCAGAATAACATGGCATTTTGTGTTCATTTGCTTTCCCGCCATGCACTTAAAGCAGAGGAGGAACTGCTCTGACCTGGTAACAGGGCCGAATGATGACGCTCTCTCAGCTCTGCGAGACTTGTCATGGTGAACAGAACTGTTCAATGTGCATGGTCATGTACTGTAGGCTCTTACAGAGAAAGGGACATTTCTAAAAGTATGTTTTTAAACTTCTTTCCATCATGTGGAAAAATAATCGATATGAGTTGTTTCGAACCGACATTCTTGCAAGTTAGTTTAATTTCATTGTTTTGTGTTAAACTACAGAAGCAAGCCGTGAACATGTCCCTGAAATATGGTGACCTTTGAAGTTGGTATGAGGAACTTGTTTGCAAACGGTTCAGAACATTAACAGCTGTTTTCTGACAAGACACTTGGATACCTTTTTTGTTGAAAGAGCACCCAGTACTTTTGACTACTAGTATCTCAAATTTGCACTTAAGTACACTACTTACTTACATTTCAATTCTGAAGAGAGGACATACAGTAGATCAAACATGTAACAAGGATTCGTACACAATATTCAAACTTGTCCGCAGTCTTTGTCTCATATACTGCTCATTGTATAATTTGTACAATATGTTCTCATTGAGAGATACTTAGAATGTTAAGGATGTTAGTCAGACATCTCAACAGCGCGCGCCACAAAACTCAGGAGAATCCATGATACCTTTTTGATTCATGCCTCACCATCAAACGCCTTTCAGATATGTATTTAAAAAGAAACATCAAAGTGAAGACGGTGTAACTTTTCTGAACATTTATGACAGTGTTTCATTACTGCTGGGCAGGTCTATAATCTATTTCCTTTGAGACTTCCTTCTTAAGTCGAGATCACACAATTATGAGAGCTCTATTTCTGATGGCAGGGCAGAAATTAATTAATAAATAAATACTGCATTTTTTACATTCATCAACATGCGGTAAGAATAGCTCTAATTATCACAGGTGAATTAACACTTTCGTTTTTGTGTCAAAAAATTAATTGTATCCCTTAACAGCTATTCCCAGGGGGAAGTAAAAGAAGAGAATTGGGAAGGTAAAAGGAGAGAAAAAAAACTACAACAGTGCAGACCACCAGGAGTGCTAATTGCTTCTTTCAAAGCCTTGCGTCAGTGTTACCGTCTTTTTTACAAGAGTGTACAGTGTCCCACAGAGAGATGCTGTAGGTAGAACCTTGATACAAATACGCGTGTGTCAAGTCTTGAACTCCAGGACCTGGCAGGCAAGATCTCTTCATCTTCACTTAACCAGGTGAGCTAACTGATGAGCTGTATTTAGAGCAGCAAGAGCATGAAGTAAAGTAATTGTTATAGTGAGACAGGACTTAACTGTAAATTATATGTAGTGTTTTTTCCTGTTGTCAGTTATGGAACTTGACTATGAACGTGGTGTACATTGTACAGATATTTACAGTATGTTAGGGTAGATCAATCAGTTTTGGCAAAGGCTCTGACTGTGTGCCAAACCACCGGCGATGTTGCAATACGCCAGAATGCGAGACAGAAAATACCGATTTTGTGATCAAGTCCTTCTTCAAAATGTAGATATTGCACACCACTTCTGACAGAAGAAGACAGATATAACAACACAGTCAAATTGTTTTGAGATTAATGTCATTGCACACAAAGAAAGTTTCACACTTTTAGGCGCTTAAATGGGAAGTAGGGCTGCAACTAATGATAATTTGCATTATCAATTATTCCAGTGAGGAATTATACTCGAACAATGACCGAAATGTTAAATCGATTTATCAGAATATAGTTGCAGAATCATTTTCATATAACCATTTAATTATTTCGGCTCTACTGTGGAGAAAAACATGTTGTTTCTCGATAAGTAAATATTTCTGATAAAATAAGTGATGAAGACTGAATATAACCGAGTGACCAAATGGGTGGACTTATTCACCTTTTATGCCAGGATTTGTATTTTGTTCTTCTGACAGAAATATGAGCGGGCATGACCCTTATGTGCATCTTAACTCTTTACGCATTTTGTCTGAGTGAATATCCTTGTACCTCAGCTGTGACCGAATGACACAATGAGAGAGAGTGAATGTAGGGATCACTTCATGTATGCTGGCTCCGTGCAAGTGTGGTCAACCCGCCAGTGAATACCACTGCATTAGCAAGGCCATTAGCACATTTAGCTGTCTGTAATGCCCGACTGTTAGTGACACGTTTGGGTCCCCCCTTCCACTTAGGCACTACATTTGATAGACAGGACTGACATGCCAGGTGACAGTAATGTCACTACGTGTTCTGCTCTAGAGACCCCATGTGATGAAGTTTTTTGGTCTTTCATATTCAAAAAAATAAATCTGCAAAGTTACTTCCAAGCACATCATCACAATAACATGTGAGCACCAATAACACACAAGAAGGAGAAATATCATGAAATATTAACACTGCTGTTATTGAGCCAAAACAATAAAAAAACTCATGAAATCTTTTTAATGCATAGTCTGACAATATTGTACATGTTACTTGGTGACATGACCATACTAAAGCTTGTGTAGCCAAGGCCTGATATGGCTTACTCTTTTATGCCAATTACCTCTATTGTTGGCCAATTACTATTTAAAATACATAAATAAGCCTTAGTGTTTACAAGGAGGTATTGCAGGTTATTTTCAGTTGTTCACACCTACCGTACACCATCCTGCTGCTGTAATACAAACAGTTACTAGAACATCATATCCTTGACGGAAAATAGACCCTAAAACAAAGGCACAACTTACTCCTAGTTGAATATTGTTTGCTGCTTTAAAGGAAAAGAACAATTCTGAACTGTTTTAGGGATATTTCTGTCTTAATAATGGTCTTGGGATTAGGAGCCACATGAATAAATACAGTTTAAAAATATTGAGGGACCGACACATTGTTGATGCAGCACCACTTCACATATAAAGTGCAGTGGATGTTTTGGTAAAAAAAACTTCAGTTCAAAAGAGGTGGCATTTATTAACAAAAATATTGATGGAACTGAGGCGAAAATGAACCCTGGGTAAGCAACAAAGAAATTCAAATAAAAGAAAAGAAGCAAAAATATGCTAAAAACTGCAGTCTCTCTGCAAGCTACCACTTACTCTACTATTGCTTTAAGAGACCTGCAGTGGCCTTTTACCATAACCGCCTCACCTTAACTAGAACCTACCATTTGCCCAGGTCACCGCAGCAGGGTGACCTAAGCAGAGACCAATCTTTCTACATCTTGAATGCAGAATTTCAAACAAATATGTATTTTATTGCTGGAAATTAAATTTTGTATGGGCACATGTTTTACCCTTGCTTCCCTAAACTTTAAAGTGCCTGGTCACAACCTGAGTTTTCACCCCAAATGCAGTGCAAATCGTGACAGAATTTTAGAATATCTTCAAAAGAAAATTCCAATGTATACGTGTTTCCACCCACTACTGAAACAAGACTATTTGATAGAGTTGGTTGATGGATGGGGCGCGTACCATATTGGCTCCGGCCTTCGTTGCAGTGGTCGTGGTTTCAAATCCGACCCATGGACCTTTACTGCAGGTCATTTCCCCTCTCCCTCTGTCCCCCCATTTCAACTGTGTACTATCTAATAAAGCTTGAAAATAGCAAAAAATAGTCTTTAAAAAAAAGAGTTGGTTGATCAAGGTAAGCTATAGGTGGTGGAAGCTTGGATGGAAAAATTTTCAAATACCTCATGTACATCATTATTAATGCTTGCATTGCACATTTTTGCTTCTTTTGATATGCCAACATTTCATGTCTTCTCCCTTTGAAAGAATATATTTCTTCTTTTTCATCAACCACTATAAAATAACATGATTCAGGTAAGCAAATATAATTTCAAACTATTCTACTGTACAACTGAAAACAAAGCCAAGTCATTTGCACAGATAACATGTGCAGTTGGAATAACTTAGAAGATAATTGCATGGGTTATGTGGGTAGTGTCTGACCACATGCTGTCAGTGTCACTGTTGGATTAATCTGTAATTGTAAATCCAAATGTGGTTGATGTGAAGTGCCCCTCAATCTTGGTTCAATATACTGCACACTGCCAGTTCACCATAAATGAGGCCATTTGATGAGCTAAGTTTGGACACAAGAGCGTAATGGCGGCATTAAAGAGGAGACCTGGGAGAATAGATGGCCGGACATCAGTCACTTTAATCACCTGTTTCATTATTCAGTGAATGGGTGCCACCTGGTCATACTTGAAAGGTGTCAATGGGATCTGAGGTCTGAATAGGAGTGAGAAAGCCTAAAGGGGAGCAGTGGCCGGTCCAGTCCAGAGAAGCCTCTTTATTTTCAGTAGAGGTAGGAACACATTTGTCTGGCTCAGCGACTGTGTGTGCGCTTTTTGAAAGATAGGAAATAAAAGAAATTGATTATATCTGTGCTGGTCCGATTCATCTTTGGAAATTAGGTCATTTTTTTATCTCCTTCACTGGAGATTGCATCATTATGATGAAAATCCAAAGAAAATCGTGTTCACGGGGTTGGAAGGTGCAGCAGTATCACAATCTGTTACTTCGAGTTCTGCTTTACTTTATGTCTTGAGCTGATTGAATGATTGGGGGCAGCCAAATGCAAGCTAGATACCTAGTTTATTCTGAATCTGGATAATTGTATTTTTCCAGAGTTCCATTATATCTCCCGTATCATCTTTTCTGAATAGCTCAGAGTAATTTTATAAAATTTAAATAACAACATCAAAAAACATAATTGACCATTTAAAAATGAACAATGTTGATGTGAACAGACAGAGCATTGTTTATTGAAAAGTATTTTTTAAGTAAGCACAGCTTAAACAGACCGATGTTTCCAGTTGAATTCTGGGTAAAGGTCCAGATACTGGAAAGGTATCCCGTGCCTTCACGATGATCCATACCTTCGCATCTCAATGCAGTCCCACCGTCCACTTTTCACAGGCACACACCACAGAGAAGATAAGAGAGAGAATAAGCTGTCAGCGGACCGAGTCGGCCAGTCCCCTCTATATTCTTCACATTACTACAGAGGGAACAATGTGTCTGCAGTGGCAGGTGGCCATAGTTCATAATGTGCTGATGCTGACCAAGTGTCAGTTTGATCCATGGGATGGGTGCGTGGGACGGGGCTGTGGTTCCTGAATCCTTAAGCAAGCAACTGTGTGGTGCTCCTATGGGGACGGTCGGAGACATGATACAGATGAGACCAGCAACTATCTGCCTAATGGCAGACAGATACAAGGCAATGAGAGGGGGAAAGAGGGATGAAGGGGGAGAAAGACAGTGGGCAGGACGTATGAGAAGTTGAGCATCACATTTGAAAAAGGCTCACACTGCACGTCATTCGGTGTTATTTGTCATCACTGGCTGGTAACTCTGAAATGAATGTACTGTATCACCCCCACAAAATAAAGCAGTAAATGTAAATGTTTGTAGGCCTTTCTGTTTTAAGGACAGTCGTAACAGTTGATGTTGTGCATTTGAATGGGCTGCTAAGGCTGAAGCTTTGCCTCATGAAAGAGTTCCTCCATTTGGTTGTTAGAATGTTAACAAAGTCCTCCACACTGTCTGCCAGTACCCTCACTTATGTATGTGATGTGCATTATGGGGTATCCTGCTCTAAAATATAAATGGATGAGGTAGAGACGAAGAGTGCCACAATGCAAAAGAGAATGGAATTAATTTTATTGTTTTCTCATGTCGTGCCATCTTTGAGTGCATTATTGCGTTGTATCATTTAAGCGACAGATTAAAGAGAGTATGTCTGTAAAATGCCTTATATTATTTTATTTGGATGTATTTATAATAACACATATTTGGACAGGGTAATGGAAAACAATACATAATCACAACAACATAGATGGCTATACAAATATTTCCTCAGTAATTCCCCAGCTCACTTACCGAAATAGCCACTGCAAGGTCACAGACGTTGGTTGCGTGGTGACATTTTTGCCACTTAAAGCCCATTTAGCGTATAAAGTGGATGACACAGTCCCCCATGAGGCTACTTGGAGTCTGATCCGAAAAAAATTAGTGATGTATGGAAGTCTTCATAAAATCTGTTTTTGAAAAACACAGGTCATACCACAAATTACGTCTGTGACCTGAGGTGAAGACAATAATGTTTCAATAACCTAGCTTGAAGCATAAGTAGTATTGCTATGAGCAGCTGCAGCAGCGTTTCAGTACAATGGTTAGTGTAGACTGGACCGTTTGAGGTGCTCTGATAGTTTACTGGACACCAACCAGCCAATCAGAAACAATTCTTGTCTGTAGCCATGGTATAAGATACAATGATATTTTTGCCGGTGTAGTTCAGGCTACATGTCTCTGTTCAGTATTTAAAAAAGATCATTGAACACCACATTGTTTATTGTAGTGGTGGATTTATATAAAACACAGCAGCAAAGGTAGAGTGATGTACTTTTCTGTCTGTAGCGCTGACAACATTAAAGTTGATTTTGTAGGGACATAGTTAGGACATACACAAACACACATAGACTCACACTCCTTGAGGCAGGTTTTGTAGTGAGCGATGAGTCGCGTGAGTGTGATCAAAGCAACAAAGCACAACAGAGGACACAAACACCCAAACATCTTGTGTAACTCTCTCGCTCACGCACACACACTCTCTCATACACACACGCACGCACACACACACACACATCGATAGAGCTACTTTATCAGTCTCAGGATCTGACTCAACAGCATTTATATATTCAACTGTCAAATCCACAAATGCAACCAGGAGCTTGAAGCATTTGTTTGAAATGTATTCATTTATTTAGGGGCGATTGACAATATATTCAAGTTACATAAACAATGCACATGATAAGCTGTAATATGTTAAGTTCATATGATCAAATTTTCATACAAAAAATGCTTCATTGTGTGCGGTTGCAAAACTTCTATAGCTGAAGTGTTTTACGATAATCAATAAAAAGGAAAGTCCGAGAGGTGTTAATCATCTAATGACCGAACAACAGAAAAATTAAAGATTTTACAGCCAAGAAAAACATGTTATTTATGAATTTGTGTGCAGGTATGTTTTCGTAAAGCACCTCTGTAACGTTCTCACTGTTCATGTTCAACTGGGTGCCGGTGGATTTAGCCTCCACAACATCCCTGACCCCAGCTCATCTTCTCTCATTGTCGCTTGTTTCGCCCTCCCTCCTCTTTCATTTCCAACTACTCCCTCCATCTCTTTCTCTCTCTTTAGGTCTTCCTCTGCGATTTATTGCGCGGGGCAGGCAGACAGCCGAGAAACCTCCCTGTATGGAACGATCTGTCATCTCAACATTATCATCCAAACACACCGCCTTCCATATTGTGCTACAAGGGCTCGGGCAAATTGCTATTTTTATGGGACATGATAAAGGAAATGCTGCCTTATGTTCACATTTTTTACTGCCCAATGTTAGAGCCGGACATGCTATGATTCACTATATTGGAAACTAGTTTGTGTAGAGTTTGACTTGTGTGTGTGTGTGTGTGTCTGTTGCTGGGTGGTAAGGTTGAAAAAGAGAGAAAATTAACATGAATATTGTTGTAAAATTGTCAACCATTCGACGGTTCTACAGAGGTTTGTCTCAATCGATCATCAAGTCAAGTCAGTCGTAACGACAATGAGGCGGTTGGTCTAAATTCCAGAAAAACTAAAAAGTGATAGATTAATCACAGTTAGAAATGGCAACACTATATTTGGAATTTGTTTAATCTTGGTTTCAAATAGAACACGGGTAACATAATGTGTTTTTAATCTATTTGGGTCAACTACTGGTTCTTGTAAATGAAAAAGTTGAAAATCCGGAAAGGTAAAAGGGCAAATAAAATGAAAGAAAGAGAAAAAAAATGTCAAGGCAAACCTATTACCATGTTCTGTGGGTAAGATGAGTGCATGTTGACTTCATCTGTCTGCTCTCTTTTCTCCTCTCCTGGTTTTTGTCTTGCCTTCAATCCTTCTCTCCCCGAGCCCTTGGCGTGCCTGACAGCCAACGCTGCACCAAACTGACAGGCCCTCAAACCGTGGGCAAGAAAGCGAGCATTAATTAAGTCATTGCCGGACTGTAATTTCCTTGAGAAGTAAAAAATTTCCTCACACGCGAAAAGGTTACCAAGACCTTTTCTGTGTCAAAATTACCATGCGTCATGAATATTAATGCGCTTAATGAAGACAACCTTTGGTTCATCAAGAATGTTCCAGTAGCAGGTGCCAAGCTGATAAACTCACTTGGTGAAGGCTGTGTGTGTGTGTGTGTGAGTGTTTTTTCTTCATTTTTTCCTCTATCGCTTTCTTCTTTTTCCAGTTTTATGTCAGCTCCTTAGAGCTCAGTTATTTAAATCAACATCCTCCTATCAGAATTTACTGACTCACATGAAAACACATACACACACACACATACACACACACACACACACACACACACACACACACACACACACACACACACACACACACACACACACACACACACCTTTTATTCCCGTATTCCCTTTCCCTTGTCTTTGGCTTTGTTTCTCAGGCCTGCTGACTTTGGTCGTCAAATTTCCATGAGGAATGTTTTTAAGTGTTTATCTCTCAGTCTATGTGAGAGAATAAAACAGTTTTCACACATGCCCTACCATACCTTTTGTTAATTTCTTAGAGCTCAACTCAGTCTAGCCCTTGTTTTAATCATGTCTCAGTCTAGCTTTTGCTGTCCCTAGGAGATCCTTTGTGATTATTTAATATTTCAAAATGCCAATGAAAATCATGCATATTCTTTCATTCCGAAGGAGATGTTCAGTTCGGTACTTTTTTACAGTTTTACAGTCAGGCAAATCCCTGTGAACAACTCAAAGCTAAATGGAGGAGGTGAGCTTAGTTTAGCTTAGTGACAAGGTGGCTATTAGCTAACAAGCTAACTATAAAACAACTTCAAACTATCTTCTGTTTAGTGGTGTTAAGTAAAACATTTATTTCCTCTTTCATTCCAGAACTGTCAGAAGTGTTTCATATGTCCAATGCAGCTCATATTTGTTCTGTCACACAACAGATCCCCCCTCAACAAGTCTGTCTTCCCAGAGTTAGTTCCCAGGTTTGTGTTATCTCAATACTAAAGCAGTGATATGCAGCATAACATGTTGAAGAAGCAATTGCCAATGGCTTTAATCAGTCGTAGTTAGTTCCAAAAATGCATTGTAAAGCGCATCTGAAACTAATAGGCCTATGACACTTTCCTAGATGCAGTTAGTTGAACTTCCTGGGGAAAAGGCCACTGTATATTTGAACTTCCGATCAAATTTAGAAAGCATTTTTCACACCCAACAAGGACAAGTGGATTAGTGGAATTAATTAGCTATAGCACCAGCGCTAACGGAGTATTCTTGTTAGCTTATAGACCACCATTCACCATTGGTGTGACTATGTTAACAAATAATTATGGAAAGATCATGTTTGATGCCTTTTAACAAGAATTGGCAAAAGACGGAGCATTGCAATCTCGAAATTCACCTCTAGATGCCGCTAAATATTCCAATATTTCACACTGTACCTATTACGAGAGTTAAGTCAGCCGCAAAGGAAAACAAGGCTGGTGATTGGCGAGATTGGTTTATTCGTTAGAACATCTCATCTGGCCAGTGACTTGAAAAAAAACAGCTTTCAACATCTGTCAGCACTCCCTGCGGTCACAGAATCCTTCGTATGACCGCAAGTATGTTGATTTTCATCATTGTAAAATGTGATGGTGATTCTACATGCAATTGATTTAGAACAAGTCACCAAGTTTCCCTGCCAGAGCCTTTGGTCTGGCTCTGTGGATGAGCTTGCCCCTGTGCGCCTCCTCCTCCTACTGTGCCACGCCGCTGCCTATTATTTCCATTGTGTAATTGAGATGCAGAAACATTGACAGAACTCATTTACCGCAATGGAGAACTGTGTAATGTGAAAAGGGAACAGATTATTACAGCAGCGCGAACACACACACACACACACACACACACACACACGCACACACGTACATGTTGATAAAAGAGAATGTAATTTGGCACCATGTTTGAAGAGCCTCTTCAATGTTTTGGTGTGGATTTGTACTTGTGGTCTCATGTAGCCAGGGAGGCACAGGTGAACAGAGGTGGCAACATGTCGTTTCCTACACCGCTGGATCCATGAATGTGTGTACAGGTGTTTATTATGAGTCACAAATATTTATGGCTTTATTGACTGGCTCTTTTGTCTGGTGCCAACAAAATCACATATGAAAACAAGGAAATTACAAAACAAATATACTAAAATCTGAGAGGTTTAATTTTGTCAGACCACCAAATCTCTAAAATTCATGTATATCTCTTCTTCTTTTTGTCTCACTCCGACATCACTCTACCTATTCGTCCTGCAGAAGGATGACAAAGAAGGTGGTACATCCTCTTGAGACAAAGGACCTCACTCACACACATGTGGACACACTCTAAAACACACACACACACACACATAGGAGCACCGGGGTCTGCTGTCATACACCTCTCATTAATTCCTACCTGTCAGCCGGCTCCCCCTACCGTATCGGCCCCCCGAAAGGTGACAGCTTTCCAATGACTGACAAAGGCTCTTTAGGTGATACAGAAGATCCCTAGCAACCGCCGGCTTCTGTAAAGTGCCCCTCAAATGTCACTTTTGCTGCTCCGAGACGTGCACACACACACACCCACACATAGTATTTTTAAAACAGAGGCCTGCTCTCAAGTCTTCAACCATCTTTGACATGGAGAGGCTACGGATGTCACAGAGGCCTCAGCTCTTAAAGCTTTTAACATCCGAGAGAGATGGCGTTGCTTGACAGCACTATTGGTGGATGCTATTGTTGCGTGTCGTCTCTCCCCCCGAGTGTATTGGATTTGCTTGTTTTTTCGGTTGTAAAAGGCAGATAAGGATGAGCGAGAAACAGAACCAAACTTTCCCTCCGTGTCCATTCAGCTGTCACACATTGAGTGGCAACAGCAAGCAAATATTGGTGTTGTCTTGTACAAGTCGGGTAGGGGTCAAGTACATAGAAATGTTGGCTTCTTGTATTGACGCCATTCAGCTGTCGAGAATGATTCTAAAATTTAACCTTACCTGTATGTAGTGTTGTTTGTGTTGTGTAGCTGGCTAGAGTGGGCAGCGTTTGACTGTGGTAAAATTTCAAGAAGACATAGAAAATGCTTCATCTTTAGGATCATTGAACTTACATACTTGGGGTATAACCAAATACCAACATGCGCTCTGATCAGAAACAAAAAACATCCACATTTTTGCACTAATATTCATCACATCAGCAAGATTGTCCATGATACAGATGTGCCACAATAGACAAATGGGCTATAGACTGTTTTTTACCTTCACCTCATTATCCGACTTTGAAGCCTGAAACATTGGCATGAGTTGACAGAAGAGGGAAACTTGGGAAGTTAAAGGTCCCATATTATGCTAAATGCACTTTTTAAATGTGTTCCAACATATCCATGCGTCCACGGTGTGCCTAGAGACTGCCAAAATATCAAAAAAAATAACAATCTCTCCTTTTCTCACTCTCCCCTTTTCTGAAACCCCCACCCCTCCCCCCAAAAACACTCCAGTCAGAATTATCCCCTTTTCTGACCTCACAAACCGTAAAGCCAGAAGCTTCCACTGTGCAGCCCACACCCCTATTTCTTATTGGTCCACGGCCCTGACAGACAGAGGGCGAGGCGTATCTGGCTTCGCTTCCGGACAGGGGGCGGGGGGAGCTCAAAGATTGTATATTTACGAGGGGACCTGCAACTCTTTTTTAAAAAATAGGCCATTGTGAGATTAGCTGAACATCAGCATAGTACAATAAATTATCTGAAAGTTTTTTTCAGCAAACAATTAAAGAAAAACGTATTAGGGACCACTAAGACCATATAATATGGTGTATAATAGAACCGAAAAGTGTATAATATGGGAGCTTTAAGTTGAAAACTTGTACAGTACATGCAGTGATCATGTTTATCCAATATGTATTTGTCAAAACAAATGTGTTGCATTTCTAGGAGACACATTCAAACATAAATATATTAAGTTTTTTTTGTTTTTCTCAAAAAACTGTTTTTCGATTATACAGTATTACAAAATAGGTCTGGCCCATGGATGTATTTGTTGTCTTTCCATCTGGTATTCACAAATAATAATTTAATTTTTTAAGATATTTTTTTGGCATTTTTTTTTATGCTTTATTGATAGTGTAGAGCAGGGGTGGCCAACCCGCGGCTCGCGAGCCGCATGCGGCTCTTTGCCCAGCTTCGTGCGGCTCTTCAGTTCATATCAAATTATGTGATTATAATTTTTTTTTATTTTTTTTTTATACTTTTTTTTTGTGTGGGCCTATGTGTGTGCATGTTCGCAAACGTTTCATGCGGCTCTTACGTTCGTTTTACATGTTGTCTATTATTTCATTTTTTATTTTATTAATGTGTATGCCTGTTCGCAAATGTTTAATTGAGGACGCAACATAACGTTCGCAAACGTTTGGTGCGGACGCAACATAAAACTGCCCGCTCAGCTTGGAGGGAGGTTTTCCGTGAGTAAACTATTTGTGTCAAGTTCGCTCCGAAGCAGAGTGGGAGAGTTCATATTTTTTGTTGAACGTTATGGCTGGCCATTCTGCCTTATATGCCAGGTGTCATTTGCGCATTTCAAGGCTTCAAATCTTCGGCGCCACTTCAGCTCTCTCCATGCTAAAAGTAAGTCCCACAAAGCAACATGCATAGTAAGAGAAAAACGCTATTTTAAATTGTTATATTTTTGCTTGTGGACTTGGTTGAACTGAGAGTTTTTGTGTGAGGCAGTGCACACAATGTTCATTTTTGAAAATGACTGCCCTCTCGTCTTTAGTCCAGTCCTGTCATTATCACAGGGGCGGCCTTAACGATCTGGGGGCCCGTTTCAAGTCCTAGTGTGGGGCCCCCTGTTTTTTTTTTTTTTTTTTTTTTTTAAATAAATAAATAATGCTTGTGCATGCATGTGCAAGCTCCCCGCGAAAATAAAAACGCCCCCCCCCCCCCCCTGAAATCTTACAGGCCACCACCCCAGTGCCCCCCCCCCCCAGTTCAAATGTTATTTTTTATTTTCATTTTATTTTTTTAATTACATTTTTTTCCTGATATGTATCCTAGTTCAGAGATGATATGTATTTTGTTTTCTTTCTTAACTTTTTTAGATAGGTAGTTGCCAAGTTCATCACACAAACACTCCAATCCACTGATATGAGATCAGTTTGCAATTTTCAATTACTAAATTAATGGTAGGACTGTGGCCACTAGAACTGGTCTCTGGTCAGCAAAGGTCTTGAAAACAGCATAAGTGTGCTTGTGACATGCGTGCCACCCATGCATGTGTATAGGCACGTGTCCCAGCAGATTTTTGAAATCTGAATAAAAAAATTTAAGTTTGTAGTTAGCGAGTGTAACATGTTCTTAGCAAGGGCAGACTTTCATAAATAAAGGTTTATTTTTTTAGCAAGATATTTGGTCAAAAGCTAGTGGTCATCCGTCCCTCTGTGCAGTTGTTAGGCATCTGGCTGCTAGCAAGTTATGTTGTCTTGCTAATTTTACTATTCATCTGAGCTGAAATAAATATTGACTTTTTCCTTTATTATCTTCGCCAGAATGCACCAGAATGCTTAGATTACATGTTAAAAACACAAAAAAATCTTCTGGGGGGGGATGCCCCCAGACCCCCCTTCAGGGGTTTAGTTTTCTGACAAACATTACAATGGATACTAACATGATTTGGGCATTTGGGATTATAAATCATCTTTGAATTGGATGTACAGCATATCACATGCTATTCATTCAGGGGTGCGGTGGCCACCCCACTCTAACTCTGTGGCCCACCTTGGCCACCCCCAGTCAAAATTTCCTGGAATCGCCACTGTGTGTACCCGTGTGTACGATGTGGCTCTTTGCAGTAACACAGTAAAAAATTTGGCTCTTTGTCTCTGACTGGTTGGCCACCCCTGGTGTAGAGGCAGAGTTGAAATGGGGCAGAGAGGGGAGTAACATGCAGAGAACGACCGTGGGCTGGAATCGAAACCCGGGTCCGCTGCTGGCCGAGGCCCATGGGGGGGACGCCCTACCAACTGAGCTAAGGGCACCCCTTCACAAATAATAATTGATAAAATAAACTGTCTTAATCAATGGCGTGCCAAGCTTGTTTGAGCCATTGTCAGAAAATGAAATGTATACATATTACAGTAAAAACTATGTTTCATTCCAAATGTACAACTTTACATTTTAATCACAGTGTATTGATTCAAGACCTAAAAGCGGAATGATTAAAGAGTGACAAAAAGAATGTGTGGCTCAAAACATCGTTATTAGCAGGAAGGCTGGTGAAGCATCAACACTTAAAAGACTCATGTAATGATGTATGCATCAGCTTTCCACTGGTTGCTGAAGTTTAAAAAAGAAAAGGTGTGTGGGATAGAGAGAGAGAGGGGGAATTTATTACATTATAAAGTATTTCACACTGTGACTCAAATGAAAATCGCAACAGGGTATCGCTGTTTGGAGAACTAAAGCCTTTGGACTATACACTATCTACTTTGAAACAAACGTAACTGGATGGTTTTGCAGATTGAAAAGGGTTCCTTTGTAGTTCATTGGAAGGGGCCTGGTGTATGGGCCTGCCAATGTATGCACTAGTAGACGATCGGCACATCCGATTTTAATCATCACAATCACCTTGTTTGATGTTAACTGGATTTAAGGGCTCAAACGAGTCTTGAGCCAGAAATGTGTCGTTCCCTCACATTGCAGTCTCAATAAGGGAAGAAGATGAGGAAAGCAAGTGAAGTTGATGAATGAAAAAAGTGTGCCAAAAACCAATTATCACAATAAATGGAGCAAAATGATTTAGCATTCTTGTGCACACAGATTATGTTGTGCAGGTATGAATTAACTCCATGAGCAAACCAGATGATTACATTCAGTAAACAGCCACAACGTGACACGGGCTCTGGGCTCATATCCTGCTACGCGGTGCACTCAGACTGTGGATCCTACATTTGAATGCAAATAGATTCAATTCGTAGGTGCAGTTTTAAAAGACTGACAATTCTACGGCTTTATGAAATGTTTTGTCACACCGACCCTCAAATATGCAGTTGCTGTATTCCTTAAAATAACTCAATAACATGCTCGTGTTGGTCCCAGTAAAGAAAAAAATAAACTCCTCACCAAAAAACTATACATTTAACCCTGTTTTTCTGCTAAACTGGTGAAAGAACTGTTATGCACCAACACAGTTACCATGTGTTGTTTAACATTATTCTGCATATGTTGACCTACCTAGCACTGTTAAACCTTTATAGGTACTTCATAACAGATGAATCACTGATTATAAGATTAACTGTCAATATTTCATTATCTTCCTGTATCTCTCATTAAATCTACTTCAGAGGTTGTTCTGTCATTTGAGTCAAGGAAACTGAACTTTGAACAATGTCGCAAGATCCCCTCCGACCTATACAGTTTTACATTCACTAAGACCAAGGAACTATCACCCATTAAGAATGGGAAATGTAGAGAATATATGGCTGAGGGATCGCTGCAGAAATTAATTATATAACCTATTGTAGCATACCTCAAAAGTTCACGGTGCATGAAAAACTTAATATGCATGGCCTTCACCTTTTACAGGCTCATAAAATTGTAGAGTTGTGCTTAATTTTATTTTATTTTAGAATATGACAGGGATAATTTATAAAGACCGTCATAGCGCTCTACATAGGTAAGACTTTTTTTTTAAAGAGTTGGGTTTGATGTCCACTCACACAAGCACGGAAAGGTCAATAATATTTTTTAATACAGCTGTAATGATATTCATGTTCTTTCTCACCACTTTTAAATTGGACCTTGTGGATAGCAGTGGAATTAATACCAGTGTGACATAATATGTGTGAGGGGACCAGACACAAAGTACTATTATGATACTTTATACACAGGCTTACAGAATAACTTCATTCTGATTCTTTTGACACAAAAGTAAAAGATTTCAAAGGAGTCTGTAATGTAACAGATCTTGCACTTGTAATCTGTTTATGGCACTGCTCATAACACATTCACTAAAACTTTTTGGAGGCGTCCTAGTGAACCTGAAAGTCTGTTTGGTAGTACAGCAGCGCATAAAAGAGGACAGTACCAATGTTAGTGTTATTCTAACTAAGTACTTGTTTTATATAAGTAATACTCATTGTTTTCTGAAGAGATGACCAGGAATCAAGTGAAATCTCATTCAAAATACATGTCTTCAAATATTATTTTCATTTTATTTTTTCAATTCGAGAAGACAAGATATTTCATAACTCACTTTTTTCTGTTTGACCTATAATCCTCACTGTGCTGCCTGTGTGGAAAACTACCTTAACTGAATATGAAAGAGAGGTGTAATGGACACTTTTGAAACCCCTCTTTCTGCACACATATCAGCTCGACTGATGAAGTCAGGGCCTGTGCGTGTTCCCAGCTACGGCAGCCCCTGCCTACTACTTGAATTACGCCACTCTGACAAGCCAGCAGCCTGGTAAGGTCAGGCCCTACAGAGTGTCAGAGAGGTGGGATGATGATGTATCTCTCTGATGCCTCCGTTTTTCACCTCTTGACTTTGTTGTTTTTCTCCCTTGTGTCAGTGTCAACTTTTTGCCCATCTGCCGGGGACGTGTCTCCCGTCAGAGCTGGACCGTCAACCTGTTTACCCTGGGTGTACCTGGATCAGGCCAGTCAAAACGGTTCTCCTTCTCGTACTCGTCGATGCTTGATTGTGATATTATTTCAAAACTGAATTTGGTCAATTCTTCACTTTATCATTTCTCTTTTGAAAAGTGTCACAGTGATGTTGTATACCTTTGTCCTCATTTTTAAAGTCTGTTTAACTAAAACAGAAAATGTTAAATGTGTTATCAATGGTTGAAATCTAGTTTCTTCAAATGTCCAAAAAAGTATTTTTGAAACAACACGAACAAGAAGACAAAGCTTTATATTCAGCTGATTTCATTGCGGCACAGAGTTAACAGTTTACACACACAGTGTATGTATTAACTGATATACGCTTCATTTCTTTCACAAAAACAAAGAGATGTGCCCTTCTCCAGGATGATTGCAAGTGGCTTGCTGTGATGCAAATGTCTTGCCCTAAGCCAGTTGTCCAGTGTGATGCTGCTTGTGTAGCAACGTCTCTTCTTGTTAGCATGTAATACTGGATATTTCACCTGATAATGTTGCAGAGGGCAGGGAATAGGCTATTCTTACAGTGAACTCTGTCACATGTTTTCATTGTGCCTGAAAACCAATGGGTATAAATCAGCTCAAATTCCAACGCAAGAGTCTAAACTTTGCGATACAACTCACATAGGAAAATCTCTGCATGTGTCATATGTTATGAGTTGGGACAACGCAATGGGAAGCTGCTCTGCCGGATTTCCCTCTTCCCCCTCTTGGTGTTGGTGTGTTTCTGCGTCAGCGTCTCTGTATGAACAACAGGGAGGGAGGGTGTGTGTGTGCGTCAGCAGTGCATGTGTCTGTACTCAGGTGGCAGGCAGATACCCTAGAAAAAACCTTTCAGATCCATTTATTCAGGAGCAGACAACACCTGCACAACGCTGCCAAAGAAGTGCCACAATGTCGGCGACTTCGTTTGCAGCTCTGACCCCCACCCCACCCGGTGTGTGTGTGTGTGGGGGGGGGGGGGGGGGTGGTGGTATTCTGTGTCTCTATGTTAGGTGGCTCAGTCAAATGTCTTATTCACAGGGAAAAATCACAGCAGGGGAAGCTTTTTCTGTCATCTTTTTTGTTTCTGTGGCATTTTCAAGGATTCCTGCTTTAAATCTTGCTTCTCTCCCGAGGATAAGCAGTTAATTTAATTACTGTAATGAACAAACTAATGCTAAAAAGGCGGATTCTTTGATAATTAAATAGAAAAAAAAAATCTTAAATGCCCGAGATAAAATTAACGGTATTTTTAGTCTGGAGGAATTCATACGTCTTGAGATGACAGCTGTCTTAATCTGTGTTCAAAAATGAGCTAGTTTGCGTGTGTCATTTGCGCGCTGACAGTCAGTTGTGACAGTTGTAAAATGTTCTTGAAAAAGCGCCCGACGTGGACACTCAAGGCATCCAGACGAAAGATTTGCAGGCTGTGATGTCTGTGTGTCAAATTACTTATCTCACTAAGCATATGCTGGCACTTCAGAATCATATACTTCAAACCCACAGCCTTCAAAAGAGCCAAAACGGACTGTCTTATTCAACACATCAGTTATGTAGCCACCAGCAAAATGAGCGACATGTCATTTGCACTCAACAAAAAGCTTCCAGAGACATTTAAAGACACTCTTGGTGACTGTTTCAATTTGGAGAGACTGTTATTGATATTGTCTCGGCCCTTCTTTTTTTTCTGAAGATGCAAGTGAATGACAAAGAGTACTTAGATGTGCACTTCAGCTAAAGCTTTGCCAATTATTAATTTGAGTCCTGAAGACAATTAGTAAATCACTACGGCACCCCTTTATCCAGCTGTTGCCCTGGGTTTCTGGATTTTTTAAGAGTGAGCCAGTCTCAGGGTCAATTTAGTCTGTCACTAATGAAAAACCATAAAATTATGATTCTCTCTTTAACATATGTTGTTTGCCAATAATAAAAGCCTTTTTTTGTTTGATGAGCCTAAAATACAATTATACAATAGTATTGACCTAATAATACGTAGAGAAACACAACAAAAATATATTAACTAAACACCTGCAGTGATATTTCATTCACAGCTTTCTTTTGTTTGAACCTTTTACTCCTCAACACACACACACACACACACACACACCAAACATGGCTGCTGCAACACAGCAGTCCTTGAGCTCTGAGTAAATATTCCACTTGGTTTCTACTGTTCCTAGTGTTAGAGAGGGTTAAACTATTTCATTGCACTAATTGGCCAGTGTCATTCCTGACGTTTGGATAAACAGCGTAAAAGAGGGAAAGCCGAGACAAATGATGGCTAATTAAACTGGTGTGTTTGTGTGTGTGTGTGTGTGTGTGTGTGTGTGCGTGCGTGCGTGCGCGCGCGTTGCAGGGACAGAAAGCAGCTGACAAAAAAATGGAGTGACGAAACACACTGCTCGACATAAGCAACAACTACTTATTGCGATGGAAACTTAGCAGGAAGAGAAAAAAGATCTACTTTCCATTTTCTCTGAAATCCTCAACTTCTCTCTAATTGGTTTTCATTCCGAGCTGACTGAGGGGGGAAAGAGAAAACAATGATTGGTCTCATTTTACTCGGACTATTTTGGCAGGAGCAAGCAATTTTAAGGCTTTAACAAAAAGTGTTTTATTCGGGTTCGAAGTTTTCACTCTTGCGATTTTCTTCATTGAGAGTTTTCATTAAAAAGCAAGGCAGAGGTGTACATATATAAATCTCTCACAGTCATCCCTGGCCCCTCACCGCTGCATGTGATCTGATAAAAACAAAAATGTGTTAAAAACACGTTTTATAGGAACGAGAAAGGGGAAGATAAAGAGAAAAGTAGGGGATGGGAACTCTTAAAATGAGCTGAGGCATGTCTGAACTCCGACCCGCGGGGACATTTGTTTTCAGAGGTAGCGTGTTGGCCGACCACATCATCCCCGGGGAGATATCTTCCTCACCATTTCTCTGCTACTCTGCGGCACCATTTCACCTCGTGTTACATCCCCTCTCTCTCTGTCTGACTGACTCACACATGTGGACGCGCACACACATAAACACACGCACACAAATGCTCACATACAATCCCTCAAACCCTCGCCCAACCCCCACCTCGCCTTTCTCGCATTTGACCACTTGTCAAGGGATGTTTATGGGCCATTGTTTGCGCTGCTGATGATCATTGTCACCGGTTGATTCCATTACCCATAAGCCTCTGATGGATGGGGCCTACCCTGACATCCACTGATATGGGTGTCCTTGACCACTGGGGCAGACGCAATGAGTGGAGGGGGCAGTTGGGTGGACCGTTAGATTTTTCTATTTTTACATTCAGTCGAAACAATGTACCATATTGCTGAAATTATTTTAACGTGCTCAATTGCAAATTAAGCTGTGATGAGGCAAAACTGAGCAAGAAAGTGGTTTCTGAAATAGGTCCATAAAATATGTTAAGCAAATTTCTGAAAGGTGGGCAGGAATGAAATGTGAGTTAGCATTTGTTTCCCCACAACTACGTGACAATATTACATACTTGATTGATTGTTAAAAGTTATAATCCCAAAGGGAAATTAGTTTGCAGTGTGGGCATGAAATTGATAACAATACACAGGAAAAACAACCAAAGACATAGTCCACACATGGCCAACAAGCACCCAAATCAAACAACAAAATACAAAACCTTTAGAGAGGCTGAATCGTTTTCTTATCTGCGGCCTCTAATCCTTGTAAGTGCATTCCAAAACTGCTACAAATCACTGTTTGAAATAAATCTATTTTATTGTGTGGCAATGCTATGGTAAAGGTTTGGTTAGGTTTAGAAGGACAACAATCTTGTTAGGGATCGTTGTTTGTCTTAAAATGACCTCTGATTTAAGGTGAACTTCTTCATCATGGTTACAAAAATAATCACATGATTAAGATTAGGTAATGTGAAAATGTTCATTAAAAACAGTTTAGGATGGATACCCATCTTATGTTGAAGTTTGTTTAATGCATATACATACCAAGCATATCTTAATTAGACAAATGTATATAAGATAGTTAGATAGTTAATGTCCAGAAGGATCTGAGGTAGCCTACATAGGAAAACCAAAATAAAAGAAAAGGCTAAACTATGTTGCTAAATGTAAAAACTATTTTAGTTGTGCAAATGATAAGCATATATTTAAATAGAGAAGAGATGTGTGATAATGCTCTCATGATTGAGTTTAACATTGAGTTTTACAACCTTCACTCATATCATACAACTTAAGGACTTAACGTGATAGATGGAGTAATTTGTGTTGCTTTCCCCTGGTCTTAATCACATTATTACAGTGCATGTAAACACACCAAGGGGTCGCCTGCAGTCCGAGGGCCTCCCGCCGTGCTCAAGTGTCACAACATTATTTGAACATTTCTCCACCATCTCATTGAATTAGTGCTTGCGACACGCTAAAACAGATGAATGCGAAGTGAAGGAGTCGTTGGGAAGTCACACATCACAAGCAGACATCAGGCAATTACTGATGGGAGAAGATGGGCTTTGGATTTAACCAGGGCGAGGCCACGACGTAGTGTCAGTGAAGGATTGTCCGTGGTGTTGGGTGACGGGGGGGAGGAGGGGAACCAGGCGGTGTTGATAGCTAAAACATTTACAGCCACGCCAAGCCGTCGTCATTTTTCACAGAGCCTGGGCCCCATTGATCAGGATGATATCTGGCGAAGGGGAACTTGTAGTTAAAGGCACATGTTTAACAAGCTGCTCCAGCATTTCCCCCCCAAATTGTCACATAAAGACTTTCCATTATTATTCCTGAACAAAGACATAGTCGTTTTCGATCCCTCAGATCTGTCTTTTGTCAACCCATCCGTGCCGGCCAGATTATTTTCCTGAGGAAATAGCTTCCCCCCCGGATCAGACAAAATACAGCTCTTGTATAGAAACAAGGCCAGATGCCTTCACTTTGAGGTAGAAATTAGTCCCATTTTGTTAAAGTGCCTTAATGATGGTTGAGTTAAACCGTTTCTATACCTATCAAATGGACAGTTTCGTCCTTGTTCCTTTAAGACCAACAAAAAAACGAAAAGCAGGAAGGAAAACCCAGGCCTCCAATAAAACTAACGTTAATGGCATTGCAATATGCAAATATATGCTAATTGTATGCATACTGTCAACTTACATAGTGCTGTTCTTCGTTCATTTCAAAAGATATGACTGCAATTAGACGACAATTGATTGAAATCATTTGCGTTTTATGATTCTCTTACTTTTGAGAGCTGACAGGGCGTCTTGCAATTCACTGACAGTATATTTCCACCGCACGGGGAGATTAACTGCTATTATTGACCCTGATGCAAACCAACGGGCGATACATTTCATACAAACTATACTCACTATCGCTGTGATTTGCATGTGGCGGTTCATTTAGCATATTCCCTGATTATCTCATGATTTATGCTTTAATATAATGCACAGGGGCCTTTCAAAGCAATGCGCGTATACCGCACCTTTACAGCGACTTAACATGTCGGAGACAGAGAAAAATTGAAATGATAGTTTAAGGGCTGCGGGGGAAAGAGAAGTCTTATCAGTTAAGACTTGCTTTGTATGTAGAATTCTTTCCCCCTCCCTTCTCTCTTTGGAAGGCAGGGGTGCAGTTGATGAATTCTTAAGCAGATCTTGCTGATAATTGTATTTCATAACTGTCATGCGGAGAGGGACTGTCCGCTGAGAAGCTATTTGTGTCACTGCATCTCTCTCCCTCTCCGTCTCCCTCTCTCTCTCTCTCTCTGCAGCCTCTTCAATAAAACTCAAATCACGACAGAGATTGTTAAGTCTACCTCCGAGATTATTAAATCCAAATGGAGAATTTATGGGTGACACTTCATAACAATTAATCTGAGATGCTTGATTAATAAAGTTGGCTCGCCCCCTCCTTCTCCTTCTTTTCTCTCGTCACCCTCCCCGTCACTAAAGTTGTCCTGTTTGAGTGGGATGAAGGAGGAGGGGGAACAGACATACGGGTGGCAGGATGGTTGTCAGGGACGACATGAGTGTCATTCTTTTTGATTAATGGAGCATTGTGACCCCGCCCCTAACCCTCCTTCTTTCCCCGGCATGCCCACTCTCACCTATGCAAAGCCCCAACACCCCTCCCCCCTACCACCACCAATAACAGGTAAAAATAGATGTGGGCCAAGTTACGCTCTTCAGTTGGATTCAAGCGTGTGATAGGGAATGAAGTAAAGAAGGGAAAAGAGCGAGGAAGAAAGAAATGAGGAGATAATGAAAAATAGGGAGATATTGGAAGGGGGGGGGGGGGGTGGAACCAAAAATACATTTGGTACAGGTTAAAAGAAAGAAATTAAGGAATAAGTGGGAAAAAATTTAAACAAAGAGAACAGAGAAAAAAACAATAGAATGTAAAAACAAGAAGGAAATACAGAAATAACAAACCACTGAAAGGAAGGAGGAAGGCTAGAAGAAAGCAAAGAGGAGGCAGAAAGACAGATTTTTGGAGAATGTCACCTACCTGACCTTGTCACCATGTTAAGTCAGCTGTGATTAATTAGTTGAGTAAGACTGAGCAATTAGGTCAGGAGTTTGTGTGTGTGTGTGTGTGTGTGTGTGTGTGTGTGTGTGTGTGTGTTCATGCACAACTTTTTTTGATCAGCGAACAACAGTACATACAATATTATGGACAAGAACACATCAGCCAGAAAAGAAAACACAAAACAGCATATAAATACATTCATAATACATTCATAAGTTAAGCAACATAAAGGCAATAGAACTAAAATAAATACATAGATACATTAAAACAAAAGATGTTGTAATGCATGTTTATCTTTTTCCATGTTTTCAAAAATGGCTGCCAGACTGAATCTTTTCTAATTAAATGTTACTCATGACCCTCTTAACCAAATATCTGTATATTGGTGGCAGTGGCTTTCTCCACTTAAAATAGCAGGCTTTTATAGCAAGAGGGGAGCAGAACTTTCATATTTCCCTACAAGAACATCCCATGGGGCAATGTCATTGAATAATGATTGTTCCAATCATGTTTATAAAGTGTTTTAAGTACGTTTTAATAATGGATTTCCAAAAAGTTTGTCAGGTACCTTCCTGTATGGATCACATGTCAGTCCTATGTGGGTCTGCTCTAAACTTCAGCAATCTTGATGAAGCCTGTATACGGTTTTGAAGAGAACAACTGCATGTTTAAGATGATGAGCAAATTCGATTAATTCCCCACATGTGTTTTTTAAGTCATGCGCAACATTTTGAAAGTGTGAATGTGTAACCCTTATGAGATCGGGTTTGCATTTGAACTCTGTGTCATATATGAATTAACACCGACATGTGTCAAATATGTTGCCGTTCTTGCTTGGTTTGCAATAAAGAATAACTGAATAAGCAGGGTAAATATAACTGTTTTTAAAAAAGGCTTTGTGGTTTGTTATCGCAGAAACGTGGCTCTAGATTCCTTTGAAAGAGTTTGAGGATAAGAAACCCTTAGACAAATCCTCGAACCAGTAAAGGCTTAGAAAAGATCATATTTAACTGATGGCTATATATTTTCCTTTTTGCAATTAAAGAGTCCCTCTGTGTAATTTAATGCTTCTTTTCAAGTGTCGGGTCCCCCGAGACTTGGCCTGTAGCTATGCCATCGCTCTTGGTGATTATCATTAATGAATGTCGGCGAGGACCATCCCTCAATGTGACTAGGGAGGAAACACAAGCCCTAATTAAAGGTTCCTATTCATAAATATATGCCTCAAACTGCACGAATCGACATGCGCTGTGCACACAAGTCATTTTAATGTCAAAAAGGCACCTTTTTAAGAGCGTTTTCTCCCTTTTTAATGTACAGCCACACCAGCAGCAATGACATATTCTTATTGCCAAAGCCGGCAGCGAGGGATCTGTGCGATTTGAGATTCGCAGATTTAAATTTAGGAATAAAGCTGAAGATTAGGACGCCCTAATAAGAGGACTGATAACAAAATAGCTGGACTGCTAGCAGCAGCCTTACTGTTCAACTGAACATTATTATACACTTTCTGCGTGTAATCCTCAAGAGACTGTGGTGTTTTATCACAAAAGGTTGTAGGGAGCTCCTTGTGTCAAGGAGTCATACTGCGCGTTGAAATGTATTCCTCTCGCTAAGAAATGGAAATATTTACAGAATTAAAATGTACAACCGATTACAGGATGTCGCAGAGGACGAAAATAATCCTCATTTGCTTGTGTTCTCTCATAAAAAGTCATTTTAATAATTTTAATTGCTCCGAATGCAGACTGACAACGGCTCCAGTGAACGCTAACGGCTGCATTGTCTCGTCAGTTTCCCAGACAAAGCTATTCGTAATTGTTATGTGAAGAAGATCATGTTAACATTGAGGATAATATTGAGTCTGTCTGGATGTTTTATTTCTTATTTTTTTCTTCACTGGGGGCTCACGGCGTCTTGTCGGAGAAAGAATCTTGGGTGAGACAAACATTTGGCTGCTTCTCCCTGCTCCTTAATGGCTGAAAAATGCTAATTGGAGTGCACGTGTCAAAGAAAACAAAAGGCAAGGGAGGAGGAGTGTGCATGTCAGAGAGGCTGGTATTTTGAAACGTGAAATGTGTCACTGAGTTGGTGAGGATTTTTAGCAAGGTTTTTTTTTTTTTTCGGGAAGCAGGAGATAGTGTATGTCGGGTGAAGTTTCGCCTGTGGTGGTACGTAACTGTAGCTCATGTTTGAGAGGCAAAAACAAGCAGGCACTTTACTGCAGCACTTTACAAATGCTCTGTATATATTCTGCTGAACAATTATTCCATAGTTCACGTAAACAAGTCGAACTTGCTTCCGCCACCTTTTGAGTTTTGAGTTTTTCTCTTTGCTGATATAAAATACCGCCCTGAATACCTGCCAGATTGGGAACCTTTAATAAACCTGCATCTGTCACCGCTCTGCAGCATCTCATCACATTCTTGTGCTCAGGTGGGGATTACAAACCTTTAATTGCATTGTCAAAACCGAAGCATTTTTTTTAAGTCATCATATTGAACAAGTCGTCGAAAACTAAATCTCTATAAAATATCAAAACCTCTCTCTCTTCCTCCATACTCACACTTGGCATTTTAATTAGGCAGTCTTATCTGATAGATGTGGAGATATAGCTTGTGTCAAAGTTAAAGCCTCTTCTTTATTAATTTTTTATTATATATTCTTATATTCAGGCTGTCAATGTGTGTCTGGAATCTGATAGGGCCCATTATTGATTGAGGCTTACTCAAGATTATAAAGAAAGAGAGGCATTATCATAAGCTTTACGCCTTCATCATTCCAAATGTTCACTTATTTGAAAGACACATAAGGGAAACGCTTTATTTCAGTCCTGTAAGGATAAGTTTAGAGGTCCGGCGCTGTGGCACATCTCTTTACAACTAACATTCAAACACAAGAAGAAGAAGTTTGTCAGAAAGCAAATCACAGAGACCCTAAACACCACAGACAATAACTTTTTACATCAGAGGTTTATGGTCACAAAATAGCTCCCGTGGTTAGCCACAATACACAACATTAATTATTCATGAATATCAAGAGGCAGACATTCAATTCTTGGATTGAGCCATCGTGATTTGTGTTGATATACTTTGTTGTGAGCTAAATATTTCAAATATGTTTCTTAAACATAACTGAAAGGCATGTTTTTTACTAAATAAATGGGCTAAATGTAAAGGATAATTTTTATCTTGACCGATACTTACTATCAGTACAGAAAAGTACTGCATACCAAGCATTTTCAATAAGGTTTTTCATCTTATTCACTATTTTACTATCCACTCAGACATGAATTGTGATAAAGAAATAAGTAAATCATGTTACAGTGTTACAGTGTTTGGCTCTGTGATTCTCTGTGCAATGGTGATGATGGTGATCAAACTAGGGGGAGGAGAAAGATATAAATGGTTGTGACGAAGACGAAGAATAAAAAGAGGCTCTGGTAATAATTATAGTGGTTGTGGTTCCGGACATTTTTTCAGGCTGCATGTGTTTTGTGACTTCTGTGAAGGATTTCAACTAAATGTGGGAGAGAGAAAAAACCTCTTGCATGAATTTGGATTTATTTATTTATTAAACTGCTTAATACATTTTACAAGTAATTTTTCAGAATTGTGAGTTGGCATACAGACAATTAGTCCAAATAGAAATAAAGCTCATTAGGAGTTGTTATATTTTGGTGTTAATGTGAAAATGTGTGTTGCAGTCGATAAAAAACATACATGCAATCATGAGCATTTTTATTTTAATACGTGCATATCATTATCCACACACAATAAAACTTAGAGAGTTTTTAAACCGCATTTGCATTCCTAGAATTGTATTCAAAGTATTTTGGGTTTTATGAGTTTGACAGCATCGACTTTTTCAGACGTCCCTCACCTGGTTTGAAAACCTGCAGGACTCCTTTGCTGTGTGGATTTTTTTAAACGGCTTCTCTTTAGATGGTCATGTCAGACCTAAAAAGAAAGAGAAAAAATAACGTAGAGAATAATATATGTTAATATACACAACGGCATGATGTTCTCAGCGGCTCTGAGGGAATATCTTCACGCAGAGGAGACGGAAACAGGATGACATGTCATCGAGCTGTCACAGTGTGTGGAAGAGGGGCTCCGTTTATACAAGTCGGGGTGGTGGGGAAACAACTGTTTGTGTGTTCGCCTATTGTCATACATGCACATGGACACGGGTGGTTACTTCACGTGAGGTGTAACTGCTATAGCAAGCAATTTGGATCCTGATCATGTGTGGCTTGCTGGCTGTTCCAAAAATACACACATATTTGAAGTCCTCGTACATCGAAAATTGTTTATACACATAAGGTAGTGTAGATTATAAAGGGAGTATACTGCAAATTCCCAAGTGGCGTATATTTCTTCTCTGGGATGTAAAGTTCAAATAGTATCTATGAGATTCAAAGATGAGTAGTGCAGTTTGGTGGATTTAAAAAAAAAGCCCAACTTTAGGCTCTGTGTGTGTGTGTGTGTGTGTGCGTGTGTGTGTGTGTGCTTGCGTGTGTGTGTGTGTGTCCTGTTCTTGTACAGATATCTCAGTTCTGAGACGGTTTCTGCCCCTGCCACTTGAACTACATGCCCCCCCTGCTGGCCCAGGATCAGACCCTGCACAGGCATCTCTGCTTTCATTCCTCTGCTGTTTGTCTGCCCCTTAAACACAAGAAAGGATGCCTTACTCTCTAAGTTAAAACATAAAAAAAATAAAATGACTACATCGGTATAGTCTACTAGTTTATATTGTATATTTGTGACAGATGGTGGGTTACATTTTACTGTCGATTTTCAGACATTGATATTTTGCATTTACATTACTTTTCTCTTTAAACCGTGTTTTTCTTTTTCTACTTTAAATGGGTTATGTGGTTTGCTGTCACTGAAATAAGAAAAATAAATAATGTAATAAATGTTAAATTACACTGCAGCCATTTTATGTTTTTATGTTTAGAGGATGAGGCAGTGCAGTAATAGCTAGCTTTCTTAAACACAGCTCCACACTGGATGTACCTCAGAGAAAAAGCAAATACAAGCAGTTTACTTCATATTCAACAATAACAAATCCTTATTATTTCAGGTGAGCCAGCCCACCACAAAACAAGGCGTTAAATAATAATAAAAGTTGGATTTCATGTGACTGAATCCTACTATTTATTTAAAAATGTTGTGAAATTAACCTAAATATAATAAGTAGACATGTATTTTAAATTGTGTGCAGAGTATATCCAGGGGATAATAATTAGTGAGCTGCAGCTCTTCTGTCTGTCTCTGTCTGACTGCCCGTCTGTCTGTTCGCAGACTTTGGGATGGAAATATTGGTGACGTAAGTCTGCTCCATCAATCAGCAGGCAGGCCGCTTTGACAGACGGGGACAGACAGATGTTGGGGCGGTACTTGGTATTTCGTTCACCACATTATAGGGCGACCTCGGGCATCTTCTCTACATCACATTATCACTTTTCTTTTTGCAGACAGGCATTACCGAGCAAGCGTAAAGACGCGGAAATCTTCTGTTTTTTTTTAACTGTGGAAACGTGAGGTTGGATGGGGTAAATTCAGACACTCACCAGAATCACTTAAAACAGGGCTGCTGGCTCGACGGTTTGCAGAAAGTTTGTAATCCAGTTTCCTGTAAACGATCCGCTTGTAGCCCGGACTGGAGCTTGTGCTGCTGCATATACAGAGTCCTATGAGAGAGCACGTCCAGTCTGAACAGAGGCAGTTCTCGTGCTATCAAAGTTATGTTGCGATTATTACCTAGTAATAAAAGAGAAACAAGCTTTAGACTTTTTTCATCATCTCTTCCTCACTATCCTCTCCAGAAGATTCCGTAAACGGATACTGTCTAATATATAACATTAGCCTAGTAGCGTGTGTGTGTGTGTGTGCCCTTTATAAACACTTTATGGTGGATAATAGTTAGGATGAAGTGTGGGCTATTAGTGGAGCCTCTTGTGGGACTCGGAGCCCCTCCCCTTGAGCAGAAGCCTCGCTAAAAAAGGTGTAACGAATCGATCCGCAACCTCCTTTGTCCCACTAAAGAGGTCACCCAAAACATCCACGTTTTATGCAAACTTTGAAGCCGAGCGAAAAGCTGGTTCGCACTGCACTATTAACAAGTGAAACTCATTGTTTTTTTTTACTTCAGTGTTGGCAGGGAGTGTCAGAAGGACTTGATGTTAATATACGCTATTTACACAATTAATTAATGTTTGATGTTTAAGGGAATATTTCCAATAAATATTCGGTATTTATTTTTGCTGTGTTTGCTGCAAAGGTCTTCTCCTGTCGTCAGATCAGAAAATCCCAAAGTTGTAATGTTTTTTTTTGTTTTTTTTTATATGTTTAAATCTCCCATATAACAAATCAAAACAAATATCCTCCTTTTGTAAGATCAGCCAAGTCTAATGAGTTTTTAGTTTTTATTTCGTTTTTTATTATTTTTCAATAGGACTTTATTTTGCAAATCAAAAAGCGTGATTTCTATCCAATTCTAATAAGATACTATTCCTTCAATCATGAAAGGGACAATTGACTCAAATCTCGTTTAGATTTTATTTTTGTAATCCATCCCTCTTACACGCCCGTTAACTTTTCTCGTGCACCTCTCATTCTATTGTTAAAGTTTACATATCGGCGCATCATGTGTTCGTGTCTCTCCTGTGTAGCCTATACGTGCGGGGGACAGAGAATAGAATAGAAGGCGTAGTGGAGGGACGAGAGCCATCCCAGTGAACAATTAGAGCAGCAGATTGACAGGTGGGCTTTGACTGTCAGGGTGACGCTTGTTGGAAGGGGTGGAGTAAAGGAGAGGGCCGGAAAGGCAGCTGGATGTGTCTGTCTATCAGTGTGGAGCTGTCTCAACAAACGCACCGTCCGCGCATCACCAACCGTGCGCACATTTTCACTGCGGTGAATATCCAAAGGGGGACGCTTCTCGTTGCGCTTTTGAAAAAAAAACAAGATAGTAACAAATAAACAAGAGCAGGAAACGGTTTTGCGGCAGAGAGGGCGGGCCCTGGCTGTTATTGTGATGAGTTTCTGAGACATTCGTCAAGTGTCCATGTTGACAATCGGGACGGACAGCGTATAGATGTGAGTATTTCATGACCCGGGAGAAGGTGCTTTCTTTTTCCGAGGGAGACGAGGTGTGTGTGTGTCTGTATGTGTGAGCTGATTGCTGCGGGGCTTTTTCTCCGTATACGCGAGCACACACACACACACTTGACTGATTGACGCACACGTAGACCCGGCTATAACGTGTCATTCTTTCCTCTCTTTCCCCCCCTCGATTTCCTCCCAAAGACTGTAGCGGAGAGGTTTGGAGACCGGAGCGAACTGGCACCTGGACGGACGGAACACTAACCTAGGCTACTACGGCGCAGTTTGGGACTCGTCTCCAAGAAGAGGAGCTCCGTTTGTCTTTTCTTTTTTAAACTTTTGCTTTGAATATTGGTATGACATAGTATTGTGAGGGGTGTACACGTATTTTGATGGACGCACGGCGAGGGGCTCCAGACAGGCATATGTCCATATCTCTCCTCTACTCTCGATAAACCGAGATTCTGCCAGTTTTTCCACCGAGCCGCTATAGCCTGCGATGAGTTTGTGCAAACGGGCAGAAGTTAATGGACGTGCCCCGTTTGATTCAAACGAACTGTAATCTCCCATTTTCTCGCCGGACATATACCGATTATAAAAATGCTCAGTAGAGACTAAACCTTTCGTTTGCATCGATAAATAAAATAAAGACTTCTCCAGCCCTGCGAGGGATCTACACTACACACTCACATTCTCTCGTCCCGCTGAAGAACTGAGGAAACACGCCGCTGCTGCTGCTGGCTTTGATTTCCTCCCATTTGCAACCGGTTTCCTCTCCAGCTCGTCCGACTATTTTGATCTCTGCATGAAAAGTCAAGCGGAAAGTCTCGCAGCAGCATGCCGAGGAGAAAGCAAGAAGCACCGCGGCGGTCAGCAGGTAAGCCACGGCTCTACAAACAAACACACCCTCCCTCCACCCCCATCAGCCACACACACACACACACACACACACACACACACACACACACACACACACACACACACACACACACACACACACACAACCACAACCACATACTTAAAACTCCGCACACAGCCACGATAAACAGCTAGGGAATCAGTTTCCACAGGCCTGATGCAGGACACAACACAAGGACAACACACGCACACACACACACACACACCAGACGTGTATTACTAAGCTATACTCTGGCCAGTTTAATGTGTGCTTAAATCTGCCTGTATGCAATTTTACCAACATAAAAAAGTTTAGGTCTGCCAATCTAAAGCATGTTTAGTTTGACTGGCTACAGCATTGTTTCATTTACGCATCCGTGTGCCAATTGTGCCTCTGAGGAATGAACTCGCTCAGCTTGCACTTCAGTTTTGAACGCTTTCAAGCTGCTGATCCTCTACCAGCTATAGGTTGCCAGCAGCATTCAAGTTTCTCCAAACAAAGCTCATCTTATCTCGTTTTTACAGGCTTAGGCCGTTTGATGTGTTGGTGCCAGCAAAGAAAGAAAGAGAAAGAAAAAGTGGCCTATTTTGAGCTTGTGTTCCGCTCTAGGATTGCCATCCTTGATTTGATGCTTGATTGATCGCCTGTCATGCGACTGCCTTTGATCTATTCATTCCCGATAAACATCAGTAAATCATTCACCGCGCCCGGAGACACGCATGCGCCCGGCAGCTGGACTCCCTCAAAGGGATAACTTTTTGCCCCCGCCGAAGAGCGAAGAAAAGACAAATTGAAAGAAAAGTTCTCAAGCGGGTTAAATACTTTGCGATTAATACCTAAAGGGGTGGAGGGAGCAGGGGGAGGTGTGTGTCGGGGAAGGGAGGGGGAAGAATGAGCAGATAAAGTATGCACAATAACTATTGGTTATACCTCAAACTCGCTCTATCAATCCCCATAGGAGTCATATTGTGTCCACCTGATACAGAAATCCAGTTGAGTTCCTTTTTTTGTAGTCAAAAACCTATTAACATTAAATTAAAATGTGTAGATATTAGCATAAATGTGGGTTTTAGATGAGATAATAAAGTGTCAAAAATCAAGCCCAGAATCACATTTAATAAGAATTGTTATTGTTTTCCCCCTCCTCTCAGAAACGGAACCTCAGCAAAAGTAAATAATAACATATGAGAAATCCTGTGCCACTGTATCCATTTTCTGCAGCGACACTTTGCCCTTTGACACTAGTGTCTACACATGTTGTGGTTAAGCTGAGTGGACGTGAGCCGCTCTGAGAGAGAAACGCATGTTTTTGCCTGAATCCATTTGATGTCCCTGGTAGATGTGTATGTGTGTGTGTGTGTGTGATTGACATGCATTTTCAAATGACTGAGAGAAAAGAAGGAGCCCTTTGAAGTCAGAGCCATAATGACCAAAGCCGAATAAAACAGCTGTAGAATGTTAAGCAGGCGGTGGAAATGTGAGGTTAAGCAGACTTAATCAAGGTTGTGACAGAGAGACTTTGAACTCGGTGGGGCTGCAATTTCTAATTGACGCGAGGCCTTAGTGATGGATAGAGAGAAATGTGTTTGAAGTGCAAGCCGATGTGGTGAAAACGAATGTTGTCGTTTCTTGTGTGTGTTTTTTTTCTAACCTCTGTCACAAATTGTGGTAAAAATCCCCCAAAAGGGAGTGTTAAAAAGCGCTTTTCTGGCCTCTTCTGTTCATTCAGTCGAGCATTGAAGTGGCCCCATTCCGGCTCAGCTTTTGAATATTGATTTAATTGTCTGTATATGTGACGGACACATACATCACAGGCAGTAATGGTCAATCCCAGCTTGGCAGGCTTTATCTCTGCATTATTTCCATTGCATGACATATGGTCAATCCAAAAAACGTACACACACCAGTAGAGGTGTGTGTGTGTGTGTGTGTGTGTGTGTGTGTGTGTGTGTGTGTGTGTGTGTGTGTGTGTGTGTGTGTGTGTGTGTGTGTGTGTGTGTGTGTGTGTGTGTGTGTGTGTGTGTGTGTGTGTGTGTGTGTGTGTGTGTGTGTGTGTGTGTGTGTGTGTGTGTGTGTGTGTGTGTGTGTGTGTGTGTGACTGCTTCCACTCTAAAATGGTGTACACACCTATAAACGCAGGCTATTTTTACAATGCACTACTAGATATTTCCACCACCTCCACTTCTCCCTTTGGAGTTGCACTAAAACAAAATGTTGCATACACTCCTCTGAGACAGAGAGAGAGACAGAGAGAGAGGCTTCAATGGCTCTTTGTATGCCATTTCAAATGGGCTCTGTTTCATCAGTCACAGTGATGATTTTAGACCCTGTAATGGCGCTGTACCCTATCTAGTTTATGACCAGTGACAATACATCAGTGTTCTTTCATTTGGAACCGCATTACTGCATCTGTTAGTTTTGGCAGTTGAGCTCAGTGCAGTGCAATTTGAGCAGCAGAGACTTTTGCTGCAGTCATTTGTCGTCATTTTCGTTCTTTTTTTGTCTCCTCATTGAAGTGCAGTTGTGTAGAGGTATTTCTCAACAGGCCTAAAGTAGGAAATGAAAGTTGTAAACAATATGTTTTTATAGAGTAAGTATGATGAGATTAAAAAAATTAAAGATGATGTTAAACGGTAAGGGCGAGGCGACTTTGAGATGATTTAGTTTCTTTGTTGTACATTTTACGTATATGTGTAACTATTCTTATTGTGCCAGTGGTCGCATTTGATTCTGTTTGATCGAAGATGGCGCTGAAACGATTAGTCGACCCACTGAAAATGTATCACCTAGAATTTGATGAATTTGTCGTTGACATCATTTTAAAATGCAAAATCTTGAAGTAATTTGAAGAAGTCACCTTGGGGTGTAAAATTTTTTCCAAATGTTCTGATTATTGATTCATCAATTAACCAAAAACAACTGTTGGTTGCAACCCTAATACAAGTGCTGTGGTGAATCGCTCCATAGCACGGAATCAATAGTACCTGCCTTAATCAACACCTATTGTTATCACTGTTTAAGAGAAAAGAGTGGATGATATCTGACTCTTGGCACCAGTAGCATTATCGTGTTTAAATTTGGCAACATACTGTACAGATTACAGCTAGATAACAACTAATTAGTTTAATTAGCAGATGTGAGATATAGCGTATGTAAGATATACAAAGACGCCATAATGTATGCTGTATTTGCCTTCCTGAGGTCACAGTTTTGATTGCTGTTGGAAAATTAATGGTATTGCTGCGCATCTACTCTTGCTTTTAGTTCGCCAGCCACAATATCTTAAATCAAACACTGTCACTCTAAGTAATGAATCTGTCAACTAATCATTCAGCATGTCAGTGTGATAACTGGGTGACACTGTGTTAGAGATTTATTTCGCAGGAGTTAAAAAGGTCTAGTTGCAACCAAAATGTCTAATTTCTTATTACCTACACTCTACAACGTTGAGACAGAGGAAGAGGCGGAGCAAGGTGTGGGTGACCACTCCACAGTGGGATGGGCCGGGATACCAGTGGATGGGATCTACATGTTTATACCGTTCTGAGGCCGAATTAGGTAGAGTCTGAAATCCACTCAGTTTCCTATTAATTCTTCGATGTTAAAAGTTTAGAGAAATATTTGATCCGACAACGGCGGAGAGAGCAGTTTCTGTACTGACAGAATTAGTGCATTGCAGGTCATGAAGGAAGAGAAAGTGACATGCTGCGATACTGTCAAACATGACCGTGTGGGGAAAGGTGTTCCTTCACAGACCAAAGACAGTAATTAGTTTGCCTTTTGTCTTGCGCTCTTGATTGAAATGTTAGGCAGCTGGCTCATGTTTGGCCACTCACCCATCATACCACTAATTAAAAAGTTTAGCACTCTAAACACAAATCAGGTACTCGGGGGTTACACGCGTGCTGTTAATTTCTTTAATGCGTGTGATTCGGTGTCTCCAATGGACCAACTTCGGGACTTAACATTTTAATGATCTGTCGGCATAGCTTAGCTCAGCACATGTTTAATTAAAGCGGTCTGCGACGACACGCCAAGATTGAAGCCACAGTGAGGTATACACAGGGATGGTACACAGACAGTACCTTGCCTCGTGAGCTTCTCCGCTGACATGGGTTTCTCCTAAACACGTGCCCCTTCTTTAATGCTGCTATACACCGGCTCAATGCAAAAGGAGTCTCTTAATTATGACTTGAGGGGTGGGCGGGCTGCGGGAGAAGTTGAGCTTGCCTTCTTCCTCGACGGCATCATTAGCCGTGGTCCCTAATTATCCAGGTAGCTGACGGATCAGTGACAGGGCCCCGCCGATTAATGCTTACAAATTCAGCAAGGTGTCAAGTCTGCAAGCTGCCTTGATATAATCAACTCTGGGTTAGCCACTTCTCGTGTACCCGCCCCCAGTTGTTTCCGGCGTGCTAGTCAACAGCAGAGGTTTTTTACGTTGCAGAGTGACGTGACAAACGTGAAGCCAATGCCAATGCTGGACACAAAGTGGTTGCAGTGTCGAGCTTGAATGTACAGCACTCCTTGTAAACAGTCTGATACAGAAGTTGTTTTATTAGTTGAAGAATAGGTGTGGCTGAGTGAATATACTTCTATTGAGTGTGAAGGAATTTTCTTAATACCTTTTCCTTTTCCCAGTGATCTTTCTGGCTTGAATGTTTGTTTGACAAAGCAGGACCTAACACATTTAGATGTTGCTACGTAACATTGTATTTCCGCTGCAGAAATTTGTTGACTAAGAAGCAAGCGCCTTGAATACTCTTGTCGGTTTTATCGGGATGCTGCTGATAGGTAGTATTAAATGACATTTGTCAGGAGAAGAAGCTGCGACGTGAGAAAATTATATTATTTGAAATTAGAAGTCTGTAGATGAGTACAGAGCATGTTGATGTGTGTGTGTGTTTGTGTGTATGAGTCTGCGTCACTGAGCAAGTGAAGCGTGCGTGCGTGCGTGCAACCCTGCTTGTTTGTGTGTGATTGTAAAATATTCTGATCCCCTGATAAGGCAGTGTGTTTGTGTGTAAAGTATCATTAACTGGTGACATTGACTGAAGGAGTCAGTGGATATATTTGCTATCCCACACTCGGCTACACCCGCAGTTTCATTTGCATGTGGTGTCAAAACCAGTAGGCCTTCAGGAAATCAAAGACACACACACACTAATACGCACACTCTCACAACTGCGCTCTCTGTCCTCATCTTCGTGGAGGTTAAGTGACAAATGAAGATCGATGACTGCTCTTATGGAAAAGAGAGCGTCGAATTGAAAATATGTGGGAATTAGGCTCGCCAGCCGGGTGACGATGTAAAGGCATTCACCGCTGCAGCCACGAGGTAAAACTATCCGCGGGCTTAATGAGGTTCAGAGGAAGCAGGAAAACCTGGATTCTCACTCAAGCGCGACACAGGGAGCCCTTGACAAAGAAGCAAAGGAAACAAGGTCATTTCTACAGGATTGCGTCCTCGCTCTTATTAATACATCCTGCACGCATTAATTGTCTCTGTGATTTTTGAAGTGTGTCTGTTTTCCATTCGCAGAGATCTCTTGGCTTTGATTCGCAACAGCTGCAGCACAACAAAAGCCACAATGTTCAGTGGGGATGCAAAATAATAACAGGAATAATAACAAGAGTGAACTCATCCACATGACTTGTCCTTGAGGGGGTTTAGGGGAAACCGGTTGCTGATTATTGTAAAGCATGCAATGCTGATTGAGTGAAATGGCCATTTGGGTGAAAGGAGAGGAGGGTGGTGAAGTCACAGGCAACATTCATTGCATAGATTTAGTCATTGCTTTATACATATATTCACTCACTGAAAAATGTATTAAGCCCTGGTATCCAATACAAACATGGATTTCACATAGCGTATGTGATTGTTTGCCTTCATCCAGGACACCTGGTTTATGGATAAGGCTACAATTTAAAAAAAAATTAAATCATTTTTTATTAGTCTGGTAATTATTATAGAGAGACAATTACATTTATTAGACTGGACTTTAGGGCCACTTAAAGTATGCTTGAAGCTGCACATTTGTGAATACTATCTCCCGTTTTTTTGTTGTCTCCAAGGAAGTGACGCCCATTTGCTTGTTCACACAAATGCAATCATTTACTAGGTTTAAAAATCAGACAAAGGGAATTTAGGCTATATGTGGAGAAGGGAAAGAAAGATGCAGGAAACAGAGAGAAAAATGGCAGATGATGATTTAAGGCAAGAAGACGGGAGGTCCAGGGAACAAGCAGAGGTCAGTGTGTACTCGGGGGAGCCCCCGTCTCCACCGCCTCCAGCCTCAGAGTGTTTTCTGTGTGTGTTCTGTTGCTTTCCCAGATTGTTTTCTCCTTTGCCACACAGACCAGACTTGTACGTTTGAGTCGTCTGAGTGCATTAGTTTAAATTATCGTATGTGCCCTTGTATGATTGATGCAGCGTAAGCCAGACAAACACTGTTTTAGGAGGGACTAAGGTAGACTGTTGAAAACTGAATTTGCCCAAAGCCAAAAAGGACTTTGCTCTGATTCAGATATTCATTTGTGCAATTTGTTAGGCGGGACTTCACAAATTACTATTTTTTTTCTTTTCTTTGGGCTACACTTTATGTATTAGAAATTGCAACAGAGGCGGCAGTAATCATGGTGATCATGCTAGAGATACATGGCCACCATTGAAGTAAAACAGGTTTGTTTAAATGACTCCCAGCCAGTGCTTATTTTTATTGAATCTCTAGCTATATTGCCGATACTTGAATAAAGAGCACGGTCGGTAATGGAAAGACAGGAAAAAAACTGCCTTTGATCCACAAGTAAACATTAAGAAAAACTGTGTGTTGAGGCGAGTGAGTTGCCACTGGACACCCTGCCCCCCACCCACTCTGCCCAGCCCAGAAAGTGTCCTGCTTCTGTTTAAGATGGAGTCAGCGATTCTAGAGAATGCTTGTAGACACCATCACTTTTTGTCAAAATCAGTGAATATCTCCTCGCGATCTGCTACTCGTCCGTACTCTGTGCGCTGAAAGAAATCCAGTGTTATTATACAGACTAGGCTCTATAAATTGGTAGGTAAGCAAAGAGTACAGTATGTAAACAAAGGCTAGCAACCACAGTAGCTAGCAACATGCCCGTTTACAGAGCCTAGGCTGTGATTTAACACTGGATTTTATTCAGCCCCCACTCACTATGTACAGGCAGTGGATCAAGCGGATATATTCACTGATTTGACAAAATGTGATTTTGACAACAAATATTCTTCAGAATCGCGGACTCCACCTTTAACCAGCCTTGAACATAAGAGGTTGAAGCGGGGTGGGCAAGGAAGGCTGTGGGCGAGGGGACGAAGACAACAAGAGGGGGGAGAAAGAGAGAGGGTATTAAAAGTGACAGACGAACAGGACTTGGGTAGACGTTCTCCTGCAGCAGCTGTGACTGCTGGCATTGCTCTGACAGGTGTCAATTAAGAATTATACTGCAGAGGCCCTGTACTCATTTTTTCCCCTGCCCAGCTGTCTGTCTGTGTGCCTTTTTGAGAAATAACACTTTACCCTTGTTACCGCTTTAGCGCTTAGCCACGGTCGTCCCAGAAAATGAGTGCACGACGGGCACGCTAATCGATAACCAGTGTATTAGCAATTATTTTGCCCATTGATTTACGGTGGGGCAGCAACTCCCACCGTGTTGTTGTTAGCCGCTGATTTGATTTGCCTCTGCTTTTCACCCACACATGCCAAAACACTTGCTTTGCTGTTGCCAGGTAGTTATATCTCATTCTTAGAGCTAAGTGTTTATACCTTTTTTATATATGTTGATTGTTTAGTCCTTTAACTCCCGATTGTGAGGAACAGTTTCAACCATCATTTCATTCTCTTTTTGGGACTGTAAAGTTGGGTTTATAGAAACCACTTTCACCACCACATTTCCAAGTGACTGGTGAAGTAATTTTGTCTCTTTCGTAACTCCGAATGAAACATTCACTCAGGTGCAGCCTTCTGGCTGAAAGTTTGTGTGATTCATGTTTTTAAGTGTGAACGGTTTTGAAATGTTTTGTTCCCTGTTGATAATGACTTCAACAAAAGGGATCTGCCAACGGTTTTAGAACATTAGAAAGCAGCTGCTTGTTGCATTGTTGTTTGAAGATAACTGTATGCTCTTCAAAGTATGTGTAATCCTTCAGCAATGGTTGCACCAATCTGATCTGTATTGGGCCCATACTGACCTAATTAAGCCATTCATGTATTAGCGAGACGTGACACGTACACAATGAATACAGTTTCCTCCTCAATATCATTAAACAAAAGCTATGTTACATTAATAAGGTTGCGTCAGCAATCCACAGCAATTCTGTGGTCTTGTGTCACTTTACTTAACTGATCCCAGTTCTCTGCAGTTTGGTGGTAAACACGTTTTTCAGGGGGGAAAAAAGGCAGGGTGGGATACCTGAGCTTAGTTATCGGTAGTGGTACCTAAGAGAAAAAGTTGGAATGGCGCATCCCTAGTTTTAGCCATGCCAAATCCCCATTGACTAACACTTCAACTTAAAAAAACAAATGAATTCAAAAGTTCTTGTTAATTTCAAAAGGGAACGCTGACAATATTTAAGATTAGCAGGAAAGCTTGAAACAGTAGTAGAAATTATCTACTGTAGTGAAGACTCAATTCAAGGCTCTAACTACAGCAGTACTTTTTGGCTGCGTATTTAATTTCTGTCGAAATTGCATTTAAGTTTAGAACACAAAAACGAACATTTTGCAATGGAAGAGTTGCATTAATTCTTCACACCGAACTAGAAAGCTACCCTGAGAATGCCTGAGGCTTACGAAAAGATTCAGTGTTTTTTTTATTTTGTTTGTGTGTGTTGTTTTTTAGTTTTTTTGTGGTTGCCAAGGTAAGAGCCGGATGTGCTCAGATGCTCAAATATGTATACACACGATAACTGTACTCTGTTGGTATTTTGCATATAATCCCCCTGTAAACATCAGGAGAACATTAACATTAATTACACGTTTGCAAACTAGGCAGCAGCTGGTGGTAGAGTTTATTTTTTCCCACTCACTCTAAAGAGAGCTTCAGTCGCATACTAGCGCATGTTGTGCAAAAAAAAAAAAAAAAATGGCCAGGATCAGTGCTGTACATCATGAAGCGAGAAAGGTACTTGTTTTTATTACAAGACTGGAGACTGATAAAAGCTGGCCTCAGCATATCCAAACAGCATTCGGTGCAAGTGGACCAAAGTCAGGGGGTGGACATTTCTATCCCCAAGGGAGTGTTTACTTAACTGATAAGGTGAGTTGAGAAGCAATGAATATAATTTTTTTTGGACACTAGTTTACTGCAGATAAGCCATCTGGGAACGCATACAGTTAACAGATGACACTTTGTCCTTGAGAGCGGACACTGGGGAAGGTCGCGCTGCAGCCTGGTGTAGTGCCACTGTCATCTCTCCTTCGTCCCCTCACCTCTTCATCTTTTTATCTCAGCCCTCTCTCTCTCTCTCTCTCTCTCGGTTTTTGGGGATTACTGGCCCCTTCTCTCTCTCACTGTAAGCCTTTTCTCATCTTCCTATCCGTCATCAATCTCCATCTTATAGACTCAATTCTCCTCTACCCTGCTCATATTTTCTTTCATCTTCCTCTCTCTCTCTCTCTCTCTCAAGAGTCAGTGAACTGGTTACAAGAACATGAACTCAATATCTGAAAAGGAGAGCATAATACCATTTCAGGCCCACTGGCCTTGCTCTCATATTTTAAGAACCCCCCTTTTTTTCTTCTTGTCTTGTGTCATCTTCTTTGAAGCCCCAAACTCATGACTGTCACGTATTTCCAAGAGCCATTTTCCATTCTCATTAAGTGGACAGTGATCCATAAAAGCATGATGCGCAGGAAAGGAATCAAAGCACATTTTGTTAGCGCCACGCTATTCAGTTTTGTTTGAGGCCATCCATTAAAAAAGGAACCGGCTGACCACAATTTGCTTGGGGTGTGGGGATGGGAGGGGGGGTTACACAGAGCAATCACTTATCAACCGTCGGCTTGATGGGCAAGTTGAAAGGGGATATAATGTCTCAGGATCCCAGTCCAATTCAATGACACCACATGCTGGCCCTGCAAAAATTCCTCCCAAATCGCTCTTGAGCCGCCACGGTTGTCTCAGACAGTGACAATCACAGGGGGTATAAGCTCAGCTCCGTCCCTCTTAAGTCGTCTGTCTCGGAGGGAACAGCGGGAGGCCTCTTCTGCACCCAAACGTCTCCTCTGTCAGTGTGTCTCTCTCGTCACTCAGTCCCTAACTTTGTCTGTCTGTTTGTCTGTCTAACTCGCTGTCCACCTGAGCATCTGTTTTCTGATCACCTGTCCCTGTCCCTCCGTCTGTCTCTGAACCAACGTCGTTACTTGTCTCTCCGGTCCATCTGCCTCTCCGATGATACATGATGACAGGACTGCCACTACAGCAAACCAACTACCCCCGAAAAGATTTTGACATTGAATAATGTTTGTATTAGTCTGCATCAACACGGAGTTTTGACAGAAATGCAACAATGAATAATGGGACGTCTGGTCTGGTGGAGCCAGTCGTGGAACGGTACCAAGTACACTCACTCAAGTACAATTTTGAGGTATTTCCAATTTATGCTGTTACTTGACTACATTTTCAGAAGAAGGCGCTATATTTCTGTTTTGATTTGTAACTGTAAGTCATTTCTTTTAAAATACAGTAGGTCTTTAATTTGGGTATAATGAAGTATTTCTTCTCTACACTTTGTGAACTGCTTGCTTTTCCACCTTTTGTGAAGGCCTTTGTAATACATCTGCCATCTCACTAAATACTTAGAGTATATGTGGAATCTGTCTGGCCTTACATTCAACGTGGGACAATGGCCACAATCCCAGAGTGTATGAGTCACTAGATGAGTGTGACTTACCTTTTTTTTCTTATAGCCAACAAGACACATACAATTGTGAAACCCTGAACTTGCTTGAGAACACATCTTATTAACTTATCAGTGTGGGAAACGGGAGCTGGAGCATCACTGTTTGTGATTAGAGTCCACTGTTGTGAGACTAGGATTCCTGACATGCACGAGAGACATGGAAAGGTTTGAAGTGAACTGTCTGTAAAATGACAACAGCGTTAATAACAATACTCTAAATTCCAGTTTCCTAAAGGACTTTTGGGCTTAATTGTTCAAGATAAAAAGCCCTTTGTATATTAGAATTTCGATATTTTCTCTCCTCTGTTAAATAGTAATCTGCATTTTTTTTAAACAACAGTGTTTTTAGGGTAGCGCAAGATATTTGAATAAGTAAACACTAGGCCACAAAATCGTTAACTGTTGAAAACTTGTGCTAAACTGTTCTAAGTGCTCTCCTTGGGACAAAAAAGAACCCACAGGACACGGCTTGTCTGAATAGATGTTTGGTTAAAGAAAAGGTTTTCACATATTCATAGGAAGCCTTAAACCTACTTTCAAACTACAGTTCATAGACATGTTTAGCCGTGCAGTGCCAGACAGTGGAGCTACTGTGGAAGCAGTGCTGATGGCACAATCCTGAGCGGGTTGAAAATGTGCACCCCTCCTCTCGATATTTGGGATCTATTTTGTATGGAGGAGCTGAGTGTCTACATGACCGGGGCCAGAGAACTAGACAGGACTGAGTGAGGCACTATTGTGTGTGTGTTGGGGAATAAAGGGGTGAAAAAAAGAGGAGAAAAAAGAATGACAGCAGACAAAAAAAGAACCAGGGAGGAAAGAGGGGAGGGGGCAAGGGAGGGAGGGAGGGAGTGGAAAAAGAGGAGGCAAAGCACCAGAGGAATGAAAGAGAAATGACTTGAGGGGTTGAGGGATGGAGAGAGAGGTGAATAAAGCGAGAGAGAAAAGTATCAAGGCAATGAAGAAGAAAGAAAGAGAGAGAGACGGTGAAGGCGGTTGGATAGAGGAGTAGAGAGAGAGAGAAGGGAGGATGTCACCCATGGCTGCCACTCATCACTCACAGCTTAATGACGCTGTTTTTTTCCTCCTTCTCCCGCTTCTTTTCCGTGGGAGAGGTGGGGGGGAGGGAGTTGGGCCAGGCGCCCAATCAAACGGGGTCATACAGAGTTCACAACCTCCAGGTGGGACTGTCCTCCACCGGGGAAAAATGTTTGTGCGTGCGTGTGGTTGTGTGCAGCTGTAAGAGATCGTCCAGACTGGGAGATAGTTTAACATGGTACATTGTTAGAATGTCTCTCCAACCAACCTGGACAGTAGAGGTTAATCAAGTTGTTGTGGAGGTTAATACAAGGCGTGCTGACATACTAAAAAGTGACAGTGAGAAGAGGAATCCATTCTGATTTAAAAAAAACTCATGCAGGATTTCTTTTTGTGTCTGCCGGTTCTGTAAACATGGTTAAGGTTTTGTTTTGCATGCCTGTCAGCCTTGTTATTTTGGTTAAGGTGCAAATGCCTTGTCCAAAGTTTGTGCTCATGTGTTTACATATGTGTATGTTTGAAGCACGGGTGTGTGTGTGGGTAGGTGTGCACGAGCACGCATGTTTGTTTTCAAGAAAAACCACCCGGCTGTCTGTTGCTTCCTTCTGGGATTGGCCTCATTCCTATTCCAGCATTGGAGTTTTGATTCAGTGTGTGTGTTTGTGTGCGTGCACACTCGGCTCCACTTGTCCTCACTCATTCTCGTTTCTGGGAAGCATCAGCCGTTTAAAACTCAAACGGCAGGGATTTCTCCCCTCGCTCTCTTCATCGCACCAAATTTGGGGAACAGCTGGGGCGGCCATGACGATGATTTGTTTCCCTCTGCCCGTCTGCCTGACAGGTTGAGAGCACGCACACACACGCACGCACACACTCACACTCGGGGGAGACACAGACACTCACTAATAGGCACATACACACATAATTAAACATGCACTCAGTATCACAGACAGACAGGCACAAACACTCATACACACACACACACACACAGACACAACCGTAGACACAAACCCCTTATAAGAGGCCATGTTCTCAGGGTGCTGCCAAAACACTCTGATTTCCTTTAGCCTGGGCGGCCATACATCAGCTTGGGGCCTCCCAGCCCGGATGGCAGGGGCTGACAGAATGACATGTGTCATTTATCAAACGAGGGGCGCCAGGCCTCAGGAAAAGAACAGACCGCCGCGTGACAAAGCCCCCCGAGAGCTCTCCTCCACTCGCAACGAGGGGAGTGTGTCACGGGATAGACACTGACAAATCTGCGGAGATAGAACACACATGGACTCACGCTGACACCAACACACAAGCAGAGGAAACACACACTGAGAGGCACTTCCAGCACAGATACAAAACCCAGTGATCGCACACTATGTCCAAGCTACATTGTGGCTTCAAAATAATATTTTTTTTGCATGCGTTTGAAAGAAAGAAAAGTGTTGCGAAGTGCTCGAGTAAAGCAAAAAACTATATATACTTTCTGGATTTTTTTTTAACATGCTGCCACTGGACCTATAAACCCACAGCCAAACCCACACACATACTCCCACATGTATGTTTCCCTTGCCGAAAGAGAAGCCACCGCAGCCAAAGCTTCTCATGTTGCCAGCAGCAGGCCTGTCTGTGTGCCCGTCCTCCTTAATGAACGGCCATTGGCTGCCGAAAGCAAACTCTCTTACGCCGCTCAATCTCCTTCCTTTCATATCCATGCCAGCGCATTCTCACAATATCCTCCCTTTCTCCTTCATTATGTCTCCCTTTTCCTTCACTTTCCTCCTCCTCCCTCCTCTCTTGTCTTGATCCCCCCTCCACACCCGTTTACTCTTTCCGTAGCCCGTTCATTTGTCTTCATGAGCCTAATTTATTTTCTCTGTCAGATGCAAGCTGACAGCCATCAGTCTCTCTCTCTCCCACACACACACACACACATGCCTGACCTCCCAACATGCCACACTAACATGTACGTACGGACAAAAGCACATACCTCCTTTCTCCCCTTCCTTTTTTATTCATTTCTCATCTATACTCCCGTCTCTATTACACACCACGCACAGCCGGTATTACCTCACGCTGCTCTGAGGTCAGCTCTGCAGTCACATTCCCTCTGGTTTACCCCTGTCCTCCACCCCCTCCAACCCCCAAAACCCTCCCATTAACAGTACTGAAGATGGATGTGTCTTCATAGCAGGGATTGATTGCGGATATAGAGTTATGGTGCTGTGTGTGTGTGTGTGTGTGTGTGTGTGTGTGTGTGTGTGTGTGTGTGTGTGTGTGTGTGTGTGTGTGTGTGTGTGTGTGTGTGTGTGTGTGTGTGTGTGTGTGTGTGTGTGTGTGTGTGTGTGTGTGTGTGTGTGTGTGTGTGTGTGTGTGTGTGTGTGTGTGTGTGTGTGTGTGTGTGTGTGTGTGTGTGTGTGTGTGTGTGTGTGTGTGTGTGTGTCTGTGTGTGTGTCTGTGCGTGTGTTAGATGGAGGGCACTTTGGGAGGCGTCTTTGGGAGCTGAACTGTGAGGGAAGCAGGCTTTTCTCTCGTTGCTAGAACCTTCCAGCCGTTAGTTGTCTGTCCGCAGTCTGATATTGTGCTCTGTTGAAGGATTGCTTCCTCTCTTCCTGCCTCCCTCTCTCTCTGACTGCAAAGCTGTTCATAGCATTGTGCTCTCTCACACTCTCACACACACACACACACACACACAGGCATGCATAGTCACACACAGACGCAATTAGGCTGAGATGGCTACTGATACTAGTCCACTTTGAGAACCCAGTACATAATTTACTATCTTTCTCCAGGGACCCCTTTAAACCCCTAATCCCTCCTCCCTTCTATCATTTCTTCTTTTGTCACTTTATTGCCATGGACATCAGGAAAGAGAAGAAGGGGAAAAAAACTCTCCACGCTTCAAACTGGTGTGTAGTTCAGCTTATGGTTTTGTTCTATTATTTGTTTACGCCCCGTATGCTTTTCATCACGCTTTAAATCCTAAACTAGTGTTGAAACCAAACAGTAGAACTTTGTTTAATGGAGCGCCAGTCTTCAGCCCTAACTCGTCACTTGAGCGCGCAGAGTGAAAAAGAAAATGTGGCGATGCATAAAGGATAACGGTTTTGATGGCGCACAATTGCTGGAATTTCCCTGGTGACACATGCCGTTAAAAGCACTAAAATGTTTGGGGACGTTTGGTTGTCCCGAGCAGCCTCCTGCCCGGAGGGTTTGCGGTTCTAATTAATTTCCCTGAAGTGACTTTAAGGTTTTTTAAAAGTTATGATTTCTTTGTCTGTCCGTGTTTATGTCGGGGAAAGGGATGTAAGTCAAGTCTCTGAGGTCCTGTTCTCACAAAGTCCTCTTCAGTTCTGTGCTCAGGCTTGTGTTGCTTATCTGTTTGTTGTTTTGTCTTGTTTTTTATGTCTTTCCGAGAAGTATTGGGGAGAGGAGCTGATGAAATGTTTTGATCCAAACAGGTTAAATGATGTTACTTACTGTATATATCAGATCCATAGTTTTAAGATCACACCGCAGCTTTTGAATCGAAAAAGGTTTGCAGAAAAATATTTTTTTTCCAAGGAATTACTACAATCCGCAAAAAAAAAATGTTGTTTTATTTGCTCTGCTGACAAAAGACCTTTGACATAAACCAAAATGGAGCAAGCTAACACAGCTTATTAGCTATTTTGCACACTCCATTCTTAATTAACCTCATCTGTCAGAGTAAAAACTGCTCCACAAAAGAGGAACATATTTTAGACAGTTATGAGACAGGACTTGATGGTAAAAATAATACATATTTCAAACAAACTGTAAGCTTATTGCCTCGTAAGCAGCTGAGCTAACAAGTTTGCAAGATGATAGTTTTGCAGTTTTATTCCCCCTTTTCACTGAAACTCTTTACTGAATTAGATTATGTCAAATCTTGAAAACAAAATGCCAGTGGCGTGAACGGCCATTTAGGGAAGGTAGAAAGAGGACCTGAGAGCTATTTGTGACTAACACTAACACTTCTTAGTGTCTTAACACCAAGCTACCAGATTCAAATATTTTTCAAAAAGACACATGGATGAATGTCACAGTGCAATTTTTGGCTCTTTAGGGTGCTTCCCTCCCACTGAGAGTAAAGGATCAGATGTGTGTGTGTGTGTGTGTATTTTTTCCCTCTGTCTCTCTTTTTCTTCTCTATGTGTTCTCAGCAGTGTACAAAGTGGATGGCCTCTGTGAATTGAGGGGAGGTCTGACAGCGTGAAAAAGGTTGATTGATGGCTTATTGTGCAACCGGACTCGGCTAGACCGAACTGGTTAGGTTGTGACCCCGTTTTAGCCCTGTGCCCTCTCATTTTCTTTTTTTCTTTTTTTATATTTATTCCAACCTTTTTCTCCCTTCCTGTATGTCACAGTGTCGCTCACACAAACTCGCTCAGACACGCACACACACACACACACACACACACACACACACACACACACACAAAATGCATAAATATACGTGTACGTTTAGACTGTAAACACACTTACTCTTTGTGCTTCTCCCCCTGCCCCTCCCTAGTCTTCTCTGCTGCACTAAACTCACCATCATTCGTTTTTCCCTGTTTCCTTTCTTCCTTCCTCGGCCCATGTTGTTTTCTTTGTCGCTGCTCCTCCAGGACAGGTTTTGTGCCATGAGTCATTTCATCAAGTTTCATTCTTCATTCTCTCAGCCCTTATACCCCATATAGTCTCAACCACTTGCTACTCCAAAGAAATTCTCCAAAATGTTTCCCAATAGAGGATTTTTGCTAAAGTACAGGGTCACCAACCATTCGACTACAATTCAACAAATTCACGAGTTAGCCTGTACACCAGACACACTAGTTTAAACTGTGGTTCAGCTTGTTTTTTTCTCCCCCTACAATGATTTTCTGCTTCTATTCTCCACACAACCATAGTGATTTATGGTAATTATCCATCTTTGGGGTCATCCATCAACTGGTTGTTGCTAGGCGATGGGAGCAGCTGTTGTTGAGTCGGAGGAAGCTCCACTGTCAGGGGCAATGCAGGTGAATTCAAAAGAGGGCATCTATGAAGACAGAATGAAACCTTGTTATTTTGTTAGTTGTGAGAATCGTTCTTTAAACAGAAAAAGGTTTTCTGCCGAGCAAAGGCCGCCCTCGATGAAACCAAAATAGATAAACTTGACTCACAATTTAAACACATAAATATGGGTGCAGTCCCATAAAGTGTGCAACGATAAGAGTACATTTTGAAAATACTGGCATTTAAATCTGAGTTTTAATTAGGCTAACTTTAAACTGCAATAAAAACACTGCAATGTATATGCAAAAAATATATATATGTATGGTAGAGAAAGTGACAATAGTTGCTCTAAAAGAATCTGTTGAACAAATGACATCTGCCTGATGCAGCCTACATTAAATCACTGCTTGGCATTGGATGAGTGAATCTCACTCACATCATCTTTAATTAGCATTAGTAATGCTTTATCTGTACTTTGCATGCAAACAAACCAGATGGTTTGAAATGTCTGTGCTGCACGAGAGCAATGTTCGATTGTTGGGTGTGTGGGGGTTTGGCAGGAGAGTGGAGCAGAAAGTGCTGGAATCTGCAGTGCCGATGATCTAATGGCTGTTGTTTCATCTCAGAACAAGCAGGCACTGACAGTTCAGGGAAAAGGTGATTTATAGACCACAGACACCGTCATGGCGTGTCAAAACTGGCTCACGGGAGATCTAAAAAAAAAACGGGCAGAAAAAAAGAGAAAGGAAAAAGAAAAGAAGAATAAGATTGAGAAACTTGCACAGCAATTCATAAAAAGACCTGGAAATGATTTCCTTTAGAGAAGAAAATAGCCGCAATTGTCCAGATTAGCGTCTTTCTTTCGTCACCGATACATTCTGCAAGTCTTTTTGATTTACACGTGCTGTACTCTTAGTGGCCTAATGCAGCTGGGCCAGGGGTAAAATGTCTGTGTGACCCATTTAAAAAGGCTATTAGCATAATATGAGTTCAAGTAATTGCAAATTACTTGTAACATGTGGGAAAACCCTCAGGACAGTCAAAAGTTTAGGAAAGGGTAGTTCTTCTTTTATGAAGAATCTACAGCAGACACAAACTCTTTGTGATAAAAAGTCATATTTAAAATGTTGTCTGCACATGTAGCCCCCCCCCCCCCCCCCCCCCCCCTCCCCCAGAAGACTCATGGAAGCTGAGAGGGTGGAATGGTACGGCACACGAGCTATCAGAAGCCTGGAGCTATTGCGCCATATGGTGGTCTATTCCATGTGGGTTAGGCAAGGGTGGGGGCTGTTAGGTAGGATTTTACATTTCTGTTCAGGCAAGCTGCAGGTTAAATTATGGCTAATACATGGTATCCGTAACAACACTTGGGAGGCAGTATAGGGATATAGAATACACACTTCAATCAAATTAGCAAAATAGCTCTCACATTCATTGATTCACTATTTAACTCACTTAATTTTTATAATGATTTGAATGAAAATGTCAGTCTTAAATTATTTATTTGATGGTAACTCTTCATGCAGAATCGTATGAAAGGCTTAGTTATTTGGATTTTTTTTAAAGGCTGTTAGTTTGCAGTGTGCCAGTTTGCCTCAGTGTTCATCGTCCACAGAGTAGTCCAAAGAGACTGTCAGGTTCCTGAGAAACACCAGCCAAGACTGTCCCAGAGAGAGAGAGAGAGAGAGAGAGAAAGAGTAAGAATGAAGAGGACAGGGGAGAGCAGCGAGAGAGACTGAGATTGCCTGACATAGTAAGCATTACCATAATTGGCTTTTCTACATGATAGGACAGAGGAAATAATAATGTCATTTTATTTACAGCCTTCTCTCTGCTGAAACACACACACACTCGTGCACCCGGTACAGGTCAATGACACACACTGATCAGGCCTGTCCAAAGCCATCAGAGGTGAGTGGCAGGGAATGGAGTGGCCGGTGACAAAGCGAAACGGGAGAAAGAAATAAGACTGCCACGCCAGAGCTCCCATTTTGAAGGGCCGCTAAACGGTGTGAGGGAGCCTAGCCGGCCGGCCCGCTCTGAATGCGGCGCTCGGCCACGCAGGGTAAATCAGCAGGGTGAAAGCTGGTGGAATTGGACATTAGCACCCCAAATGAGAGTCAGGATTGCCCTCTTCTCCGAGACAACATGAATAAATGAAGAAGGTTTAGAGGGGTGTGTGTGTGTGTGTGTGTGTGTGTGTGTGTGTGTGTGTGTGTGTGTGTGTGTGTGTGTGTGTGTGTGTGTGTGTGTGTGTGTGTGTGTGTGTGTGTGTGTGTGTGTGTGTGTGTGTGTGTGTGTGTGTGTGTGTGTGTGTGTGTGTGTGTGTAGTGTTGCTGGATTTGTAACTAATAAGAACATATTGTAATATGTTGTGCTATTGTTAAGTCATACTTAATGCAGTTTTAAATTGAAAATTATTCAGAATAGTGTATGAATGATTTCAAACTTTAGTTTTGCCATGCATACCAAAACTACACTTTTTTGATACCTTAATTAAAAGAATACAAACCTATATTTTCTTTTTCTGGAAAAAAAAATTCATGCAACTAAAGAAGCCAAACTTTTCAAATCTTAACAAAAGCAGCCATACAAAAACTGAAAGAAACTTAAGAAATTGGCAAAATAATGATTTAAATCTCTAAATATTTAAATACAGATTAAAATAATTACAATTATTATGAAACTTTGACATTCAATGCCAACTTTGGTACGTTACTTTTTTTATAATTTACTTTGGACACATAGCAGTCGATAACAAGTAGTGTGGTTGGTATACACGTTTTTCAAATCCCTGTATGTGTGTTACATGTTCATTGTCAACAAGGACATTATTATCTCAACTCTTTATCAGCAGACATGTTTGTTCTTTCAAATGTGCATACAAAGCAAGGTGTTGTGAGTGTGTTTGCGTGTGTGGACCTCACACAGCTTCCTGCCTTGGGGGGAGGGATGTAGTTTGGGGGAGAGGTGTGTGTGTGCGTGCGTGCATGTGTATATGCAAGCGGAGGGATGTCCTACTGTGGTGTCACCTGTCTACAGCAGGAAATCCTGGACTCTGGGCACAACAATAGTGACAGGCTGCTCTCCAGACGCAGATGGCTTCGCTTTCCCCTTGCCAGCCCCATTGCATCCCTGCATGCACCTGACTAACTGTGACGCTTGACACACACACACACACACACACACACACACACACACACACACACACACACACACACATAAACTGGCACACACATGAAATTGATTATTCTTATTTCTGATATTTATCTACTGATATTTCTGACACACACAGTTTGTTAGATGCTGTTTAACTTGTTTCCTTGTCATGATTTTTTCAGTGAAATATGCACACATGCACACACACACCACACTCACACACCTCTTGTTCGCTGGCCTAAACACATCTTTTCTCCTCTCTTTTCAAAACTTCCCCTCTTTTCCCTATCCTCCCTGACAGCACAAAGTGGGCTTACGTTTTTGACTGACAACCACAACAGACACCTCTCCCCCTCTTCCCTCCACCCCCATTTTAATCCCCTCCCTATTCCTCTCTCCCTCCCTCTCTTATTCCTCTTTTGTTCTGAGTGACGCTCGAAAGCAGCCGTGTCAGCATCTTTTCCATCTCTGATTGCCTTATTAGCCGGCGGTGGCACCCGCAGCTTTTCTGACACAGATGGTGAAGGAGGAGGCTTGAGCAGTGGGGGAAAAAATGGCTGACTTGTGTTTGTTGTTGTTACTTTCCACTCCCACCTCTTCTCTGGGCTTGTTTGTGTGGACACTGACACCTTGGGCTGACACTGACTCACTCCTGACACTGATGCCTGTCAAGGCAACATACGGATGATGACAGGGAAAGACTAGAGTTTAGTGCCGGTGCGCCTTCCGTGTGTGAATGTGTGTGTGTACTGCTGTCAGGTTTCTCTCACTTTGTCAGCTAAGCTGCTTTGTCTTTACCTACTCTCACCGCGTTGACTTTGAATAGGTTCAGTTTTGCATTTATTTCAATACAGTGGGCTGCTCCTTAAAATGGACGAAGTGACAGGTTGAAAGAAAACTTTGCAGCTGCATTGGCAAAAGGTTAAAATCTACTAATTTAGTGGCTAACTCAAGAGTGTTTTCGGTGTGGCCTGTGAATAATTAAGAGCTTAAAGTAAAGAGCAAAACTAGCAAAGGATGAAAATAATTAAGAAAAAGAAGGTTGTACATCGGGCATTTATCTTCTCTCACACACACACTTTCACACACATACAAGGCATAGAGTTGCAGCTGTTAGACCTCCAGCTTTTCCCAGGCAGCAGTAACTGGCACCTCACAAACATCAGGTATTATGTCCATTCCGATTATGGGATAGAGAGCTACATGCTGTTTGAAGCTGACAGCACATCTGCCTCCTCACTGGAGACTGATTCTGGCACCTCAGACAAGCATCTTACGAGGAATAGGTTGGGGGAGCTGCCTTAGCATATTTAACCCTCTACTATTTTTCCCTCTCCCTGCCTCTCTGTAATATTTCTCTCTTAATCTGCTTCCAGGATCATTTGTAAATCTTTTTATCTTTCTACTATTGGAGTAAATTATTCCTTTTAATTTCATCCTTTTTTAAAGGAATTATAACACAGACAGTCACATAGAGTGTGCAGCCATTTTCCATTTATACTATAAATCTCTCTCTGTTCTTTTAAAATGGCACACTTGAAGCTGTGAGTAGGCCACTCAGGGAGCATAGGCAGTAACAACACAGCTTGTCATGTCCACTGGCCGTTTCCTAGCATCATGCTGTGAGGACTTCCACAGCCGATGCCAAGTTGACTCCAGCCAGCCTTGGCAAGGCTGATGCAGCTGGCATTTTTCTCCACTATCTCTTGCTTGGGAATCCATAGTATATGTGGCATGTTAGGAGAATAGAGCAAATCAAAGTCTGGAACAAATCTATAGTCGCTATAAAGAGCAGAAATAGACATGAAATACTCTACATACTATATAGCTGTAGGCTTTTCTGGCATTTCAATTTTCTGATGAGGGGAAAGGTTTTATATTTGATGAATATACTGGAATGTCTGTGCATATACAGTGAATTCATCTAAATTAATTAGCAATGAGTTACAACTCAGTTCATGTGAAGGAAACATCAAAAGGAGTCTTTAACAGAGCAGTCCAGGGATATTTTCATGCCTCCTATCAATTTTTAATTTTTGAAAAGATGAAAAGGCAGTAATTTCTATTGTGGTGTAACATATTTCCCCACATGACTAATGCATATCATATACTCAGAGGATGTGTCCTCTCTGTGATTTAAAATGTTGCTTGTTTTTTAGTTTTTAAACTAAGCAGGAACATTTCTGTATCTAATCTCTGCTCTCTACCCTTGCTGAGCTGTAGTGTTCAATAGCTTCATTAGGCAGTGCAGTAAGGGGACTATCTGTCATTGTCAAGTTATGGATGTTTGCCACTTTATTATTGCAAACCTGTGTCCTCTGGTGGGACTATTGACAGAAATCTCTTATAGGATTATTGTGCATACCACCATCATATAGTAAGGGTGGAAGATGCATAATTGGTGTCATACTAATGTATCAAAAGATATATGTATAATCTAATGTCACTCTTCCCGTTTTTTTTGTGTTTCCAGCTTATGGACCTGAAGATGAATTTGGAGTGGCTAAGACTGGTGAAGAGGAACCTCTGCAAGATGATGGCCTTTCCTTGGATGGTCAAGATGCAGACTATCTGTTCAATGATGACGATGATGCAAGAGATCATTACAGTGGCCAAAATTCTCCAGTTAGCAATGGCACCAACCCAGATGCTGGTTACGCCTCTCCACTCAGCACCAGCAGTGATCAACTGGTGGACCATAAGCCCATGCCCTCTTCCAATGATCAGGGCACGGTAAAGGAGAAGCTAGAGGAGAGCACAGAGTCCATCAATGGCCTCTCACTACAGGACAGTCTGACACAAATGAAAGCCGTCTATGCAAACCTGATCTCTGATGCCTCCTGGTCCAGCATTGCTCTGGACATGCTTAAAAGTAAACAAGGGAACAATACCGCAACTAGCAATGGCAATTGGAGCAATCACAAAGGGAGCAATGGGTTCCCCAACAGTCACAGCCCAGGCAACATCCATCTCAAGAGCAGATGTAGCACTGGCAATTCCTCTGCAACTACTAATATTACCACCAGCAGTACAACCACCAGAACAGTGTCAAACAACAGCAACAGTGGCACCAGTGTAAGCTCTGGCACCACAGGTGGTTTAGCGTATGACTGGCACCAGGCAGCATTGGCTAAAACCTTTCAGCATACCCCATACCAACTCCTTCCAGAGCCAAGCCTTTTCAGTACTGTGCAGCTTTACAGGCAAAACAGTAAGCTCTATGGGCCTGTGTTTACAGGTGCCAGCAAGTTCAGATGCAAGGACTGTAGCGGTGCCTATGACACTTTGGTTGGCTTGACGGTGCATATGAACGAGACAGGCCATTACCGTGATGACAATAAGGATACCGAGGATGATCGAAGCAAGAAGTGGTCCAAGCCACGTAAGCGTTCTCTGATGGAGATGGAAGGCAAAGAAGATGCCCAGAAAGTTCTTAAATGCATGTACTGTGGCCACTCTTTTGAATCCTTGCAAGACCTTAGTGTTCACATGATCAAAACAAAACACTATCAGAAAGTGCCTCTAAAAGAACCAATGTCAGCCCTCACCTCAAAGCTGTTACCACCAACCAAAAAAAGAGCATTTCAAGACTTGATGTCCCCAAGCTCGCCAGAGTCTGTCTCATCTGGAATACTCCTGGGAGAGTCTCCCAAAGACCAAAAACTGGCCAATCCTTATGTCACTCCAAACAATCGATATGGTTACCAAAACGGTGCCAGTTATACTTGGCAGTTTGAGGCACGCAAGGCACAAATTCTAAAATGCATGGAATGTGGGAGTTCACATGACACTTTGCAACAACTGACAGCCCATATGATGGTCACAGGGCACTTTCTCAAAGTAACCAATACAGCCTCAAAAAAGGGCAAGCAGTTAGTTTTCGATCCTGCCATTGAGGAAAAATTTCAATCAATTCCTCTGCCACCGACTACCACACGACTCCCAGCACCCAATGGGAAGTCACAGCCTGACTCCCCGTTGCAGCCCACCAGCCCTGAGAAGGAAAACGAAGAAAAGAAAGATGAGGAGGCAGAGGAAGACAATATGGAAACTATTGAACCAGAGAAAAAAATAAAAGAGAAGAAAGAAGATCCTCCTGAAAAAGCTGATAAACCTGGAAAGACCAGATCTTACCAATATCTGAGAGAAGAAGACTTAGAAGAGACACCTAAAGGTGGCGTGGACATCCTTAAATCTTTAGAAAATACAGTTTCAAGTGCGATCAGCAAGGCCCAAACAGGCACACCAACTTGGGGTGGATACCCCAGCATTCATGCTGCCTACCAGCTCCATGGATCCTTGAAGTCTACTTTTTCTTGTGCACAAATTCAACCGTTGTTCAGCAGCAAAAGTTTGAAGGTACTGTCCCCTGATTTAGGCACTCTCATCCATTCACCAAATAGCCCATCTCCACCTCCAAGTCGCAAGAGTAATGTGCTTGCTATGGAGGAGCTAGTCGAGAAAGTGACAGGAAAAACCTCAGTAAAGAATGAAAAAGACGAAAAACCTTTAGAGAATAAGTGCAGCTCTTCAAAATCTCCATTGTCAAATCCTAAGGACAAACAGGCGTCACCTAATCCATATAACATCTCAAAAGCAGTGAACATTGCTGCACTAGAGGACCAGACTGAGTTGAGACATAAAGAAGGAGAGCAGAAAGACGGCAAGTTTGAGACAAAGATAAAGACTGAAGTTGATTCACCAAAAAGGCCTGTAAGCAATGGCTGCAATAACCTGAGCATTATCACAGATCACTCGCATGAACAACCACTCGTCAACCCTCTCAGTGCTTTGCAATCTATCATGAACAACCACTTAGGGAAAGCTGCAAAGGTAGCCACTCCCTTCACAGACCCCTTTGCAATGCTTTATAAGATCAACAGCAACTCTGCTCAGATGAAGTCAGCAGAGCCTTTGAGTCAGTACCATGATGATGGTGATCAGCCCATGGACTTGACAAAATCCAAAAACGCCAATGGAGGAACACCTAAGGGTACTTCTTCACCAAACAACAATGACAATGTAAACAACAGCAAAACAGTTTTCAAAAACTTCTCACAGTCTTCCTCTCCGCCTTTGCGAGAGAATGCGTTGATGGATATTTCAGACATGGTAAAAAATCTAACAGGCCGTTTGACACCAAAGTCTACGACTCCTTCTTCCACCTCTGAAAAATCAGACATTGATGGCTGTTCATTTGAGGACAGCTTGGAGGAGCTGTCTCCCATCCAACGACGGAAAGGTAGACAGTCAAACTGGAATCCCCAGCACCTCCTGATTCTCCAGGCTCAGTTTGTCTCTACTCTTAGGGAGACTCCTGAGGGAAAGTTTGTGGTTAGTGACTTGGGACCCCAGGAACGTGTCCACATTTGTAAATTCACTGGTCTCTCCATGACTACTATCTCACATTGGCTGGCCAATGTAAAATACCAGTTAAAGCGGACAGGAGGCACAAAGTTCCTAAAAAATATTGACTCTGGCCAACCTCTGTTTCTGTGCAGTGACTGTGCTTCCCAGTTTAGGACTCCCTCCTCCTACATTCACCATCTGGAGTCACACCTTGGGTTTACCATGAAGGACCTGTCAAAGCTTTCCATTGATATAATAGAGCAGCAAGCAGTTAGCAGAATAGAGGACAAGACTTTTAGTTCCTCTGGACTAACAGAAGAAGACTCTAGCTCTATATATCAGTGCAAGCTGTGCAATCGGACATTTCTGAGCAAACATGCAATCAAATTGCACCTTTGCAAAACACATGGAAAGTCACCAGAAGACCATCTTATCTTTGTAAAAGAGTTGGAAAAGTTTGTCAAACAATGAAGATAAAGCTGATAGCATGACAGATTACTGTTGCACTATAACTCTAAGCTACAATCTGTAATTACAGATAGTGCCACAACTGTGTTGAGCATTGTTACAACACATATGTAATGAAACCATGGTAGCTTTAATACCACATACTGTAATTATTCAGTTGTCCATAAAAAGGAGCATGTATTGCAGAGACTCTAAGCAACGTAAAAGTTGGATTTTCTGGTGACATAAAAGTACCAAATTGGTCCAGCAGCCATTGCGCTATGTAGTCACTGTTTGATTGTTGCTTTTTCTAATGCACTACATCTTATCTGAGCCGTTGGGAAAAGTCCATCTGTTGTTTTGAAACTGGACCATGCTCTTACTTTGATCACTGTTGTTAGATTCTTGTGTTTAAAAGAAAAATGTATTTCAACACAACTTGCATATTATTTATGAGACAGTTTGTGCATGTTTTTATGTAAAACAGTGAGCATATTATGTCAAATGATATTTCAACCATGATGACAATACTGATATATCCGTGTTTAACAAATTGCGGATATACGTGTATGTTTATATGAAGGTATATGGTTATAAAAGTAGCCATGCAAAAGAAGATGTTCTAAAATGTTAAGATGATTTTAGCACTTTAAGGAAGTGTAAATTGATGAAGAAATGAATGGGTAAAAATGACAACACACCACCACTCTTTTAAGTTGGAACTCCCATTGATCAATATGTCAATTCGGGGATCTAACTGTAATATTGTTTTGTATTTGACATTAGCTCACAGAAATTCTTAAAATTGTTTAGAATATTTGTTTCTATAGTGAAATATCATTTTCTGGTTGTTTCAACATGTACAGTATCTGCTTTAGAAGGCTACCAGTTTTCTTATTGTGAAGCTACAGTTGTAAAATTAATTAAGTTTAAAACCTATTGTATGAATAATCAGCAAGTATGTATACATGACTGTGAGCATAGCATATCTTGCTCTTTACAGTTCAACATTATTTGTACTGTGTGCATTTTTATAATGTTATTTTCTAGACAAATATGGAGGGAAATGTATAAAATTTCAGAATATTGTTGGGCCACAATGTCCTTTTTCAGTGAAAAGTAGGTCCTTCAATGTGATTAACATAATATGAAACAACTTTACTGGCATCTACTAAGATGCATGGTACTGTACATAACATTGAAAAAATTAATTCTCTCCCAATGATAGATTTCCAGGTTTTATCATCCTACCCAATTATTCAGAATGGAATTCTTTTATCTTCAGTTGTAAAATAAACTCCATGTCCTGGATTAAACTGGTGTTGTTTGAGTGATTTTGGGAGTGTGTGAAATTCAGACTGTTCCTAAAACTGCAAACATTCTTTTTAATGTTTATTGCGGCACAAATGACACCCTGACCGGTTATGGTTTGAGTTTTTGTTATTTATAGTGTTGCATTGCCTTTACATTTTGATGCAATTGCAATGTAGAGGTTGGCTCACCAAAAATCTGAGGAAATGATAAGATGCTTGGTTCAAATCTCACCTCTTCCTATTTTCCGTGCAGGATTCATTGTGAAGCACCTACAGAGCCACTTTCTTGGAACAAACACAGCGACAACCACATCAAATCCGCTACATGTTGTCCTCTAAGGGGGCTTGCTGCAGCACACTCTGGATCATTTCCAGGTCCCACTGAGGGAGCAGCAGCTTTCCCACTGTGAGATACAGCACTTCTTAATCTGTGAAACTTCCATAAATTCAGAGTCACATTCTCTGAATCACTGACATGGCTACCTGTTTGGGGTGCCAGACACAGCTCAAACCCCTTTGACCAGGATGAGAGTACCTCCATTCAGACTGGACTAGCCTCAATGCTTTGTGAGGGGATAGAAGGAGGCTGCATACGGGAAGCAGACTGCAGGGTTTGAGCCCACAGCTGTGCCGAATCAAAGCAGAGGAGACAAGTAGGTGACTGCTCAAAAGAATGATCCACATCCTTTGGCTATCAGAGACAATAACCAAACTATCAGAGGCCTTAACTTATTACCAAAAATTTGATACAAATTCATTAATTTTTTCCAAAAGCATCCTCCAGTTAACTTTTATAGTCAACTTGATCGACCAACAACTTACTAATATACAGTATGCATACATGTCATTGAACTAATATCCCTTTTATTTTCATCATACTTTAAACATGCCTGACTTGCACCTTAAGAAAACAACCCCTAAACTTTTAACGTAAACCTAAAATATAGTGACAAGTTGCAGTTTTGTGCTAGGCTATTCCTTAATACAAAACTGCAACTAGTTGATGTAGTTTGTGCAGAATAAACAAACATGGTCTAACGTTGTAGGTGCTTGACAAAGCCAAGCTAGCTGTTTCTCCTGTCCGTAGCGTGGAAAGAAATCTTTTACATTTGTTCCCCAAAAATGTCAAACTATTCCTTCATTATAATCTAATTGGTGACCAAGTCCATCTCTATGTATATTCGGTCTAATTACATACATTTACTAGCAGCTGGTTTGCTAAGAAAGCCATTGTTTGCAATGTTTCTGTAGCAGATGTAGCTTGCTGCATTTAAGCTTTTTTTGCTTTTATATTTCAAGGTAGAGCAAATCGTTTTCTCGTCCAATTGGGTCACAGGATGATGGTAAAAAGTACACAAAAATACAAATTCTCTACCGCAGCCTGGTATCTTTAGAGTGCAACTTTGAACATCATTCTATTCTTTTTTTTACAACCTTGTTAGCATGACACATTCCCATAATTTTAAATAATTGTGAGCCATTCAGACCCTATGTGTTCCAACTCAGTGAATGTGCATGAGCAATTTCAAATAGAGACATAATCCCTTTATCAGAGGGAAAAAAGGGCAAAGGACATTGTCATAAAAAAACAGGATTTGACTTTATGGTTTAACATAGAGCTAAGCTTTATAGTTCACCAAGTGAGACACCTGATAAAAGAGGCCATGGCATGTCTGCACTGAAGGTATTTAAGTCGACATGCTCCCACCCCACGCAGCTCTTGAACGCTAGCCTGAGGCATTTTCCCAAGAAACAATAGAGTTTTAGTGCCTCGCAGCATGCTCTGTGTGGCAGGGAAACATTAGAAGTAGCAGTGAGAAATGCAGAGAAGAGACACATGGAAGTCATACGATACACGGTAATGTTCAGGAGCATACTGTACAGAAAGTTAATGTGTTATCCAAGAAAGACTTATTCTCCATAATGATCAGGATAGTATACGATTTGTAACGACCGTCAACTTTTTCCCTTGAATGTAATCTATAAATAACCGTTTAAGTTTAGAAAATGTTCATACAGTCAGAAATGATAATGATAGTTGAATAGCATCCACTAGTCATCATAATATGCTGTTGTGCTGGAATTTTGTAGTGAAGCAGTGAATTTTTTCAGGTTTAATTTTTTACTTACTGGCCTTTGTCAGGTAAAAATACACATTTAATGTATTTATATATATATATATATATATATATATATATATAATTTTACATGTATTATTATGAATTATTATTATGAATTATAATAATAATAATTATTATTATTATTGTTGTTGTTATTGTTGTTATTATATATAAAAACATTTATACATTTTCTGTGCTCGTAGGCCTGTAATTTGAATAATTGAGCAATTTAATGAATCTTGACTTATGTAATTAATCATCAAGTTAAAAATAGCAAATACATGTGTTTCCTGAATATGTTTTCAAAAACTACTTTACGCTCTTTCTGGTTTTTCATTATATGTGATTATGAAATTCAGATTTTGTAAGAAATTGTAAAAGTTGTCAATAATTTTTTACATTTCCTATACAATTCACAGAGTATTAAACTCAATAAACAATTGATCCGTATTGAAAAAAATGGTTAGTTGTAACATTTGGCCTTGATTGGCACCTTTGTTGTATTTTTATAATCAGTCAACAAAAAAAATGTATTGAAAGAGTTGTCAAGTCAAAGTTTGAATAATATACACATATGGCAACATTAGAAACAGGATCTCATTAATAACTGCTTTTGTAGTGTGACTGTGCGGTGTTCAATGTAGGATCAGTCAGTCAATACATTTCACAATGTTTCATGGTTTCTAAAACAAGCCATCTTTGTCTTTTCACAACGGATACAAAAGCTCCACATACTCTATGACTTTGTCAGGCTGTCAACGTTTTGTTTGTTCTCTCGCAAACTCTTGTTTGCTTTAAAGTGAACACAAAATAAATTGGCTCCATGTCATCACCATTACCAGGTGAGCAGAGGCTCACGAGACAGCAGCAGGAATCTGATGTTAAAACAAAAGGGTTTTTATGACAACAGGCTTCGTGATGAGGCCTGTTATCCGTGTATAATAATCAAAACGGAAAACTCTGTTCTGCTACAGGGTTGTAACATCTGTACATACATGAAGTATTACGTGTCGATGTGATGCAGGTGATGGTGCAGGAGTGTTTGAGTCCTTGTGACATGCATATCAGGTGTACTCATGCCGACAGCAAAGATTCACTAAATTAACCTCTGTGCTCCTCAGTCCCCCCTCGCTGCTTGTGGAGCAAACACAGCTCTGTATGACAAGACCTCGCTATGCAAAACACACGTGCTCTCTAAAGAGAAGAATATGTAGCAAAACCCCTCTCCCCTGCAGTAATCTGACTTCGCAAAATGCTTTTAAGTAAGAAGTTTCAGTAAGGATACTAGTTACCTCACAGAAATGCTACTTAGTTGACTGTACTTATAAAAATGTACTTTACATATTCATATAATATTTGTAATTTTAACACAATGTAGAGAAAATCCTCCCGCTGCCGATGGCCGGGACACGCTGCACAAATGGAACGGTGAGGGGAGCCTGAATACAGGGCTAGAAAGACAATTTACCTCACTGCCTTCCAACAGCTTATTGCTGTGAGTGCCCTGTAACAATCGAACGTGACTTATATGGGCTTATTTACATTTTTATCAGCTCAGAGCTTCACTCACTTACGCCAATGGCAGCTGGACACTAAGAGAGGATGCTTTTTAGAGAGACTTAATCAAACTCAAGCAGTTAAAATGGGGAGGGGGAAGCAATGGGATTGCTCTTAATTAATCAATACGTACGTAATAAGTTGTGAATTAATATATATCTTGGTTTAGACTCTGTATACAGCTTTTTCCTTAAATCAAAAAAGAATTTGAACCACCCAGACTGAACTGATCTATATAGGTTTAGTAAATGTAAATAGTAAATGATTAACCATTACGATTGGCTAAGGATACAATGTATAATCCTATTTTAAAGGGTGTCTTCTTGGAAAAAGCGGTGCAGAACTCACTGAAGTGGGACATGTCCATCATGTTTTCCCAGAGCCCAAGGTGACACCTAAAAACTCCAAAAACCCAAAGACATTCAATTTTCATGGATATAAAACAGACAAAAGTGGACATTCTTCACATTTGAGCTTGACGTTTTTCTTGATAAATGACTTTAAAGCTTTTACCTGATTAGTCCATTTAGCCATTCAAATGTTAACACATTTCCTCCAAAATAAGCATTCATAATTTTTCTTTTAAGTGTAAGGATGTAATTATTTGTAGGTGATCACTTTATCCCAAATGATGACTCCTTCATGGTGTCTGAAGTTGTTAGGCATCAATTAGAAGTGAACATAACAAATAAAAACACCTGAGGTGACAGACTTATTTATGTCTGCTGCAGCCATTGTTTTGTTAAAAAACACACAAACATTGAGCCTCAACTCAGGTTTAGAAAAGGAGTTGAAGTTTTTAAAATCACTCGAGACATCTCATCATGGACAGAGAGTTCAATCCCATCGTTTGTTGACACGCGTGTCCCCACTGAGATCTGCCAGCAGTCAAAACCATCTTGTAAAGTGTTGTGTACCTGTCACGAATGAGGCTTGTTTTGGAAGATACAGACGACATAATTCATCAGGCCGAGAGAGAGAGAGGCTCTTGAAGAATGGAGAAGTGACAAAGTCGATTCTTTCGAGAATAATGACGGCTGCCAGCGTGCTGAATGGATGGAGTATCTTTTAGGATCTATCAAAGCCTTTTTCCATGGCTGTAAAGCCCACAGGTGTGATGAGAAGTACCGTCACTGCCATGTCAAAGTATCTGAAATATTGAGACATTTATATATTGTATAAGTATGACTTTTTTTGTGGATACCTTAATATTATTTAATTTATTTATTCAATTGAGTGGACCTATAATGCAAATAGGGACCACACATTCAGAAAAGAGGGATTTCCTTAGTATGGTTTCCACAACACGGATTCACAGAATTTCTAGGACTTCATCACCGGAATTTATGTCACATTCCATCCTCTTGCCAATCTTGGTGTTTTTTTAGGATGAGCTAAAAAATCCCCAAACTTTTTTTTGTGTGTGTGTGTTATGTGTTATTTCATTCTTATTAACACATTCTACATACATTTCCATAAACTAGAAAAGTTTACAGGAAAATCTTATGGCGGCAAGGTGTGTGTGTGTGTGTGTGTTTAATAACGTACCCTGAATGTTCCTGCATTGGCCTTTGGATGTGTGCTATTTAGGACCTAAGAAAAGGTAAATAGGTTACACTTGTGGTGCTGTGGTTCCTCTCGCAAATTCCTCATTATTTTGAACTATTCCTGGTATTGGTTGCCAGGTTTGAATGTCAAATGTCGTATTTATTTCATCTAGGGCTGTGCGGGAGAAACCACTGTCAGGTGGTTGGGTTTAGACTCTTGGACAGTGTGACGAGTCTCATTCACATTCTGTCCAAACCTGACATCATTTGCATGAGAATAAGCCCAAACTCTGCAAACGTGACACGTCCCAGACAAGGGATCACAACTTGGCTGTCATATTAGGCCGGTAAATTCAGGTGACATGGATCCTGTGTCCTCATCTGGGCCAACCTGACAGTGGTTCATGTTCCCTGCTGTCTTTTTCTGAGGGGCTTTGTGAGTGGGGTGGGGGGGGTGGGGAGAGGGGTATGCTTTTAATCAGCATGACGAACCCTGCCACCCCCTGCGCACACACACACACACACACACACACACACACACACACACACACACACACACACACACACACACACACTCTCACTCATGTATGTGAGAGTGGGCATATGCTGAGGGGCAGTGGGCTGGCCGCTGTGCCATCATTAGTCCAAGCCTACACGGCAAGCTTCTGACACATGTCGAAGGAGCTTCATTCGACCTACAGAAGGTGCATCCGCATTATGCAAAGGTAGCAGTGTCTTTATGTGCAGCACTACTGTCACAGGCTTGAAGGAGGAACTGAGGAAGGAAGTGCAGGGGGGAGACACGGAGAGAGAGAAGCTGAATAATCAATAAGAGAAGTGGAGGAATCTGTTTTAAGTAATCATTAGGCTCTGCAGAGGCCCATTTTTTTAAATAAATTAAAAATTGGTAGTAATAATTTCAACATTCCTGAATCTAGTTGAACGATTTTGAGCTTATATGAAGTATTGTAGTTATTTGAAGATCATTCTCTAAAGATTGGAAATGTCACTGTCTCCAAATCTATTCTTGTTTAAAAGAAATTATGAATGCGATTTGTTTGACTAGAGATAAACACTGTCTTTATTGTGTTGCAGTGAGAGGTTGTATGGTTGTGAAGTGGCATTTATGTCAAGACAATATTTTAAAATATAATATATAATTTTCTTTTTCTATTTCTCAACTGCGCCCTCTGGCATTTGGATGTATCACTCTGAATTGGACTGGGTTCAAGTTGGAATCACAGTAGGACATGTGTCAGTAATGATTAAGTGCTGCAGTGAGGCAGAATCAGTGTCATGAACTACAGTACATGACACATTTGGTATAGTTTGTGTGTGTGTGTGTGTGTGTGTGTGTGTGTGTGTGTGTGTGTGTGTGTGTGTGTGTGTGTGTGTATGTAGGTGTGTGTGTGTGTGTGTGTGTGTGTGTGTGTGTGTGTGCGCGTGCGTGTGTGTGTTACATACATGAAGAATCTTATCAAACTGCCTCAAGACTCTCAATTAAATGTGATACATAAAGCATCTCTTTGGCAGAAAAGATTTAGTTGTAATTTCATACGAGAATATAATAATAATATGTACCAGTTTAACAACAATTTCTTATATCATTTCCTACCAAATAGTGAATTCCTATGAAAATACAATACAAATACAGTATTTTAATTGAAGGTGCCAACTTTTGTTTAACATCGTTAAAATAGGGCATGAACTTTGCCCATCTCCCAACTAGTTTATAAAAAAGAATAAATGTCATCTTTTTTAGTTTGCAAATGCAATAAGCACTGTAAAGTAAAGTATCTGCCCCTTGATAACTCCATGCTATTTGAATGTACAGTTTAAATGCAACTTCTAACATGTTATTTTATTCTACTTACTAACTTTGTACAAAAGACTGATTAAAAAAACACAGAAAAGCTGCAAATTTCAGATGGGCTTTATCAGACCTGCTCCACTGACATGCTTATGCTTTATGTCCCACAAGCCCGGTCTGAGCTTGGAAAGACAGCTTTTAGCTTCAGTGCCCCTGACTCCTGGAACAGCTTACAGCAACAAATTAAAATGAATACCATGATATCCTTTAACCAATTTAAACATACTATCTTAAATCTACCAAACTCTAACTGTAACTGTTTTAATTAGGCCGTATTGTACTTTTACCAATTTTATTTTATTTTCAGCCACTCTACACCTCTGTCTAAAATGTTTCTCTTTACCAGCTTACTGTGTATTTGATTTATTTGCATTGTATATTGTGTATGTATTGTTGTTTTTGTTTCTCTACAAATGAGGGTCACCCCTCAATGATATCTCGAGTATAAATAAAGGTTAAATAAATATCATCTTAAATAGTGCATATGTAAAAGGTCGAGCTCAGTGTTACAGAAGTGAGGCAGTCAATGTTTATAATAGCAACATCCCTTTTCATTTTGCTGCGTTTTTGAAATTATTGGCTGACCTGAAGGTCAGCTGCCATCCCGTCTCTGCTCTCATGCCAAAATACTCTTGTCTGTAGAGGCGTAGAGGTAAAAGTTTGAAAGGGCGGTGAAGCTGTAGAGTCGTAAATTATCACGTCATCATGTGTTCCTCTTCCCTGGGCTTGGAACGGCCGCCCAAAGGCTTAAACGTCTTTAAGAGATGGGTTAATAGAAGAACCAACAATCCACTTAATGCCCAAAGTGAAGGGTAAAGTCATTTTTACAAGTCCGGAGATGAGATTCTGCTTTCATTGCCCACGTCAGTACAATGATTTAGTACCAGGCCCTGCCAGTCCTTTGTCACTTGGGCACTGCAATCTTTCTCTGTCAGTTGCCAGGGGGGAGGACTGAGATTCCGTTTTTCCAATAACACTAAATGCATCGCCAACAGCACATGGTCCAATAGCTCATGAATATGAATATACATATAAATAGACAAGTTGAGGAGGCGGATGGATGCTGGCCTGCCACTTTTGCCTTGCCTAACATCTCCACTGAGGGAAAGTTGTGTCCTGGATCCATAACACAAGCAGCTTAAAAAGGCAGACCAGGCTTCCCACTCTTTCTCTCTTGTACTTAAAGGCCTACTTCACCGGTTTGAATATGAAGGTGTATTAAATTCTGAGATCCTATGTAGTATAAATGTGCAATTTTTTTTTAAATCGGTTCATCCTAGCCTGAGAAAAGGCAGAAAGAGTGTTTTTTTAACCCTATATTTCTCTTTCTCGTGACATCACAGAAAGAGAAATATAGGGTTAAAAAAAAACTTACTTTGTAAATATTACTGTGATGTCTTTTACTGTGACATCACAGTAATATTTACAAAGTACGTTTTTTTTAACCCTATATTTCTCTTTCTGTGATGTCACAAGAAAGAGAAATATAGGGTTAAAAAAACACTCTTTCTGCCTTTTCTCAGGCTAGGATGAACCGATTTTAATTTTTTTTGCACATTTATACTACATAGGATCTCAGAATTCAATACACCTTTATATTCAAACCGGTGAAGTAGGCCTTTAAGGCGCTGTATACAGTAGGCTATATCGCTGTTGTTCTAGCCCCAAATGATGTCGCTATCATTAGTGTGATTTTTGTCTTTAATTAACAGTTACCCAACAATCATGATCACAGCTGGAATATGGAGTGACAGAAAAATGACAGGAAGGCGTTGGAGGAGTGGCAGAATGGTGACAAGTGTAGACTTTGTACTAAACTGTATAAATATGATGAGTTAGCTTGATGACAAACACACCCAAACAGCTGTTTCCATAAGGAAGGGGGGGGGCCTGTATCTGGTAAAATCTAATCTGAGGCCATTACCACCCAGCTAAGAGATTGAATATTGGAGGTTTGAGTTTATTTACTTATCATAGGTTTGACGTCAGAGTCAAAAGTTTTTTTTTATTTGATAGTGGATGACTCCGTGTTCTGTGGCAGTCACAGTTTAATTGACATTGTTGCATCCACCATTCCATTTTGTCAGATCTGCAACTTATGCTGGGCTTACACTAGAGGACTTTTAAAAGACTTTGAAAAGACTGAAGACTGAAACCCTCTTACAGCTAAAGACAATTAACTCACACCTGAAGACAACTAGTCATTAGTTTTCAGTCACAGAGTGAGATTTTGAAAAGACAGGGGTCTCATATTGCAAGACTACAACTAGATTCCTTTTGAGATTACTATTATTTCCGCAAACGCGTTTGTGATTATTTAATTAAAAACAAGTTAATTCAATATTCCGAGCGGGGGACATCCTTTAGTTATTTGACCAGCTTTATTTGCTGATCTCATCCCCCAATAACTTTAACTCCTAACCCTGTATTTGACGGTAGAGTGTTCAGGTTGCGCGGCTGTCAGCCTGGTTCTCCACCGAGGCTTCTATGAAAAAGTATCCGAAATAAGTGCCTCACCAGGCGGACACAGGTCGCGACTAATGCCACTCCTCCTGTGTCGTGCTTGGTGCATGCGAGAGTGTGACAGTGTTTACGTCATTTCGTTTGAGCCAACCCTCTAAGACTAGCGATAATATCAAACATGTTTGATAACGTCGGAACGTCAAGACGGGAAGAAGACTGGCTGAAATCGGGTCAGAAGACCACCATACACCAAACGACTGAGATTACGTGCGCGCGCCACAACTCCAGCACGACTCCTGTGATTGTGCGACTGTCAAATCGCGTGAAAAGTCGTGTAGTGTCACGCGATTTGACAGTCGCAGACAATCTTTCAATGTCGGACTGAAATCACGGGAGTCTTGCTGGAGTTGTGGCGCGTGCCCGTAATCTCAGTCGTTTGGTCTTCCGACCCGATTTCAGCCAGTCTTCTCCCCGTCTTGACGTTCCGACATTATCAAACAGGTTTGATATTGTCGTTAGTCTTAAGGGGTTGGCTCAAGCGAAATGACGTGAACACTGTCACACTCTCTCCAGCACCAAACACGACGCAGGAGGAGCGGCATTAGTCGCGACCTGTGTCCAGCTGTGAGGCACTTTTTCCGGACACTTTCACGTAAAAGCCTCGGCGAGGGAACCAGGTTGTCACGCGCAACCTTAACACTTTAAATACAGGGTTAGGAGTGAGAGTTATTTGGGGATGATGTCAGCATAAACATTTGGTCAAATAACTACAGGATGTCCCCCGCTCGGAATATTGAATTAACTTTTTTTTAATTAAATATAATCACAATCGCGTTTGCAGTTTTAAATGTGATCATACATGACACAAAGCCTACGTGATAAGGGCATATAGTTGTTTATACACCCAGTCCATTTTACCTGCGAACAAAAAAACTTTTTATTTAACTGAAATCACTTTTAATCCCCCCGTAGCAGGATTGGAAATTATATTAATTTCAAAAGGAATCAGTTGTAGTCTTGCAATATGAGACCTCCAGTCTTTTCAAAATCTCAGTCTGTGACTGAAAACTCAGAGAACTAATGACTAATTGTCTTCAGGTGTGAGTTGATTGTCTTTAGATGTGAGAGGGTTTCAGTCTTCAGTCTTTTCAAAGTCTTTTAAAAGTCCTTTAGTGTAAGCCCAGCATTAGTGAATTTTGACAGACGTCATAACCTTCTTCTCAAATGAATCATTGAGGCATTATCAGTAGGTATTCTCTTTATTATAGTTGTTAAGTCATTGTTAAATTGTGATTTGTTAGTTACATGTTTCTGTAATCAGTTTCTTGGCAACCAAGCTAATTGGATTTAATGTGTATATTTACTAGATTTGTTTTAATATCTCATACTAGTGATTATTGCTTCCACCTATGCGAGTCAATGTTACTAGTATGACATTATGTCCATAATTTGCTCAATCTAGTTTAATTCTTTCCTGGATTTATATATTTGAAGCCTACAACACCTTTGGTCCAACTGTTGTTTATGCTATCTCATCTTTTTCTGATTTGCTATCACTTCCATTGACTTTGTTAAATCGTTGTTGTATCTTTCTGTTTGCAGTCTTTCAATTACTTATTTTAAAGACTTCAAAAAACTACTGTCTTCAACCTTCATAGGAAGTGTGTTTAGCTCCTGACTTGGGGCCTATCCGAATAGTCCAATCTCCTAACCTATGAACCTCCTTTCCTATACCTTAACCCCTAAACGTCATCGGGGTTAAGGAGATATGAAAGGTGCTTCCTATCGAACATAGGAAAAGACAGCACTGTTTCAAATGAATTCGACTCCACTTTTCCTAACCGACGTCATTGCGCGACGGCGAGTATTGCTGACGTGAGTCACTAGCGTGAAACTACACTATAGCCTATTCTCCGAAAATTGACTTCAACAAGCGCTCGTTTGATCCATGCGTTCTTTTCATATTGATTTTAATCAGGTTGTCACCAACAGAGTGAGAATCACTCCCATATATCCCAATTCACATGTGGAATAAAAAGAGGCTACACTTATGTTGATGTTGAAATTAACTGCCCCCAGTAACTTCATTAAATGTGAAGTTGGTATTTTATTTTCTTATGGTGTAAATTATGTGCTACGAAAATAACTATTATGATGTTGGTCTTTTATGAGTTCTTTATTATCTTTAGTCTGTGTGTGTGTGTGTGTGTGTGGTGGGGGGGGGGGGGGGTATTTTGTTTTAGCAGAGTTAAATCTTCCTCTTTTCTCCTCTCCTCTCTTCTGTTTTACCTCTCGTTCGTATTCGTGTAGAGTCGGTAAACTCCGGCGGTGGCCTGTTGCTTTAAATCTTGCCGCCGTAAAGGATTATGGGATACCACTATCTCCTTTCCTTTCGCATAGGTTGGTCCGGAGTAACCTATGCTAAAGGAGGGTTAAAGGATGAATCGAGGCTCCTTTCCTATGCCTTTCCTAAGCATTTTGAGAATTCGGATCACCTATCTGCCGAGTACTTCCGGGTCATCTCGATAGGAAAGGAAATTTCCTATGCAAAAAATACTATTCGGATTGGCCCCTGGAGTCTTAAACCACTCAATACTCAATAGTGTAAGAGGAACTTCATTGTGAGATGTATCTGTTGGAGCACCACTCGAAGCTCTTGGTTTTGAGCATTCTTCCAGGGAAACTACAGGCTGTGCTCTTGTTAAACCTGTCCAACACACAATGCAAGGAGCAGATTCTGCTTTGTTTGTCAAGACACTCACCAAACTCAGCCCTCCAACTCCTGGTTCAGCTCCCACACTGTCACTATCTGGCTCGCTTCACCAACACCGTGGGAGTATTAACAAGTGACATCTACAACGGCTCTGAACACAAACACGCCCAGATTGAGTTCCTCACACTGCCTATACCAGTCTCTTCTTACCTTCACTCCGAGTTAAGTCGACCCCACTGCTGGGAAAGAGATGTGACAAAAACCAGGGGGAAGGGAAGTGGGAAATAAGGCAGAGCCAAAGCCGAGCTGCCACTCACCGACAGGCGTTTTGACAATCATAGGCTGTCATCACTTTCTGATCAGACCTGTCAGCAAGAAATGCGGCAACAAGACAGCGCTGCAGAAAGATGTCCCCCCCTCCTTGCTGCACACACACACACACACACACACACACACACACACACACACACACACACACAGTTGTGTTATTGATGTACACACACATCACACCGAGACGTGCAAACACATCAAACATGTCATGAAGTTCTACGTACCAACCCTAAGAATAAAACAGGTCTGGTTACACAGTACACAGTGAATCAACTACGCTTTCTACTGGAGATCCAGGGATATTCTAAAAAAAAGGCATCTCGCAGGGGCTTTGCAAACTAACAGCTTTTTTTCATCAATTGTAAAAGTAATTCAGCTGGATTTATGTGCCATGATGGTCAGCAATCAACTCCCATTATTCCTTGAGGTGAAGCTTTCTCACTGAAGCCGTTCACATTGAAACTCTCTGTTCTCATTGTCCATTGTCTGAGCTTGAAGCTTTTAATGCTAAAATTTAAAGAGTAACCAAAAAGCTTTGTCAGTTTGAAAACAAAATGGAGCAAAAACCAACTATGAGGAAAGCCGAGGGAGTCGTACCAAATTACATTCAATCGATCCAGTTATTATTCTCTGTCCAAACACAGGAAAACAAGACGCAGAGAAATGGAATAACATCTGTCACTTCATCTGAGTCTAGCTGCCAGTCAGAGGAGCCAAGCTGCCATCTGCGTGAATAATGGAAATAAAAGAGGATCTCTAAAGCAGGATTTATTTGAATTATTTAAAAGCACAAAGTGGTGGCAGGACATTGTCTTTATTGCTTCAACATTTTTAAAGATATCACTGGGATTTGTTAGAGATATTCTTTTAGAAAGGCTATTGGGCACTGGGACCTACTGTATCTGTTTCTAAATAACAAACTTAATGAGTTTAGGACATACAGAAGGACCCTAAACATTTTTACTTTGAATTAATAGTTTAGCAAGCTTTCCAAATACCAGGAAAGATAAAGATAACACTTCTTAAATCAATGATATATGCATACAAAAAATCAGAATTACAACATGGAAACCACATGTTTTATTATTTTATAAAACCTTATTAGATTCAGTACCGTGTTTTGTAACTCTACGATACATAAAATACAAAGGTTAACCGTGTTATATTACTTTACATTTCACTGCATTCAACCATGAAGGTACAAACTCAGAACAGCCATGCAAGTACATGTGCATGTGCATATACTGTATGCGGTTGGCAGGAATCAACACAGCTGTGTTGCCAATGTGATTTATAGCAATGATGACATAAGCAGTCGGTTGAGTTTTGTGATCAGTTTGATGGAAATGTGTGAACTAAACCTGTAATGTATGTTTTGCACTTCTCTAATCTAAACTCTGATTTTACACACCCTTTTTAACATTTAAGACAGATTTACATGAATGAGAATCAAACAGAATATGTTCAGTTCAAATATAAAAACAGTACTTGCAACACAGCACCAGATGGATTGTTTATGAAACTTTTTTCTTTCAGCCCTTTTTACAGAATTTATTATCATTATTTTGTGTCCAATGCAATGCTATTAATTTGGTTTAGAAAGTTAAATTATATAAACAGACTATTTTACTTTTTACAAGTTACTTTTTCAAAACGTGAAAAAGTTAGTGGAGATTAAATTTTCTTTGTGACAGACCTGAACCCTTATGCATATTACACCCATTTGACATTATAAGATTAAATACAGATCCAGAAGCAGTGTTTACTTTTTCATACATTCAGTACATACAGTATGTATTTCTTGTTTGTTCGCCCCCTTAAAGCTGCTGGAGATACTGTACATGGTGGTACAAAAGGACTTTGCACTTGAAATAAAGTTGGCGGAAGGAAGACACAAATTATCCCTGCCAACTTCACATAATTAGAAACATGTTTTCCCCGGGAGCCACGAGAGCCTACTCGGCCTGGAGCTGCACACACACGTGTCCAAAATGCCATTTTTATTTTATCCACAGACACACACCTCCATCCCACAAAGTTTACCATGTACCACTGACCCTCAGGATAATTATGACAAGAGAGCCTATAGGAAACTAGATGGAATGGTCCTTTTCTGTGGCAGGCCAGGGCCAATGTGGAATAGTTCACTGTCGCCCTCTGAAGCCACAAGCGAAAAATAAACAACTAACAAGACAACACAGTAGGAGAATCTAAATCTGGCTGTTGCAATTGCTTTTCTGTCTTGAAGCTTTTGTCTTGTTCTTGTTCCTTACACTAACAACTAAACAAACAAACAAACAAACAAACCCAGCTCCCGCAACACTGTGAGTGACTGTTAGCCTTCATCCTGTTTCTTTTTCTATCCTTTTTTTCAGGTTGTTCCCTCCCACTCAGACATCACTCCGACACACGTCTGTGTGGTGTAACTTCCCCGCTGTTTGATGAACCCTGTGTTAAGTGCGCGGAAGCTGAGGACATGTCTGTAGCGCCTCTCCGTGTCAAGGTGTTTGCAGATATTAAGTGATTGTTGCACACAGACTAATTAAAAAGGTGGATTTCAAAAGCAGTAAATGAATATGTAAATGGCCTGTGTCTGCGCCTCGTTTTTCTGAAGTGGTGATAACAATGCGGCTCTAAGCTCTTCTCTTAACTGTAATTTTCTTGATCCACCGTGACAAACAAACAGAAACGATAATCCTATTATATTTTTTAATGGCACAGTTTTGTTTTTTCTCTCCAGGCAGTCTGTGAGAAAGGTTGTTTTTCTTTGTGTGTGTGTGTGTGTGTGTGTGTGTGTGTGTGTGTGTGTGTGTGTGTGTGTGTGTGTGTGTGTGTGTGTGTGTGTGTGTGTGTGTGTGTGTGTGTGTGTGTGTGTGTGCAGTGTTTTCTCGTTTTCTCTTAACGTCACGACAGAACTTGAAATCAATTTTCAGCCACTTCTGTTTCAGTTTGTTTTGGCTAATTCCTGCTTCTCTTTGTCTCATTGTTGTGATGTGTGTACGTCCTTGTACCGGTCAACTAAAGAGAGCACAGCTTTTTTTCTCCCGGGCAGAATTTACATTAAGTAGCTTAGCATCACTCCGGGTTATTATTTGCTGCCATTTTTCATTACTGTGGGAAAGATACGTCCATTTGTTTTGGGAGGTTTTTCCAAACATTGACATTTTGGAATATACTCTTGTCTTATTTACTTGAATTAATGTCTCTTCAGAGAAATGTTGTGGTGTTTTCTCCACATGGTGCACTCTGCTTTATTAACCTCAAACATAACAGGAATGTGTTTACTTGTGGCTGACAAGAAAGTCAAACCAAATATAATTCAACTGCCTCCCATCTCCATACATTAGAGGCAGGATCACGCCATTTGTAATAGTGGTGGGGTAATAATTTACTATATTTATAATTTTATATCTATAATATTTATAAACGGAAATGTTATTTTTACATGAACCTGAATCCTATGAGTTAACGCTACTGAAGATAAAAAAAGAGAGGCCATTTAAAAGTGTGATTTTTGAGTTTCTTGTACTTGCTAGTTCTATAGCCTTCAACCACATGGCGTGGTCTTCATCCGCGATGGAGTTTGCACATGTGATACGCCTAAATTGTTTAGTCAGACTGTTGTTTTCAAAGTCAAGACACCGTCAAAAAATTACGAAATGCCATCACTATTTGTCAGTATTTTCCCCTGAACAACTTTTCTACACTAGCATGCTATAGGTACCGTATGTGCATCTCTCTCTCTCTCTCTCTCTCTCTCTCTCTCTCTCTCTCTCTCTCTCTCTCTCTCTCTCTCTCTCTCTCTCTTCAAACCAGGGTTTGACAGTCACCTCTCAGCCTGCCAAGTTCATACAAATGGCCACTCATGTTTGCATTCAGCAGCACCGGTCACAGCTGCTTGGACGTCTGACAGGCCCGTCTAGAGTTCAGCCACCCTGTCTGTGTTGACAGCTTCTGCTATTGAGGACACCAGCAGCCCCACGGCTTCCCACTGAGCTACTGGCTGCTTTAAAGAACACAGTGTGTGAGTTTTTTTTTTTTTACTCTTAACCCCATTTCAAACATAAATCGAGAGTGCAGAAATAATGATGACTGGGTTTATTGATCATTATAGCAGGGCTGTACAGTGCGACAGTTTTGATCGCATTTGCTACTGAAATTGATCACGTGCGATGATGAATACGAACCCATTAGCACTCGTGCGACAGGTTGATAATGAGCAGATGCTGTCTCTTTGAAACACAGAGGAGAGATGCACAACACTGCTTAGAGGGCTCTACATTAACACTCCAAATGGGGGTAAATGTAGACTTAGGCAAGTAAGTTATTGAGTCCACCCTCCACTTTGGCTGGTGAAAGATGTGTGCTCGGGATCTGTGCGGGTGCAGCGATTCTAGGTATAAAAACTTCACCAACGGCAATTACCGGAAGGAGACGGCACATTACCGCAGTTAAGTTAGCTCGTGTACAAACAGAACATTTCCTGTGCGCCTTCACATTAAAAGCCTGTTATTAGCCAAACGTTAGTTGACTTTTATTTTGAAGCCGGTAAGAACAGGAAGTTAGCGCTTTTTTCTAGCTTGAAAGGCAACTCATTCAGCTGCAGAGAGCAGTCAACAGTAGCCTAGTCTATTTACAAAGTTTTAAATAAGCCACTGAAAAGCTACTCCCAACACATTCACAACAACCTATTTAATTTATCCTAAATTGTACCAATATGTATACTTATTTATTTAATAGGCTATGTTTAATGTTTTAAAGTTTGGTTTTAATTAACAGAAGGACATTATAATAATAATTCTGAATCAGCAAAAAATTGCAATTGGCAGGTTAGATTCTTTTTTCTAAATCGCAATCAGTGCACCCCTATTCATTTTTCTACAATTATTACTGCACCCACTAGGATATCATATTAATTGTGAATCTCAAATGAGACCAGGATGACATGCTCAAAGGTAATTAGAGCAAAATGCAAGGGTTAAGGTTATGCAAGTTTTCAATCATAGCCTACTTTGTGTGCTACCAAATTTATTTTTGTGCTACTGAATTTTTTTGCTTGCTAGCACCAGTGCTACCACCTGAAAAAATAAGCGTACAGCCCTGATTATAGGGATATTTTTATATCTGCGGCAAGGTCAGAAATCAGAGCCGGATACGTTATTTTGCCACAGTGACTCACAGAAAGACACCACAGCAAGCAAGAGAAGACGAAAGCATGACCGCTCCTGCAGATGTGGTACAGTATACAGAACTTTAAGTGCATTTGTGTGCGTATTAAGCCCTTAAAGAGCTAAAAACTGCAAATTGAGCAGAAAATGTCACCGTAAACGTAAGTAGGATACCTTCAAAAAGCAACTTTGGCATGGCTGCCTATTTCTTGATGACAACCAATGGCACATTCATTTCATGGCTAATACCTGAACTAAATACCTTATTCCTCTTGAACCCCAACGGCTTTTAAATGTGCTAGCATTATGTTTTGTGTGCCCTAATCATCAGCGAATAATAATGGTAAAAAAAAAAATTCAACTTCAATAAACAGCACTGGGTACTTATGCTGACAATGTAGGGGGTTTCATCTTAAAAAATGTTTTAGCTTCTCCTCTCGCAGTGAAGAAAAGTCAACTTGTAATTATTGTGGAAGTGTTTGTTTGAATCTTAGTCGACAGAGGTATTTAAGAGTCTGAGCCAAATCCTCGTGCAGTCTCCCTTGAACCCGACAGAAGACACCGAGACCCCTTTAATCTTGGCGGTAATGCACTGACAAGCTCTTCTGACGCACCTTTGATTTGAAATGTTTTAATGTCTCTTCACATTCCGCTCCTGTCTTCTCCCTCTCCTTTGCTTCTTCACTCTCTTCACCCCCTCTTCCCCGGAAGGTACGCGTTGTCAAACATTTTAAGAAACGAAAGCTTGAACTAACTTCTGAGGAACATCAGTCCAACTTTAATCAGAATTTTAGTGCGGCTTTTTGGAGAAGTTCATTTATTCAAGTGATGGCATGTGTGAACACCCTGCACCTTCACCTCTTCTGGCATTCCCAAGGGGAGGCAAACCCAATCGTTCCTGGTCCTCATCCATTAGAGGCTCCGTGTACACTATTGCATTGTATGCTAAACACCCATTCAGCCAGGCATGAGGCTGAGCATGGACAGATAATAATGAGACAATGGGCTTCCTGGTCACAGAATTTTGTGGTTGCTTTGCAGTTGACTCGTGTTGTTTGTGATTGCTAACCCCTATTTGTTTTCCTATTCTGTCTCTTTGTTGTCTTTTTGTAGTAGCGCAATTTATAATCTTAGACGTTCTCTTTATGGTGGTTTTGAACCCTTTTTTTCGGCCATGTTATGCCTCTCTGCTAATTCTGCACATTTTCTTTGTTGAAATATGTATCTTTGTTGTCAGACTTTATCTCTTAGTAGTTTGTTTTGGTCTATTTATGGTCTTTTTGAAGTTAAAGGTGGTGTCAACAATTTTGGAAAATGCACTGACACTTTTTGTAAAAATCAGTGAATATCTCCTCATGATTCGCTACTTGTCCGTACTGTGTGCGCTGAAAAATAATATCCAGTGTTCATACAGTGTTTACAGAGCATAGGAAATATTGAATGATTTTGATAACAATCAATTGCTGGCTCCACCTTTAAACTGTGTCTCTTTGTAGTCGTTCTGTTCATTTTTGTGGCCATTTTGAGTCTCTTTGTGGCTGGCACTTGTCTGTTTGCAGTCGGTATGTGTCTCTTTGAGTGACATTTGTCAGGTTATAGGCCCATGGGGTGGCCCCTGACCCTTTGGGCCCCTGGGCCTGCGCCCGGTAGGCCCTGTTCATGGAGCTGAAGGTCAGGAGACTGGAGGTGTTTGTGATGTGCAGCCTCATTTCTAGATCAAGGCATGGCATTGCTTTGATGCGACACAGCTAAAGATGTATCACTGTTTCCATTTTCACCATGTATCTATCCAAGAGGCTTATCATGTGTAGGGGGTGTGATAATGGCTTTTGTTTGGCTGTTGCAATCTTGTGTCTCTTTCCAGTTATACTTTTATTAAAGACTCAGCGCAGTAAGAAGCTTTGAAAATAGATTAGCTCGTTCTGTGATGAGACTACTACCAGAAGAAAAGTTTTAAAGGTTTTCTTCTGCTAATACAGCTGTAAAATGGACCTTTAACATTGTTTATCTGTCTCTGTTTCCTCCCTGTGGCTACATAATAGACTTTTTAAACTGTGATCATTAATCTCATGCACTTTGTTAATTGGAGCTTCTTAATTGTCTGTTTCTTTTCAGACATCAGACTTGTGTAAGAGGATTGAAATGATTTACATGCTTTACGGTTGATACTGCCTTGTCTTAATGCCAAACTAGACAGCAGAATGATTTTGAAGGCAGCTCGGCTGAAGGTGTGAGGGGATTTTGGGGTTTGAAAATGTCCAGTGTCCCACTGTGTCCACCACAGGGGTGCACAACTTACCATATGGAGAGGAATTTAGATGTTTTAACATGAGATATTCGGATGCTGCTGTATTTCCAGCATAATAGTTAGTATGCAGTATATGCACAATTGTTAGTACATCATTGGATGTAGTATGCAAAACACAATTGATTTGAAGCCTATAATACTTTAATGCTCAATAAAAAAAAATTCTCTCTGCCATCATAATTTTAAAAATATCAAATTTTACATCCTGCAGACACATGATGGTTTAAAGCGGCTACGAGTAACTTTTAAATATCTTTAAAACAGCCTAATTTTTCCTCTGATAATCATAAATTACCTTTAACAGCAAACGAGACCATCAGTGCAAATAAAATACGTTTTTATATGGTTTTTATTGCTGCATTTGGTCTGGTCGCACACCCAGTCCAATTTTTGGCTTGCGCATGCAGGCTCTATCGTCACATATTCGTATTGGTCGCAGATTTCAGTGTATTCAATGAAGAAAAGCTAAAAGGGAGAGTGATAGACGGGCGGGAGGAGGGCGTTGTCAAGCAACGTGCACACAATTCCACGGGAGTGAACTAGTCCTGCAGTGTTTACTCCTAAATGAATGAGCAGTACTAAAACAAAGTTTACTTTGCTTCATCATCATCAGATGACCATTACTCATCTGAAATAGTCATTATTTACAACAACATAAACACATTACCTCATCGTGATCCATACTGCCTCTCGTTCATTTATTTTCTGTGAGGACACGGAATCTTTCAGCTCTGTGAGAGTGGTTAGTGATACTGCATCAACTCATTGCAATCAGGTGTGTGGCACTGACTGGCATTGAGTTGATTCACTAACCACTCTCACAGAACCGAAAAGAGTCCGTGCCCTCACACTTTCAACACACGGACATGCACTATACTGCGTCCTAATCATTTGACATTTGCACGGCCGGTGTTATGCCAAGAGCTGTGACCTGCCAGAATGTGTGACCCTAGAGGGCGATATTCTTATTGATTAACCCAGTCTCATAGGCTATGTAAAAACGTTGCGAAAATTGTAGAAGTTTCTCAAAATTGGCACTGAAATGGTCAGATTGTTACACTTTTTTAAAGGTGAATAACCAACCCAGTTCCCATCACAGTGAAATGTGTAGGCTATACTTTTTCCACTGTTCAATCATTTAAATTGGAAGCAAACAATTTAATAATCTCTCAGTTGCAGGGCTGTTTTTGTAAAACTACTATGTTTTGAGCTGTGGACCAACATAATTACTAAAAATTTCAATGTGAGACTGGGTCGTTACATGCCTACAGTCTGTTGAAATCAGTTAATTAATAAGAACAGCGCCCTCTAGGGTCACACATTCTGGCATGTCACAGTTTTAGGCGCAACACCGGCACACGCTAGAAAACAGCTTTACGGCAGCTGGCGTTGTAAAAATACTACCTCTTTTGTCCAAAGGGGCCGCCAACCGCCAAAGTTACTCGTAGCCACTTTAAGCACGGATATCATTTAGTGACAGTTATAGACCATAACCTCTCGCCCTGCTCTGCAAATGCACACACGCTCACACACACACACACACACACACACACACACACACACACACACACACACAGACACACACACACAAACACACACAAACACATCATTAATGTATTTCACATCAAAGTCTCTGCAATTTTCTGTTGACATTCACACTCCTCCAGGGTCAAACAACATCTCACTGCCTCCGTATCAATTATTAAATATTTTAAGCAGCATCCCGCCTCCACCTCCGTCACCCCCTCGAGACCGATGCCGTTATCATTTTTGTCAGAGTCAGTTTCCATCTGCATTTGTCATCCCCGCACACATTTACCAGTTATCAATCGCTGTGTCAGGATGCAAAATAACTGATGTTCTTTGGGGTGGGATTGGATGGGACTATCTAGGGCTTTCAATCAATGCATATTCTCTCTCTCTCTCTCTGTCTCTCTCTCCCTATCCTATGCCACTGCTCCCTCATAAATCTCAGAGCATTGTGGAGCTGTAATGTATTTGCAGGGGGTGGGAGGCTTCGGCTTGTGGGTGCAGATGGGGTGGGGGGTCCGGGTGACAGAAGCAGTAGTTATATTATCAAACATTACACCTTAGGGCGAACACGGTATCAAGGACTTTCAGACTGTGTAAATTTGGCGCGGGGTGGCAAAGGAGGAGGCACGGTTACAGCGCACAGGACAAGAAGGGATTACTTTCTGTCGTCCATAAATCAACTCTCCAGCTAAACTAATCTTTCTGGCTGGATGGCAGAGTAAATACTCAGGGTATAGGGATGTAATGTGTGCTTGATGCATCTGGTTATGGCTGCCTGGGCTGCAAGCAGGAAGCGCAAGAGGCACTCCGCCAGCAGTTTACAAGTTTGTTAATGTATAATTCCAGGCCTGCTATATCCTTCTCTATCTTGTTTCAGATACTCATTTGGGGGGTCGGCCAGCTGCACAGTGGTGATAGTGTGTGTGTGTGTGTGTGTGTGTGTGTGTGTGTGTGTGTGTGTGTGTGTGTGTGTGTGTGTGTGTGTGTGTGTGTGTGTGTGTGTGTGTTGTGTGTGTGTGTGTCATGTCCTGTTGCTGAAAGGAGGGAACAGGTAATAATTAACTGAACCAATATAAAGCATTTAAGTTGTCTAATGAGCACTTTAGTCAGTCATTTCACAAGGCAGGCAGATACCGGGATGATGGTGTATGACATTCGAGTCATTTATAGATGTAAAACTAGTTAAGTACTTGATGGAGGTGCCATTATTGCATTCACTCTTTTATGTTAACCCAACACATATTTTACAGAATTAAAAATATCAAAGGATAAGTGACCATCACTACAACATTATATTCTCACTGTTATTTTGGATTATTAACATGATATTCCGCTCTACATGTCATACGGCACCTTTAGTTTTCCTGCTGACAGTTACCTGACAATATAAATTATACCACTCTCGTGTCTGTCTGCTAGCTGCATAAAGACTGAAAACAGGAGAAACAGCTATTTTTAATTAATACAAAAACCAAAGTGTAAGATTGACAAGTTGCGGCCCTTCAGGAAGTTAGGTGCAGGACTGGGGCTAGGGTATGTCCAAAATCACTGACTATTTACGTTATTAAAGTTTTTCAATGGAAGGATTCCAGCTCTGTAAATGGTATGTTCACAATGCACAACATTCACTGATTCTATAGCTTTATGTCAAGGAGCAAAATAATGACGAATATATGTATACAGATTCTCAATTCACCGCAGTGCTATTTTTTAATCATATTTTTTAAAATTGCCTTCTTGTCTTTTTCTTCTAGTTTGCTTTATGCTGACCTGGAATACAAGACTTGCAAAACCTCCTGAGTAGTTTGACCGCGTCTTAGAAAGTGGGAAAGAATGAAGATATTACCATTTAAGGATACAGTTACCATAGTACCACAGCACAGTACAAGAGGCCCCTTAATGTTCGAGCAGTAGGAGGAGCAACATAATAAGCCAAGCTGAGTCTTCACAGAAGCAATTTAAGTTCAAATCAGACCACAGGGACATAAAGGAAGCCCTGATGACATGTAGCCTGCTCAGAGTAAATCACCTCTTACATTGTGTCTGGGCTCACCTGATAACTTGGGAGGTTTTACATTTCCCTTTGAAAAAGGATTTTGTCACTCAGGTTCAGGACACCTCTGGGGCCTCAGGGCCTAAGTGACTATTTGAAATTGCAGCACGGACAATTGTGCATCGTTTTACACTCCCCGTGGAAACAATAATTGATCCAGAGGATGCATATTGCTCTGTAAAATTGGAACGAGACATATTAGGGCCCGTAACATATTGTTATCCACCATACTTCTTCTTACTTCTTACTTCTTATTTCTTCCACCACATTTTCTAGCTCTATCTCCTCCCACACCGTTGCACTTAGACATTCCAAATTTTCACCGAACGTGCATCCCTACCCCACGGGGTGTGCTATTATACAGTGTTTTGATTTTCCACAAGGTGGCGCTGTTATGATGTCCCGACTGAACAAACTTTGAGAGGCCATGCCCCGCACACCGTAAGTCCGATTCACTTGAAATTTCTCACACAGGTGTACGCTAGGGTGCTCTACAAAAAAGCCTCTGGGACCATATAAATCTTCCTGGGAATATTTTCCACTAATAAGCGTAAACTGAAAAACAGGGTTTTAACCACAACTTTCTCAAATTGTACTGTATCAACACCACATTTCTCACAAAGCCTCGGGGGACTATGACACATGTCCGTGAAAGATTAGTAGGATAGCTTGAAAAACATGGCCGCCATTGACCAAAACGATTACGCAGGGGCAGGGCTTATTGACAAATTGGCCATAACTCATTGACCATGGGTCCTATCATCATAAAACTTGCTGGATATGTGCAGAAGACATGTGGTAGCATGTCCCTCTAAACTTGTTGAGATTGACCATAGGGGGCGCCACAAATGTGAATGTTTGACAGGCCACGCCTCTTTCCCCCTAAATCTGATTGATTTATAATTTCTTACACATGTACAGCTCATGGTGCTCTACAATAAAGCCTCTTGGACCATAGGGGGCAGCCATGATTTTTTTTTCTTCCGTAATTTGCAGGACCTGAAAAACAGTCAAGTGATATTAACTTTATGGATTTCCAACCTATCATCACCAAATGTTGTACACAAACTTAGGGGACCGACATACACAGGTGAAAAATGTTTTAGTGAGATAGCTCAATAAACATGGCCGCCCTTAACAAAAATGTCTTCGCAAGAGCGGCCATTTTTCTGCAGATTTGCCACGATTTCAACCTTCAATCGGCCCACAACTTGGGACTCGAGTTTGGAAAGCGCGCAGCGGCGGTTCGTACAAGCCTTTGAGCCGGGCCGAAGGGTGGGGCGCCGCCGTTGCGGGGCTGGCGGTCGGCGCCGGGGGGCACGTACTTTAAAAATCTCTGCGGGATTTTCTAGTATGAATGTGTTCCTCTGTGGTGTAGTGGCTCTAGTGGCGACTGAAATTCTCAAAAATGCAAGGTTGCAAAAACACAATAAAACAACATAGGTTACACTGTTGATTTTTTATCTCAAAACTCATTTTGGATCACCATAATGTTGTTACAAAATGTCATTGCAACCCATCCACCAGTTGAGATATCTCAGCCAACCTTTATTCTGGAGGTTCTTGAATATTGTACGAATTTTAGGGAGATAGGAAAATTTCCCTTCCCTGCTGCCCTCGTGCAAACCCCTCAAATTAGGTGTGGGCACGTTCAACTTTTTAATTGGACAAATACAAATCAAATGCTGTCTGCCTTAAGTGGGATATAATTTGACTCAAGGTGATGAAATAGACCCTGAAATTAAGCATCAACATGGGTGATACATCTCCAGAACGCAGAAGTGAAACCCTATTGGAATCGGTTGACCTTTCGTGTTAATGCTAACATGCATTCACCTCCTTTTCATTCAAGCAAACAGAGCTGTTTGTTTGTATGGCAACTCTTATATGTCTGAACACCAGGGCCCAGATCCAGCTGGCCAGTCCCAATATTGCATTATTCATTAAACATAAACAAGCAAAATGAATTCCACTGGTCCACTCCCCACTAAAGTCAGAAGATTAATGATTCACTCTTTAGGTTATAATTCAAAGTTCATCCTCACATACATCATATTTTGAAGCACATAGATTATAAGAGAGAGAACATTTATCATATGACAGGGCATACACAAGCTCTCCTGCACACATAAAACACTCACACACAGGGCTCCCGTCTCCTGCTACACACACACACACACACACACACACACACACACACACACACACACACACACACACACACACTCATTCATTCAAACACGATTTGTTTTAACACCAGGCCCCACAAGAGTGAACCTCCTCTTTCACATCCTGTTATTATAATTTTATTCAGACGCATCTCCTCTGAAGCATTAAAGTGCCATTTGCACAAACAGATGAGAGATAATAGTCTAAGAAACTGGTCAGTCCTTTACTCTGCCGCCATGTGAGAGCAAGAAAGAGGATTATCATTCATCACAATAATCAAACCATGACCAAGACATACGCAGGATTTTGTGCAGCTTACCTCAACATCTGACTCAAGATTGGTAAGTTAACAGCAAGCTGTGGTTTTCCTGTGTAAGAATTTCAAATGAAATGCTATGTATTGATTTTTGTATTGTATTACCTTTTTAGTATTTTATTTATGTATGTATGTGTACTGTATGTTTAGAAAGATCTTTTCAGTACACCATTGAATTCTCTCTAAATTGGCAGGGAAATGTCACAGATGCCACTTCAAATGATGTTTGAACAAACAGTATATTTATGAAAAAGATATATATACAGTCGGCCTACATTCCATAGTGTGTTACCTTCTCTTTCCTTTTTTCATTTATAGCGTTTGCTTGGCAAACCATTCACATATAAGGTTTGCATTGTCTTATTATTTTTTTGTGAGATGCCTTTATGAGGTATAAATGGGATAGTTTACAGTTTTACCATTTCTAGAAATAGGCCTACAGCATTTGTTTGGTGGGAAATTACCATGCTCAAGTCTGTATGGTTAAAGCTATCTATGTTAGCATAAAGAGTGGAAATAGGAGGAAAGCTTGGACCTGTCCAGTGGGCAACTTCTTGGAGTCCTGGACACGTAACAATCCATGAAAAATATACTTACTAAAAGAACAGTGGTATCAATCTTCTTTTCTAGTTCTAACTGTTCCTTTTACAATTGCATTTACACAATATTTAACTAAATAGTTGGGGAAAATGGTTAACTATGAAAGATGCTTGTACTGTTTATTTTTAGAACAACAATGTGAAAGTAGCATTTAGAAGAAAAAATATTAGCAAAACCCTGACAGTGACAGATACATTTAAATGCACTGCATAAACATGCATGAAGATGACGAAGAAAGGGATGACAAGCTCTTCAAAAAGTATTCATCCCAGAATAGGAATCTGGCACATTGGATTAACTTCTGGTCACAAATGAGACACAGACTTCATCAACTTTCTAGCAATTTGTACTGACAGCTGATAACCCCTCAGACATCCTTGCAAACATTAACCCTGCTTCTCAAAATGATAGACTGTATTATGTTCTAATCTCCCCTCAAATACTTGATAAGAAAGGCTAATTTGAGTGCTGATGGAGTTGAGAATACAGCTGAAGCTCAAGAATAAATACAGATATCGTATCATAATCACAAAGAGGCCTGACTGCACACATTTAGAAACAAATTGGTCTCTTCACAAGTCCAATCACAGTTTTAGAGAGTTGATGCCGGCAGATTGAATTCTCTCTAAATTGGCATGGCAATGTCACAGATGCCACTTCAAATGAGGTTTGAACATATATTCATTCTGTAGCTCATTCGCTCATGCTAATCCTCTCTATTTGCCACTTGTCAGAGGCAAGTGTCATTTAGCGTTGCCATCATTGCACAGTATTTCAGCCTTTCAGTAACTCACACAAGATGTGTCAGTCTTTCAATCAGGCAAAGAGATTTGAGATCAGCTTAAACTTTTCTGGCCACTGATTAGATAATAAATTACGCCAGAAATGTATCCAATTTGGCAAAAAAAAAGAAGGCTTTGTAGAATGATTTATAGCTGGAAAGTTGTTGGTGTGTGGATGTGTAGTTTAGAAATCTCTCAAGCACTGATGGCAAGTCCACACAGATGTGACATTCAGCATACATACTGCGTAGCATTATGGGTCCTCTCTGGCCTACAGTAGTAAAAATGTGCATTGCCAAATGCTCACACTTTGAAAGCTCCAGGACAGATACTGAAAGGACCTTGATTTCAGATCGTCTTGTCTTCTCTCGTTATCTAAGGTCTAGAATGAAATGGACTTGACCTCCTTAAGTTGTTCCAAAGTAAATGGGAATTTTGGCAAATTTGCTGATGAGGACCATGGCATACGGTATGACAACTCCAGAACTGCTACTAAATGGACCTAACGGTGAGATTGTTTGGTCGACTACTTTCCGATTGTTCTCTCGAGCCACAACAACATTATGGTTAAGTGAACGATCCTTGTTCTGCTCATCAAACATCACTCCCACGTCGGCTTGTTATCCCCATCATGACACTTTATAGAGCTATGCGGCTCCACCGAAAGGCTCCAGGAATAGGCCTCAGGTGAGAGAGAGACTTAGGGTGTATTCACACATGCCGTGTTTAGTTCGGTTGAAACAAACTCAGATGCACTTCTGCCTTCGGTGCGCATCTTTCAGGCAGGTGTGAATACAGCAATCGCACTCGGGTGCGGACCAAACAAACGCTCCGAGACCCAGCTGAAGAGGTAGTCTTGATGCGTTTCCAAACGCACTCTGCTGCAGTTCGTTTGTGGTGTGAATTTGTTCGGACTCGATCCGACCCAAATGCAGGAGGCACTGTGCCTTTTCTTTCTTTTCTTTTTTAATAAATAGCCGTCAGCTTCACATTATGGGAAAGTGTTGTTGTCGCCATTGTTAGGAAGATTAGTTGTGGTTTGACCGGGAGCCCAGAACAATATAAATGCTGAATGTGTTCAGCGATCAGCGATCAGATGAAGGAGAGGGGCGTCTCTCGCACAGTGCCAACAGGTTCACGCTGTGCAAGAAGTGTGTGTTTTTATTTTGCTTCCCATGTACGGGACCGTCAATACTATCCCCGTGTCAGTTTGGAGCTGAACTGCGCCGACCCAGCTGATACACAGCTTAATCAGCTGAGTGTCAGCTTGAGCCTATTCTTCTCGCGTGACGCGCATCCAGCACCACAAATACCACAAATAGTAAAAATTATGTTTCACATCGTAGGCTACAAGCCACATAACGTGGCATTGACATAAGGCTACACATTATGACCATATGAAACAACAATAATTTGATGTTTTTCCTCTTTATTTATAGGTTAGATGTAGGCCCTTTTATTATTTTTAGCCCCATATTATATCAATGATATATATTTTGCAGTTTAAACTTCGTGCTTCCTGTTTCTCTCCACCCCAGAATGTCTGTCCAATGAATGAATGACCTCAGATCACGTGTGGTTTTGCTTCGTAATGCTGGTTCACTTGCAAAAGGGGCAATATGAAAGTGGACCACACCAAACAAAAAAAATCAAAACTCTATTTGGTCTGGACCAAAGCAAGTGCACTAGCGGACTTTCCCAGTGTGAATACACCCTTAGACTATTCCCAACGGTAAGATACTAAACCTGCACCTTAATCAATAGAAAATCTCTCGAACATCTGACCAAATACACGTTTCATGGTGTGAAGCCTGTGATCTGGTTCCTGGCTGCAACATATCCAGTGTACCCCCCTGCTGAGCACGGCCTATTTAAACATGTCAAAGCCCCGTGAGACTACCTGCAGGGGCTCCCTACCTGTGAGCTAAATCTGCTGTAAAACTGCAATGTCGCTGCTGCTGTTGGCTACAAACAGTGTGTGATCATGTAGCTTTGAGGATTGTTTTTTAAAGGAAATGGACCTGCCTTCTTCTGGTTCTGTAACCATCCGATGACCTCTTCAACCCGGTAGTGGAGGGTTCCTGTCCTAATTGTTCTCAGATCATCTTTGGGATTCCCTCTACAGCTTCCCCTTCATCAAGATAAGTGTTTGCTGCTTGTGCTAACCTGCATATTGGGAGTTGTAGCGTCTGCTCTCCTGACTAATCATTGTGTTGTCTTGGTGTCTGCTGTCTATGTTGAATATGTGTATTTGCTTTTGGATTTATTGATTCCTTATTGACTAAAGATATTGTAAGAGGGACAATTACCCTCCCTTTTTTAGAAAATCAAAACCTGGCCACTGCTAAATATGTTCAAGTAATGGTGTAAATTGTGACATATGTAGCTGTTGCTGTTATTTTGCAGTTTTGTCTTGGCTCAATGCAAACTCAAGTCACTTGTAGAGCATGCAATTGTGTGTTGGATTTAGGGACGTAAATATGGCTATTGTTATGCGGCTATTTTACATGTAATATTGGTTTCTTGAGGAAACTCGTACTATTGTAACTTCCTACCAACCCAGATTCTACCCATGTTACTCATCTGGGTTTAGACAAAGTATTACCTTCAATGGTATAGAAATGGCAACATGTCTAAATTTGAAGCCATCTAATGCTAGAGCTGTCCATTAGCTATCTTAGCTTTTCACTCATTGCATCCTTTTATTTATTTTCTAGTTCACTTCTATCTGTAATGGCCAGTCTCATGTGTCCTCTAACCACAGAGAAGTCCCCATGAAAACTGAGATCTGTAAATGTTCAGTTTGTTGCCTCTATACACAAACTGAACAATGAACTTGTCAACCATCCTCACATTTTCCGTCTGATTGATTCATTTTCCCTCAACTCTTTTGAAAACAAAAGCGGTTGGCAGTTGCCCGTTTACTGTTCGAATGTTGTCAGAAACAAGATGAATTTCCGGTCACATCCCAAGATTCAACATCAGAAAACACAAACTGTTCAGTTTTGGCTCTGCATTCTTTACCCTCAACACGAGTCAATAAACACATAACCACGGATCATATTTTCTACCACGACAAACATTTCCATTTTGTTATAAAACCGTAGTTAGTTGAATTTGATCTTGTTTATCAAGTCTGCTCAATGAAAAATCGTTGTCAATGTTTCCCCTGCTCTCATTCTTTTCCCGTGTTTTCATTGGCTGCCTCGTGCACTGATTCTGCTCCTGGTTCCCTGGAGGAGCATTGTGGGTAGGTCATATGATCTCACGCGCTATACTCATCATCTTCCCTTTGATGAACAAATGAGAAGTCCTGCGCCCTTTGAAGCATGTTTCTGTGTGGCACGTTTAGGCAATTAACGCGCATACGTGAAAAGCCAGAGTGAGAATAGATGAGGAACGATGACGAGGAAACGAGAAGATTCAGGATGGGGGGGGGGGACAGAACAGAGACAGAGTGAGAGGGAGAGAGAGAGAGAGAGGCTGGTTTTCAAGCTCCATCACCTCTTTCCAGGTGTCTCTGCCCGCATGATTTCATCTGTGAACTGCAATCAACTTCCTTAATGAAATAAGTAATTAACATATTATAATTGTGCTACGGTTTGATTTGACAGAAATCATTTTCCATATCTAATACTATGCTAATTTAAACTGTTCCTCACTCGCCAACATGACCTTTTGTGATTACGTTTCATGGCAGATTTCTTCTGTGTTCCTGCGTGCCACTGTATGTGCGGAAGGGAATTATTTTAGTGACCGATTATGTACAGGTTTACCATATTGCAGCAGATAATAAAGAAAAAAATATATTTATGGAGATGGAGTGGGAAATTAAGTATTTTCTGTACATTGAACATTATCTTCTCCACTGAGTTTGCATTAATCAAATAGTGGTTGGGATGCACTGATATGATTTGCTGGAACTGTATCCATGCAGATTCTGACCTATAAGCTACACAGGTGTATGGCCACATTAACTTTAGAGCAGTGAAGCCACAGCTGATACTGACTCATCACACCGGCATGTGTTCCATTCATTCACCGTCCATCAGGATAGGACTCTTTCTACTTGCATGCCTGCTCAATCTTTAAGTTCATTTTGCTTCACTCATTGGTTGTTTGTTTGTCCTCTTCCAGTTTTCCCTGGTTGAGACGAGACGGTATGGATCCGGTCCCCCCCTGGAACCATCTGAAGTGCTCCTGCATCCACACTATTCACTGTACACACTTTACTTAAGTATTACCAGGTAAACATCTGGTCAATGATCAAATTCCTTCGTGATTTTTCTCTACTTATGACATCTATTGCAGCATGTCCGTCCTGGGAGAGGGATCCCTTACTTTGTTGACTCTCCCTGAGATTTCTCAATTTTTTTTAATCCCGGTTTTTTCTCAGGGTGTCATACTGTATGGAATGTAAAGCCCACTGAGGCAAATGTCTATTTGTGATATTGGGCTATACAAAACTGATTGGATTTGATTTGATAACAAATGTCCGTAGCTATTAAAGTTATTAATCAGACGTTTTGATTATTTTTAATCATTTTTCAAATGTTTATTTAATTTAATTGCATGTCTGTGACGCCCCTATGGTGTCAATTTGGATATTGTGACAAGCTCGAACAATGAAGACTGATGCAGCAACATTTAAGCAACTGGAGTATAAAAAAACTTCAAGCTATGGATAAATGCTTTACTTGATTTATCTTTGTTGATTTGCAAAACATCTGCACTATTCTTTTCCATGGTAAAAGATATGGTAAAAAAGGGGGAAATAAAGTCACATCAGCCGGTCAAGAAAAATATCTTGAGAGGCCATATGTGCTTCCTGTGTCTACCAAAATTCAAGGTTGGCTACTTTTAACTATGACCAAGAAAGTTCCCTAACCATAACCAAGTCGTTTTTACTTGATTACATGATTACGGAGGTCCCCTTACCTTATTGAAGTAGTTGTTTCAAACTAAAACATTATCTTTTCAAAAGAGATAGTTTTTTATTGCCTAAACCCTACCAAACCATTGAAATAAAATAAAATTTGTATATGAACATCAACTACAGCTGTATGTAAGCTTAAGTACAGATGATCCCAATAATTGCTTCATGGTGGAGTAGCATTCCAAAATGTTAAACTTGGGAAAAATACAGCTTTGGTATCTCTGTACAAATAATCTTGATGGATAGAGTTGGATTAATGTACTAGTTTGAGGCACAACATTTTTTTCTGATGAGTTTATGACATTATGTTATTCGATTCCTGCTCATGTTTTCTTAGCATATGTTTGCCGTCCTTCGTGCGGCTCTCTTTTTGTAGAAATGTCAAGACAAATAATTTCCGAAAGAACACAATTTCATCGTTGATACACGAGCAACAACACAAACTGTATTATGACTACATATGAAATGTTGTCAGGGTTTCCAGACAGCAGCAGCAGCAGAGTCCTCGGCCTCTTACAACCCGTTCCTTCTCCTCCTGGCTGAGATTCAAACCCATCTGACTCCGTGCTCTCCAATAAAAGCAGGCTGCCTTTAGCTATGAACACACTACCAATCATGTTCGTGAGCGACTGTGGTTATGATGATCACATGAGACTCCAGCTATCATGATCACAAGTTTTCCATATTTCTAGAGGAATTACCCTCCAGAAAATAAAGCAAATAAATATAGTTTTTAAGTCATTCAAAAAAAGGTCAAGCCGTCTGTGAGCGAGGGATGCACGAAGTGGAGAGGAAGTAATCAGCAGCAGCCTGGAATTAGGAAGACTGACAGAATATGTGCCAGCCAGTAACGAGACAGCGTATTGCCGAGGTTCTTGTTTTGCTGTATGATGGCTCCAAAGGGCCCCGGGGTGCACTGACAACATTACCATACTCTTCACCTCCCATACACAATACACATGTCATCAGCACCTTGGTGTGGCGTTGCCCATTTGAGACTTGACACTGTTGCTATTTTAGAATGTCACTTAAGGTTTCAGGCATGAGCTTATTAGTTCAATCAGACTTGGTGCAGCTGCTTAGTGTGTGCCAACTTAAAATCAAATCCAGCATGTTACACTCGAATGCGGATTTCCCCCCTGTGCGGCTCCTACATTTGGGTGTAAAATTGTATTTCTCAGTGTGGGAGGTGGTGTACGGCAGTCACAGTGACGGATTTGAGAAGAGACTTTCAATTCAATCTTCTGTTGTTGGTGTGTGTGTGTGTGGGGGGGGGGGGGAGTAAAATTTAGCCATTTTAGGTTTTCTATAGAGAAAATGAGCTCTGGGGTAAAATTCCCGCCACTGAGGCACAACTCTCTGCTCTTCTCATGTGCAGTTGCAGTGTCCATTTTGATTTTGATTTGTGTCTGCCGAAGCATTGCAATCTGGCATTTCCTTTACCGCCACAATACTTCTGTCCATCTTCCCCATTTCTCACTCTCCACTTTCCATTGAAGTGGAGTTAGTCACCGCCACAATCACCACCTGGCCATAGATTCTCATGTGAATGCGACCTGAGCTAAACAGCTGAGGTGCATCTAGATTTTGATTTCTGCCCAATGCAATGAGTTTGGATCTGCAGTCGCAGGATGTATTTTTTTCTGAAAAACAAAAAAAAATTGTACATTAAAACAAGCCAATTAGCATTTGTCTTCATCTTGCCCAGCCAACTGTATATGTTTTATATGTCTATTTTACTCCTTCATTCATTTTTAAATGGAATTTGTTCATTGAAGTCTCCAAGTTACTGTATATAAAAGTATCATTAAAAGAAAATAACTCATAGTGCACAGATTGTATCTGCCTTCTGAAAAAACACCTACCACCCAACACATTCCTAAAAATGTAAAATAATAAACTAATTGAAATATTTAAAGAAGAAACCATGGGGAAAAGCTGATTTACCTTATTTGCAACATTTTAAATTCATTTATTTACAGTAATGGACACTTTTAGTCACTACAATGTCTTCTTGTTAAGTTTTTATATTCTTCCATGGTCACTGTGACAAGAAAATGACTTATTCATTTAAAAAAACATCAACACGCATCAAGAACACAGACAAAACTAGCATATTTGTGCTCTTGTGTGTCTACCGACACCTCATCTCATGCAGTTTGATACTGTTTTAACGTAGCTTGTGCAGTGTGTCAGAAGTGAGAATTGTAAATATCCCCAAGTTCCCAAGTTGCATGTGTTGGCATCAATCAAGCAACATATTCACATCAGTGACAACATGTTACTGTAAAATATCTGGCATGTGAGTGATAAAGAAAACAACAGGATTTTTTCTGAAAATACATAATGTCTTAATAGAATATACTGACAAACAGTTTTCAATTTCAAGGGTGTGTGTGCGCGTGTGTGTGTGTGTGTGTGTGTGTGTGTGTGTGTGTTTATGTTTGTGTCTGGTAAGAGAAAAGAGCTCAAGGTTGGCATGACACAAGCTTGTTATTCTATCCAGTCCTCAATCACAGAACAGCCCCATGAAAAGAGTATAATGCTGGAGAATCATCCTCCCTGGCGCTTTCCTCTTTCACAACCTCTGATTCCCTCTCCCTCTCCCTCTCCCTCTCCCTCTCCCTCTCCCTCTCCCTCTCTCTCTCTCTCTCTCTCTCTCTCCCTCTCTCTCTCTCTATCTCTCCCTCTCTCTCTCCCTCTCTCCCCCTGCAGTGTGTGTGAGTGCTATCCATCTGTCAGTTGTCAGTGCCAGGGAGTGATACAGAGAGCTGTCACTTCTCGTCAGCCCACATTGGTGAGGCCTTTTGCAGCTGCCCTGTCTGACTCGGGGCCAGCGGAAATGTATGTCTTTGTGTGTGTATGAGTGTGTGTATGTGTGTTTGTGCTGAGGAAAAGGAAAAAAGACAGACAGGGAGAGAGAGGGAGAGAGAGAGAGAGAGAGAGAGAGAGGAGAGAGAGAGAGAGGACAGAGAAACAGTAAAGAGAGAAGGGTATTCAGGGGGCAGTAAAGCAATTAAACTGGAGACAATTGAAGGAAAGCTGGAGAGAGATCGGAACCAGCGCAGGACACACAACAGACTGTAAATATCACATTACCTTAATGTGTTCAGCACTGTATCACTATGTGCTCCACAGGACATGAGGTCATCCATGACTTGTATCAACCTCTATTGGTGGCCAGCAGGAACTGCACCAACAATTAGAGACGCTTGTCTCCTGTGCAAAGGTTTGGTACAGGCTATACCCTTGAACAAAACCTATTTTTTTAAAGATTGAAGCATTAGACTCAAACACCAATGTTTTATTAGGCTGGTCCTACCAGACCATCGTAATTCATTTCATTTGTACAGAAGGTCTGGAATCGTTCAATTGACAAACGTAAACTCACTTGAAGGCGGGTGTCTGTTCAAGTTTAAAACTATTGGATTTGCCCTGTGCCACTCTGGATCTGCCAACCAATTGCAAAACGTTCGGTCGTGACGTGTGTCATGCGCTGGCTTCTGACTACAACAGAAACTGGCGCACGTCATTATTCTCAACCACTCCCTCTGTTCGCTGATTGGACAGGTAAAAATCTGGCGGAGAAAACCCGCGAATATACCGTGGACCCAGACTGACTACTGAAGGGAAATGAAAATTGAGCGGAAGTAGGTAGGCGGGCGGTGCCAGGCTAATGTTTAATGACAGAAAACAAATGGAGGAACTTGTGATTCAAAATAAAGCCATAAAGCCGAGTTATTTTCTATTAGTTCTATAGAGAAGAGACAAGTTAAAAGGCAAATTTAAAAAATGTGACAAAAATCTCATGCCATTATTCACTTATGGTATGTTTTGGAACAGGGAAAATAATCACATAATCAAGTCCTTCTTCTTGGTCGCAAACCAATCTTTTTTTTTCTTTGCATTGAATTTCATTTGTGGTACATTGCTAGCCTAATCACCCTTAGCTTTGTCACAACAATTTCGAGGTGACACACTCCAGAAACAGAAATGTCATGTGAAACGAATCTTGCGTAGCTCGAAAGAGGCAACGTTTGCGTAGTTGCACGAACCTGAAAAATAAAGGACAGGAACACACAACAACATTGCCATCCTGTTGTTGTTTTTTGTTGATTTTGTGTTTATCATTTGTTGACTGCAACTTTTCCATTAAGCTGGAAGTATTAAAGAACCAAATCTTAGTATTCTGCAAACTGATCACTAAAATATTTTTGTGTAAGTGGATATAAGGATTCTTTGTATTATGAGCCACGCAAGAAACCAGCAGTTCACATGGTAGACAACAATAATCGCCTTTGAACATTCAACATCAATTGTTGACTTTTCAACATCACTATTTTCTTCGTGAACTCTCAGTGACTCAGATGGCATTTAGTATTTACTGCAGAAGATATGTATCAGTTGAACATAGAGAAAGTTTTTTCTAAACATGCATAAATCAACATGTGGGGAAAAGAAAGAAGTTTAAAAGTTAACATAGTAATACAGGTTTGTTTCGATGAACATAACAGTTCGCTCATGTGAATGGCTCCATCTTACGTTGTGAGGTCATTTATTTTAACACTTATATATGACAGCAAGTCTTTTTTTCCCTCCCAGCCTCACAGTTGAAGCGACCTTCACAAACATTGAAATGAAAAAGCATGACAAGTCCTGTGAGGGAATCCAAGAGCTGAGCCTCCTTTCACTTTAACTCACATCTCTCTGTTTAGTCATTTCAATATAAGTCGATGAAGAAACAAATAATAAACTACAGTTGCTGCAGCTTCAGTATTGATGGAAATACAGTTATATTGATTTGTGCGTGCGTGTGTGTGTGTGTGTGTGTGTGTGTGTGTGTGTGTGTGTGTGTGTGTGTGTGTGTGTGTCTTTGTGTGCGTGCGTGCAGTGTTCCTTTAAGTTAGAGAGCAGCTAAATTCATATTGAAGTGGATGCAGCAACTGAAGCTCTTTTGTGTTCAGAGAGACTCATGTTGTCATTCTCTGTCCTTTCTCTTTTAATTTTTATGAGTCTTAGAAATTAGGATGACTTATTTGACAACATCATTGCAACCTTCAGCGACGCTGTAATTCAGAACGGAGCTATTATGGCGAACATTTCAGGAGAAAAATGTCCACATTCAGGCAAAGTGCAGACTCAGCAGAGTTTATGAATCATTTGGTAACACTATACATGAACACAGTCAGAGCACCTGAGCTTTACAGCCACAACTCAGTGCGGTGATGAATAACACATATCAGTGGGGTGAGGGTCCGTTTATTGTGCAGCAATACCTCGAAAAAGGGTACGTTCAGTGGCGTTTCACAGCTAGGTCAAAGGACATACTTGCAGGAAATGTATAGAAAAAATTGGACTTTTGAGACGACGTTGGCAAATAAATGTAGACTTCAATGATTGATTGTGTAACATTTAATGCCAGCAAGCACTTTTCAACATTATTCATTGCTTAACTTAGCTGGTAGACGGACATGCAGCAGGCTGACCACAGGCCATTTGATTCCAGCTAGTTTTTCCCCAAATCATAAAAATGTGGGTGGAAAAGTATTTAAATCACACTTAATCACATTTAATTTCACATACGTGTAGACACTGTCACTTTAGTTTGTTTACTTTTTTGCCCTAAGCTTAGCCTCATCTCAAATGCACTGCACGCGTCAATAAGTGAACGCAACACCAGCATTCATACATACAGCCCAATGCTTTGTACTGATTCTGTCTTCAGTTCAGTACTGGCCCTATCATTAAAACAATATAAGCAGTTGCTCGGTGCCCCCTGGCCACTTGGTGCCCCTCAGAAAATATTTCGTTCATGAACATGAGAAATTAAAAATGTTTTTTAACTTGAACTGTACATTCCAAGCTTTAAATATTTGCAGTACACAAGTTTGTTCAGTACCATTTGAAGGGGCAAAACGTAACAACGAAAGCGGCTCCCAAACCAAATTATGCCAAGGGCCCCGAAAAATCTAGGGCTCATCACTATGTTACACATAACTTTTTTGAGAGGAAAAATAGTTTTTAACCGTTTCTTTCTATTGCTGGTTCTAACTGCTGCCTTCAGTTTAGTACAACACTAGGTCTATACATGTGATACAATACAAGAACACAGCAGCCAACCATTTGCAAGAGACTTATCAAAGCACCATTGTTTCTGACTTTCTTATAGCAGAAAAATAAATCAGGGCTGAGCTGAAAACATTCTTATTGAGGAGCTCCAGTGACTAAGAGCCACTGATTTGGTTATTGACAATGATTCAGTTCAGTGTCAGGTTTCATTGACAAAGAATACATCATACATACATGTACTGAACACATCTGTATTTAACAATTACATTGCTTATCCGTTACTGTATTTCTGTAATTCTTTAAAAACACTTCAATTGCCAAGTTGATGTTTGAACATTTCTAATATTGTACGATGATATATGATAGTAAGGCTGTTCTGTCTTAACTTTTATCATGTATCTGATCAATGTGTGTGTATGTGTGTGTGTGTGTGTGTGTGTGTGTGTGTGTGTGTGTGTGTGTGTGTGTGTGTGTGTGTGTGTGTGTGTGTGTGTGTGTGTGTGTGTGTGTGTGTGTGTGTGTGTGTGTGTGTGTGTGTCTGCGCATGATACGTGGCATTAACAGGATAAATAAAAATCAAATGCTGTTTTGAGACAAGAAAGAGATTTGCACACCTTTTAAGAAAACTCTCTTCAAAGCCTCCTCACCAAAGCTAGAAATTCCTTCCCGAGGCAAAAAGAACAAACATCGCAGTTATGCTCCTGTTTAGTTCGTGTTTTTTTTTCTGCTCAAAAGAAGCTATGCTCACACGCTATCAAGAAAAGAAAAGTTTCAAAGCTCAAAAAAACACACATACGCCCCCACTCCCTGTAAGAATGTATCAGTTTTTGTCTTTCTAATCTCAGCACGCTCGAGGCAGACACATGCAGCGTTTGTTTACTCTGCTATGTGGATTTGTGACAAAAGGTTGACAAATTGTGACAAATTACCTTTTATCCTGAATTTACCTCATCTCTGTTTGGCTGCACCACAAGCAGGATTTAAACTAAGACTTTGGTTAGTCATAGTCCAGCTACGGCGAGTTTAAAATCATTAATCATTTTATGCCTCGCTGTGTTGACAAATTTATATTAAACCATCTCAAATTTATATTAATGAATACAACCCCCAGAAAATGTATAGACTACAATTCATCATCAACATTTAGATTTTCCCCAAGTAACAAAGACTCTCCGTACTGGGTTTTGTTTCAGGGATGGACGAAAATGTTGCTACAATCTTGTTACAAATGTTCATGGTGGTTGTTTGTCGATGGGGGAGGTTTTTTAAAGCCTGTTTCTGACAATGCCTAAACACCACCCAGGAGAGAGAGACAGAGAGAGAGAACAAGAGAGAGAGAGAAAGAGAGAGAGAGAGAGAGAGAGAGAGAGAGAGAGAGAGAGAGAGAGAGAGAGAGAGAGACGGGAGAAGCTCTTGCCCTATATAGAAGTCCCCGTGGGAAGGGTTGAGAATCTTTGATTCTCTTCGAGTAGGCATTTTGTCATGTTTTATATCATTCAACTAATAAAACACAAGTCCTTGACTAAGGACTTGGACTCCCTACGGACGTCTGCTACACAGGCTGCAATTGTTTGCCTTAAACTTACTCCTCCATCTCTTCCCACTTCGGCAATTACTTAATGCACCGTTTACTGCCTGAGCACGTTCATTTACCATACGTAGGAATATTCAATGCTCTTGTGAAAGATAATTTAAAAGAGAGAATTGCTGCTTTTTTGTAGTTGGTTGTTCTCAAACAATGGCAAATGTAGCATGATAAACTGCGCTCGGAGGCTGGATATGTTTCCAGCAGAGATGATGATTAATCTGATCTTGTAATGATGCTTGGGGGAGAAAAGTGGGCAAATTAAATAAACAAGATACATTTTTTGATGGTAAAATAATTAAAATTTGTACTAGAGAGTAAGATTCTCCAGCCATAATAGCGGCTCTATGATGTTATATCCAGACACAGATGTGTGTATGCTAATGTAAGCATGGCTAAGCTCACAATCACAAGGCTGATCTTTCGCAGCTAGTATGTTTACCATCCTAGTTTAGCATTTTGGCATGCTAACATTTGCTAATTAGCTCTAAACACTAATTAAAGGTGATGGTCAACACATTGACCACACCGATATGTTTTCGTAAAGGAAAAAAAAAATTTGACCTTGACTTTTTCAAAGGCTCACCCATTTAAATGGTGAGCCATGTTTCCTGTGGGATCATGGCAACTCGGTAGCCTATTTGTTGAGACATTTTCATGAGTTGTGCTATTCAATTTCAAGGCAATCCATCCAAAAGATATTTTTTCTGGACCTAAGTGGTGGAGTTACCAACATCACAGAAACAGTCCATTCTTAAATGACATGGCTGTAAAACATTGGCAGTACATTTAGGCCACTTTTTTGCTTACAGTGTGTATCTCCTCTAATGTGGTAAAACTCTCTAAGAACCTAGATACACTGATTACTCTCTACGTCTGCACATATCTTCTGTATAAGTGATTGACAGGTCAACTCTTTAACTATTCAACTGTTTATTATTTCCTTTTAATGTCACATTATTCACACATTATTTGGAACACACAAAAATGTTGTCAAAATTGGACCGTTATCATCAGAATTATTAAGCTTGTTTCTTTCTCCTCATCCCAATTAAGACACATTTTAGGGGAATACAAATGAGAAAATTTTATCCTGCAGGCATGTGAATTCCTAACGCCGCAGCCAACTGTTTTTTGCTCACAGCTATCTCACTACCTCTCAGGCATTTTAAAGGGTGGGGGAGGGGGGGGGGGTGTTTTATTGTTAAGTGGGCTTGGACACAGTAAAGAGCCAAGAGCTGGTGTTTAACAGCACTATTAACAGCGAGATGGGAGATCGATACAGCAAGGTAGAGAGGAGGCGCATCTCTGTCACTGTGATGTGTTATTAGTGCCGGACACTGAAGGGATCTGGCTCCTCTCCAGTTGTCGTGTACTTTGCTCCACTAGCAATTAAACCAAAACCCCCCTCTTTCATCTCTGTGCTACACATGCCATGCCTGTAAATAACCATTTCATAAATTACAAAAACGTAACAATTGTTGGCCTGCGGTGAGATCTTTGCCATAACAAATGATACCTTTTCATGAGAGATTTATTTTGGCCCGATCGGGATGATATCCTTTCAGTCTTTTTACCAACCACAGTACACAGTATCAAACGTCTTGGATACAGCAGATTTTCAGACCAGTGGCTATACTATACTTCATTTAGGGACAGATACTATTGCATCTCACATTGTGCCTTTGAGGGCCAAATGTGGTGGCCGAGTTCTCTTCAGGTGAAATAATGAAGTGTTGTGGAGTGGATCGGGCTTATGGAACATTTCACAACACCTTCTGTTGTAAATGCCGTCTTGAATCAATATTAAGTGCCACAGGAAGGTGGAAAATATCTGCTTTGTTTAAATGGAAATCGTGTTTTCCCCAGCAATGACAGAGGCAAACAAACTCCTGCACATTTTGATTGACTGGTTTAAAAAACTTGAAAGATGCTAACACTTAAAACCCTATTTTACTTTTTTCGCCGTATGCAAGTCCTCCAAATTGTGATGACCAGCTGTCTAATTGTCTGGTATTTCTGCATGACACCACCAAGACAGGTAAATGAATGTCAGCACGTCCTCATCATAGTTTTGATAAAAATGCAGAGACAACACAATATTCACAGTCTATTTACTTTTGCATGTTGACTAGGAGCGAAAAAGCTCTAAGTAAAATTAAACCTCCTTATGTTTTACCATCAAACTTTATGTGTAAGATATACTGTATATATATATTGTTTACTAAATGAAAATTGTCTCTAACTTTTTGTCCCTTTCTAGCTCTGGTGTTTGTGTTAAAAGATGTAGTGCTTTATTTCATGTCACAACTATTCTTTTAAAACAACTGGTCTCCTTGATGACTGAAATATGCACAATAACTTATGTGTAAGAAGATGGTGAATCACACAGCATCACAGTTCAAGAGCAAGATGGAATAAATATCCAAACCAGTTTATGCTCACTTTAGTTTGCAAGTGTTTAAATTGAATTTAACACTTTATACATTTTACCACTTAAGTGTCCTCCATTCTCATGGCTTCTGAAATAAAAAATGTATATGCAGGCACTTTCACTTTGTCTAACTACATTCATCATCATGCATCATGTTTTTTCATTTTAAAAGTTGTACACAATTCTGATGGGTAAGTTTACATGCGGAAATAAAAAAATATATAAGGACTTGGTGGAGACAGAAACAACAAACTCAAGACATGTTTCACCCAAGGAATCCCCCCAAATATTCATAATGTACATATAGTATGCTGCTGTAAGGTTTCTCCTATTAAATAAATGTGTTGTTTTTTCATCTCACTACCACGTTTCCACTGTCAACTAGAAAAACGAGACAAATAAAAAGAGATATGTGGTATGTATTTTTTGTCTTATACTCCCCCATGCTACAAAGGATATCGATGAAACCCTTCAGACTTTTTTCCTATTTTCATCAAACTTGGTGATCTCGAAATGAAGGGCAGCAAAGATTTAATCCACAGGTTGTACAAGTGGACATAGACACATCCTATATAGTTCATTTAGAATAAAAATGAACTAGACTAACAAATAACTATTACTGTAATCTTCATCTAAAAATAGTCCCTAATTAATTATCCATTTACTTCTTTCAAAGTAATGTTTGCTAAAAAAAAAAGAAAAAGTAAAGGAATAGTTTAGCTTTTTTGAAAGCTATACTCATGACATGTTCTTAGAAATTGAGGTCCTATTTAATGTGACTGGCCCTGCGTTCCGAATCGCATTCTTTCTACTAATAAGTATGGTAGAAAAAAGATTTAGGATATCCCGATTCTTGTTGCCAAATTTAGGATGGATAGGAAGACCGGCGTGTCTACTACATCCGGCCGAGATTTTTAGTGTTGAAAACAGCATCCTATTTGGGCGATTCTGACCCATAATCCAGTGCGAACCTGAAGTGATGTCACATGAGGTTCACATGCGACGGATATAAAAGCAAGAGGCAAGATCAAGGTGCAATGTTATGATGAAATAAATGAGTAAAAGTATGTCCCAATTGTATGCCTACTGCATCTTAACTAGATTATTTTTAACGTCAGCTACAGTATGTAGAATAGAAAAAAGAAAGAGTATGCTATTAACTGTAGTAACCTGTGTTATACCTCTTGCTACTGGAGCAAATCACACATCATTATTAGAAACCAGCAGGCCAAAGGAGTGCAAACCATACGGTATAGTGGTTGTATTGATGTCAAAATGGACCTTTAAAAAGTTAAATATATAAAAAGGTATATTTGTAGGTCAAATTTAACTTTAACACAACATAATATCCAACAGAAAACATTAAAACTATTATTATTATTAGCATTATTAGTGACTGTTTCAGGAAGTAAGGGTTTTATTATCACTATGATTTATTTCAAGATTTCCAAGTACCAAAAGGGGAAAAGATTTGAATTTATTTCATTAATATTGGTCACCAAATTGCATGATATTGACTTTTACCAACAGACGCTAATTAACAACCTGTAACTGATGAATACCGGAGGTCTGGGATGACCGTCTGGGTTTCAGGTCTTTGTGCCTGCACTATGAACCTTTTTGGACTATCAGTATTTTTAATGGACCGTTCAGACTGTAATTTGTGTGTGTGTGCATGTCTGGTGTTGTGGCGACAATCTTTTTCATAAAATGTGTGTGGTTTTAACCTCACAGTCGCATTATGCAACAAATCATTGGGTTTTGTCTGTTTGTTGTGAGTGTGTTTCCATATTAAAGCCGTGCACATTGATTTTCTTCTCTCTCCCCCTCTTCTTTTAAAGTGTGCTGTAACTGAGTGTGCGCCGGCTACTGTCGGACTTTGTCCTCCAGATGTCTCTGTGAACTCCAAATGCTCTCAAACGCTGTCTTGCACAACCATCCTTCTTCATTCCCACTAACAATTAGGTAATGAAATATTGATTTTTAGTTAGATTCATATTGATGCTATTAGCTTTGCATTGATAAATCACTGATGCCGGGAGCCAGACCAGGAAGACATTACTGTGTGTTAATCTGATGGATATGCCTTCTTCTTCCTGCATGTCTCTCTCCACCTCTGTCACACTTCCTCTCTACTGTGTCTAAAGCAGGATCATTATGATGGTTCACCAAAATTCAGTTTCACTAAATCGAAAGGCCTCATTCTTGGCTGTCAATTAAGGATGCACTGAGCAGAAGATGGAAACTTCTTTAATTGCAATGCTCCTTTTTGTAAACATAGGTGACAGGAAGAGAATCAATGTAGGTTTGTAAAGCTGATACTTTGATTCTTCTTGATATTTTGTGAAATACTAAACAAATCACAAATTGCACCTGGCATTTGGTGGCTGCTTTGACCCAGGAAACTTTAAGGCCGTGCACTAACAACTGAGGTTTTCCAGAACAGCATTTCCAGTCACCTACTGTGATGGCGGCAAAATCTCCTTATCACCGGTGTCCACCTGTCTGAGGCAGCGCTCACTATTTCAGCCTGCTGTCTACAGTCATTACTGTCACAGTTGGACCTCCGTATCTTAAACTGAGACACTGCAATACACTACACAGGATGTGAAACAATTATTAATTGTAAAATGAATTAAAATGGACCTTTAAATGGAAAATAGAACTACATTAATAACTTTAGTTTAAAAAAAATACACATCTTTACATACATCTAATTTATGATAAAAGGAAAAGAAAAAATTATGTATGACTGGTATTTGATTGAAGGAAAGAAATGTTCTCAGAGGTAGATTTAGCAGGTCCGTCGTTTGAGGCTGAAGGTCCACAACATCCCCGGTTCCGCAGCTGTTTTTTCCTGTGGGATTTTAACCTCTTTATGTGTTTATTTGTATAAATTCAGACGCATATTGTCGCCACAAAGATTGTATTATTTAAACCCACTCTATAAACAAATTGTTTTCCAAAATGTAACTTTACACCGAAGTATTGAACCAACAATTTTTTTCTCAAATGTTCTCATCCCGATGCAGAGGTTTAGCCACAATTGCTAGAAATACTGTAACTTAAAGTCGAAGTTACTCCCGAGCAGAACCAAACCCACACACCATTATTTTGACAAGCCACGAGTCAAATTGTGTCAAATTCTCTTTTTCTACTTCTATTTGAGAAAGTCACAAACTTTATTAATTCCATTTATTTAAGTTTATCTAACTATTTTATTATTTTGTACAACGTTTTATTATGATGTGTTGGAGCACAATACATTCTAACATTTAACCTTTTTTTCTGTAACTTTTACTTTGAAATTCAAACTAACCCAAGCCAAATACTAATTATGACTGAAGCCTGACTTCTAACCTTAAAACACCCTGTTGAAAAAGTAAATAACCTCTCCCAAAAGAGTCAGACTGGTTTTCATAAGGACAGCAGTACACACACACACGCACACGCACACTCACACACACACACACACACACACACACACACACACACACACACACACACACACACACACACACACACACACACACACACACACACACACACACAGTTTGTCCTGACAGCTGTCACTCCAATCGTCCACTAGTCCATCTCTGCTCTGTGCTCGACAACAGCCAGGCGTTTTCCTGTCAGAGAACATATGCCTGTGCGTTGCTCCTGCTCCGAGCAGCCTGACAGTACTATCCACTCCCGGAGCCTGTGGCCGGCACACAGACTCTCAGCCTTCTTGCTGGTGGCACTGCAAACATGATCTCTTATGTCTCTCAAGGCATCTATAACTGATGCTGTCACTGCACCAAGATATAACACAACCCCACTGACAGACACATTGTGACAAGGACATACAGACACACACAAGTACTCGTGCCTGGTCGACATGCCAGACTGCAGTTGCTGCAAGTACAACCTTTTATTCAGTATTTATTTTCTCCTCCGGGGTTTAAGCAACCAGATAAGGTCAGCTGCACATATGTCGACAGTCAGCAGCAAGACATATTCAAAATTCAATTTTTTTTTTTCTTTTTTTGCCTTTGTGACTTATTTTGGTGTACCATATGCTAAACCTCATCCAATTGACACATTTAAGAGTTTTGTCTCTCAACCATGCCTGCAGGCGAGCTAGCTGTCGGATGATGGGAAATAAGGTTAACGCGCCTCATTAATAATTTGAAGTTTTGTTTTGGTGCGATACCAAGGACATAAGCATAAGCATAATGTTTGAGTTGATTTGTGGTTAAATTAAGTTACATGAAGAAGTCATTTAGGCCAACGAGTAAAATTTGTAATGAAGCAGCTCCTCTATTTTTAGACATTGCCTACCATCTACTGGTAAAAGCAGTGAACTGCAGCAAGGAAAAGGTCAGAAAAAAAGTTGAAAGTTTAGATTCATTCAATGGGATGAGACTTTCAAGTGGTGTAAAGGAGTGGAAGATTGTACTTGAAAAATCAGTGTGTACCTAGTTACTCAGTCCTGTGCTTGAGATGAGACGCTTTAGGGCAATGTTTTAAAAAAAACTTAAATTATAATGTTGATGTTTACCTCTTGCTATTGGGGACCGGCCTTATTTATTTGTTTCAGTTTTAGTTATACAATAATTTGAGGTAAAGAGTATCAGCTTAACCTAAACTACAGAAAGATTTGTTTATGTCAGTGGTACTCAGCTTTTCCTTTTTTTATTTGCATGAAATATTCATATTAAAGGCTTCAGACAATAACTGTCAATCAAACATAGCAGGTCATGTCCAGTTGTTGAAAACATTTCAAATTGATTTTAAGGCTTGCTACTGATATTCTAATCTGTTCGCGAGGGTGCCGTGATGGTGTTAATGAAAAAAAAGCACTATTACAATTGAAATCTACATTGACCAACTTTATTTGTAAATTTTTACAGTCAGACAAAATGTGGAATTGGTGAAAATAGAAATTCTGATATCCACATAATTAATAACTATGAAACATGTTTACATAGTCACACAAGTGAACCCAGTGAAAGCTCAACTTTAAGTTTTAGGTTTGCATAAAAGTTTGGGCTTGCATAAAACTCCTCCCCTGCTAAACTGTTTGCAGCAGCATCTTTACAGGCAGTGTTAAATCACAGGCTCAACAACTCCTGCTGACCTAACCTAACTGAGATTTTTTTATTTTTTCATTTTCTGTTGTTTCTACAAATATCAAGCACGTCGGACTGTTAAAATCCCACACTCAGCAAACAAAAAAGACCATTAAATAAAATAATCATTTACAATATTTATAAAAAAAAAAAAGTTTTACACACGGATCAAAGTCAATACTCCAATAATAAATTATGTATTCTCAAGATCTCCCAAGAATCCATAAATTGATGGCTTTGTTAAGTGAAATGCATAGACTATTTCTCTGTGGGAGATGAATACACTGAATCAGAACTAAAATATGAACATACTAAAACAAATCTGCAAAACAGAAAAAACACATGAAAACAAAAGAAAGAGAATGAGGTGAATTTCAACAAGAAGCAAACAGTCTTTTTAGTAGCTCGACTGGCAGACTTAAGTCAGGACCACATCAGTAGAAATTGAGATCGCTAGTTTTCTACTTCTAAAAAAAATCACAGCATTAAATTGCTACATCACTAGCACATTGTTAAATGAGTGCAGATGTTTAGGCTATCTTTCTGGTAGGAAATAAAAGTTGAGACATTTTAGCATTTACATTTTAAAGTTGTAATTATTACACAGGACACCAAGTTTCCTACTAATCTGGTCATTTTTGACACATTAAGTTGTTTGACAGACTGGTAATCATTGGTATGTTTGTCCGGTTCCTCTCACGTGAATAAATTGTCCACACTTAGGTTTGGCAATAGCTGTGGATTGTGCCTTTGATAAATGTGTTGAGTGATAAAGACCACTGTGGCACTCTCGCTGTTGATATGGATGTCCAATTTCGAAGACCCCGGTTGTTGTTGATTTACATTAAGCGGTATCATTTGTGGGTCTTCACTGGAAGTGAGCAGATAGAAGATGGATGATACACTGATAATTATGCTGTAAACTGATTAAGGATTGTCTTGGGTATGATGCTCATGTTTTTTCAAAAGTATGGCAAAGTTTTGCAGTATTTGCACAAAAAATATTGTGTGTGGAACAAATATGCAGTACATATGTGTCTACAGTGAGATGTAATCATCATCACAGTTATTTTGAGGAAACACATTTTTTTGACAGCTTTTTAAGTTCATAAATCCACTCGTGACCGTGGGCTGAAGAATCCACTGTGAGAAGTAATATCACTGTTGCATCCTGTTTCTCTCAATGTGTGTGGGCTAATAGTTCTAAAGCTTTTAAACCACCCTGTAGTGCCTTGCATCTGGATCATGACTTTGTCCTGTTTAGTAGTTAGTGTAGAAGTGAACCTCTGCCGGTTTTTCAATGTAACTGAAAAGTCACTGCATACTGATGATCAGAATTGAAATAATTCTGTGAATGTGTAAAAAGTAATATTTTAGCTGCTTTTCCCTGTTGAATATTCTGAATGTTCAGACAATCAAATACAGTTTTATTCCCAAACAAAAAACAAAACAGGACATTTTACAAGTTTATAGGCTCCATAAAAAACAACGTTCAGATCACAGCTCACACGTTTTTGTAAGCTATGGGCCTTAAACCAATACAACGTCTTCTCTATCCTTGAGAATGTAGCATCACGTTTTCTGTAGTGCCTCACTCAATGTTTATTTTTTACAATACGCTCAAACAGTGCTACCTTATTTCCATATAACACGTATTCATGTGTGTCCTGGTAACTAACATATCTACACTCTCAAAAGAACAAAAAGCATGCCTAAGACTTCAAATGAAACAACCATATTACAAAATAATAAGAGTCCTTATTAGAGTTGCTTTGCATGTATTGTGCATTATCCAGTGTCTCTGTCCTTCAGGAGTTATGGCTGGTTCCTTTTGAGAACAGCAGGCCTCTGTTCAGCAGAATGGTGCAGACAGGAAACCAACGGCAACACAATTTATCTTCACGTTCCTTTATGGAGAGACCCTGAGGAGGAAGTGGAGCGGCTGTTCACCTGCAGGAGAGTGTGAGAATTCCATTTTATTTATTTTTATTCTAGAGTGATACTATATTTTTTTTGTAACAACATTTGTTTTTTAGAGTTGCATGTAGGTTTAGGGTTTTACTTTTAAGATGTTCTGCTTAGTTTATTTTGTTTATTTAGTTCTTATTTGTTTGCAATCGGTAAATGTAAAAAAAGGTCTAGTGACGTTGAAAATGAAGAGGCTTCGTGCCATGGAATCAGCGGACAGTGTTATAGACAGTGAAGCTAGTCGCATCGTAGAAAATGAAGTTCAAACAGCAAAACAACACAACGGCTTAAAGAAAGAAAATACAACTTTTATCAGGTATTATCAGCAACAACAACAAAAAGAAGCAAGAACAGTTGTAGGTAGCATCAGGGTAGGCCTGACTGACACACCATATGGAGATGCTGGGCCAGTTTTACCCTGAGGGGGACAGCAATGTTTTTTATCATGTGTTTGCCTCCCACCTGTCAGCCTCTTTTACCGAAATGAGAAGGAAGAGACAGCCAGGTTGTGGAAGTTGACAGCAATGTGCGCAAACACAAGACAATACGCGGACACACGTGTGTTCGGTAATGACATACTGTATTCAGAAGCAGACAAGGTAGAGACACGAGAACAGGCGCACACAGTTGGTGAAGACACCTTTTACATACTATAATGTGAGTGATAGAAGGCCTTTATGCTGTTTTTTATTTTTTAAAGTGAATTGACGGATCAGGTTTACATTTAACTGATTCAACATTTATACATTTCAGTTTGACTGTAATTAACAGTTTGACATCTTTGATGTAAACAAAAATGCATTGCCCCCCCCCCCCCCCCCCCAACTAACACATATTTATCTTAATGGAGAAGGCCTACCTACCCGCAAAAAAAATCTTACAGAACCTAATATAACTTAAAGAGATACTATTATACTACTTTTCTGGTCTTCATTGTCAAATTAACTTTTGCCATCGGTGTATGAGTGTGTGTATGAATGGGTGAATGTGGTAAGATATGTAAAGCGCTTTGGGGCTGAGAAAATCGGCTAGAAGGCGCTATATAAGTCAAGTCCATTTATCATTTACCATTTCTTGTTAAAAACTGCTATAGAGCAACCTGACATGAATCACATCACAAAAAACTATGTAGATTTTCGGGACTCTCTTCCTCTTACCCTAGCGAGCACAGCAGTCTCTCTCTACACACTGCTTTGAACTTCTCCGCCCCTCCCCCCCCTGCTGCAAACCCCACTCCGTTGTGATTGGTTACCTTCCTTCCAGCAGCGGGAAATTTTAAGGAAGGTGGGGGCATGCAGTCGGAGCTTGCCTGAGCGGCAGCATTACCATATATGGAAACATGACAGAAACGACCCCAGCGTGACAGACACAACCCGGAAATTTGAACAAGTTCGGCTCGACCGGCTGCCATAGTTTTTAGTGCTCTGCATAGCCACCCCATACGGTCAGCAGGGAATACGTCGAAATGCATGTACGTAATTACTTGATACTCTAGTATGGTTAAACATGACATTAAATCATTATAACAACGTTTATAGGTCATAAAAGTCGAAAAGTATCATAGGTCCTCTTTAAAGTTTTGAACATAAAACTAAAAATGCTTCCATTATACAGTTACGTATCAGATATATAGTAAAAATGTCATGATTGTGGCTTTTTATTCGATTATTAAAATAGATTTTGTGTCAGTTAACGCGCTTGAAGACTGGTTATTCTCTCCTTCTTATTTTTTTAAATCAAATCCAGAACTACAATATCTGTGAAGGCAGTAAAGAAAAAAACATACTTGTTTGGAAGCTTCAGAGCTGGAATGGACCTCTTTTCCAAAATTTCCATTTAACTGCAACATTGCTGTAAAAAAGAAAAACAGTATAAAGTATAGAAAGAGCCTAAAAAGTATCCAGGTACATGCCCACATAAATGTCAAATGAACTTTTGTCCATCATTTATTCTTCAAAGTAAAAAATCATAAACAATCAGATCGGGGGAAAAAATCAAAACACAAATAAAAATTTAAATATTATCTTCCATCTTGACCAAATCAACATTAGGTTACTACCCTTTTACAGTGACTCAAACGGAAAAAAACAAAGCTCCTCCTTACCTTGCGGATCGATCCTGGGATCAACATACCCCCAGTGCTGGTAAAGAGCAGCCAGGTCGTGGGGACTGTAGTTTTTCAGGAGACTCAAAATATCAATGTCCATTGGCATTTCTCCTGCGCTTTCATTCTTTCCCTGAGCAAAACGGAGTGGTTCCATATATGCTTTGTGACCCCACATGTTCATTGCGGCCCACAGTTCTGGACCCTTGGGACCTGAGGAGGAGTCACATGACTGCCTGCGTGAGTGTGGTCTATCTGACGACGCCGCGTTGGATGGAGTCCCGCCATGATTTCTGGCCAACATAAAACCCAAACCCTCCTGTGGGAAGTTTGCCTCCACTGCAGCTCTGTTGGTGTTGTGGCCTCTGTGTTTTGGGCTACTTGTGGGCTGTAAACTAGGGGCCCTACTCTTACTTTGCACAATGCTGCCCGAGGAAGTAGCTCGGGCGCTGGAACTTTTACTCCCCCCCTCCGCTGCCACTCGCTTATGTTCACCGGACTTCTTTTGAGGTAGGAGTCCCATCCTCCCACTACTAGACCCATCTGAAGAGCGCGAAGAGTCCTTTGACTTGGATTTAGGGACACCTGATTGGGTCTTGGGGGCTGAGTGCTTGCTGCTACTGCTACTTCCACTGCTAGTGCTGCTGGTGCTTTTGGTTATAAGGCCCGGAGGCTGTGTTCGCTGAGTTTTTGGAGCGGGTAAAGCAGGACAGTCTTTACCTTCCAGGAATGGCGGAGGCCCTGTGCGTCTCCACTGGGTGGCGCCGCCTGCCTTTGAGCTTTTGGGGCTGTTATTGCATGGCGCCCACTTGGGTGCCATGGTGCTGCTTCCGTCCACCCTGTGTGCAACCCGTTGATGGACCCACAGCACTTCTGGATAGTTGCTAGTGTGGGCGCAGTACGGGCACTGATGTCTCACCAGGCCTTCTGTTTTTACGGGATGAGTAACAGTGCCCTCTCCTTCAACTATGGGTAATGAAGACAGATTAAGGAGACTGCTGGCATCAGTAGTATTAGGAGTTTTGACCTCTGGGCCATTTGTCTTCTCCGTTTTAAAATGTTCCTCAGCTGACCCCTGCTGGCCAGGCGGACACGTGGTGTAAGGATTCCAGTATGGCTGACTGAGCAACACGCTCCTGTTTCTGAGGTAGTCCATGTATCTTGAGGCTTTGGAACCACTTTGGGTAAGGGTGTCCAAAATGGTGCTGTGTTTGCTGCTGTAGGGGCCCAGCACGTCCTGGTGCTGCCTGTGCACATGGGACCTGAGCAGTGAGGCGCTGACAGTGTGGAAATCACAGTGCTCGCAGAAGTGTGTTGTTTTTTTATCTGTGGACGAGAGCAGAAAAACAATGAAAAGGGAATATGTGGAATTGGAAATGTTGTGTCAGTTTATACATAGGACAGAGTAACACTGGCATTGATAACATTATCATAATCATTTATTTCACTTTCATCGTAGCTCTATGTTGTGTTATCTTGTGCTGATCTAACAAAATGTGTACAGGGTAAGCAAACCATCCTTTCGAGCAGCAGCTCGAAATTGAATTGAACAAAGAAAGACTTTAAGATGTTTATTTGGCAAAAGGCTATGTTTAACATGTGTGACCACTAAAAAAGGATTTATACTGTCCAGAGGCACTGATTTTTGTCTTCTTCCAAATTTAAAATGTCCTCTCAATACAGCTGCGTGGGAGTGTTAAAACAGTTTCTTAATTTTGTTGTGTGTATAGCTAAAGAAAAACTTGTCTAAACATTCTCTAAATCTTTTTTTTTTGTTAACTAATTCAATTATAGTTGCTGTAATTCATATATAAATTCACTAGAGGTCTCCCTTTTCCACACTATGATGCAATGTTCCAGACTTGTCTAAGTATTGAATTTCTACATTGATGACCTGGTTAGTTAAACTTACCTTGCAGAAATATCAGAGAGACCTATGGTCTGTCTATAATGAAGCCAGCAATTTTTATCAGAAAAATTGGCACATCTGCGGGTCCACAAAGATAACATTTGACATCTTTTCACAACACAACTGTCTTCAACACAAACCTGGTCTGGTAATTGATTCCCATTTTCAAGGAATTTTGAACTCTTGTCTTGTCAAAACTGTGGCATATATACAGTAGTGTAGTGTGCTGTGTGCATGGCTTACCCTCCTGATCTTGGTTCCGGATGCTGTTGGTCTGTTTAGGTGGGAGGTAAACTTCCTTGACTTTCTTAGTCTGCAGCGCCTCATAAAATGCATGTCCAAGTCCGTTTAACAGAATACGGTCCTTCTGGCAAATCCTCTTGTCGCTGCCTTTAGCCGGAGCCAAGCTGTTTGAAGTCTGATCGCCCTTGGTCTTCTTAACGTTGGAGCTGGAGGCATCCATTTGCTTCCTCTTCTTCTCCTGCTTCAGGGGAACGTACTCGCCCTTTGCTGTGTCGAATGCCACCTCGGCGTCTGCTAGCCTCTCCTCCCATCCCAGACCTTTCTCTGTGACCTCAACGAGTCGCCCCTTAGTGACCAGCTGCCACGCCTGGTAACTACACACTGGATCTAGCTCTGGAATGCGCCTGCCCAGGCTCTTCTCCTCAGAATCTTCCCTAGGCCCGGCACATGTTAGGTTCAGGCTTTCCAAAAAACTAGTCTTAGAAATGGGCAAATAGGAGGCTTCTACAACGTCTTCATGTTGTGGATTTTGTGTCTGAGGAGTGCGGCCCTGGTTGGTTCTGTGCAGCTTTTCGTGTATTCGCAATGTCTTTCGGTCGGAGAAGAAGTTCCCACAGCCCGCGCAGAGCTCGTAGAGGCAATCTTCGTTTGTCAGCGACGCCGGCTCCTGTGGAACACCGTTGACGGTGGCGGGCGGCTCGTTGCCTTTGCCGCCTCTCAGCTGGGCTTTGACCCGGTGAATGCGCATGTGACTCTGCAGGAACCAAGCCTGGCGGAAACGCCTTCCGCATATCCGGCAACCGTGATCCTGGGAGCTGCGGTGCCTTTTCATGTGTGATTTAAGGAGCAGCACCTGAGGGAAAACCTGACCACAAATGCTGCAGGTACAGGACCCATCATCATCAGCATCAGCCCCATCCGCAACCTCAGCGCCGCCTCCTTTAACCCTAACGTTTTTCTTGGCCACTTTCTTCTCCTTCTTCTTCACCTTCCCGTTGACATGATGTGCTTTGTCGGATGTGCTGACGATTTCAAGAGGATCTATAGTCTCTGTGTTATCCTTCTGCTCTCCCTCCTTCTTGCTGTGGTTCTGGCTGAACAGACCCAGTTTGTGGCTTCGAATGTGGGCCTTCAGACTGCCCTTCTGAGCCGTTCTGTGCTCGCAGTAGGGACACTTGTACGGCTTCTCCCGAGTGTGTCTTCTCATGTGTTGGGACAGAGAGCTGAGGAGAGGAAAGCTGCGGCCGCACACCCCACAGGTGTGGCCCGAGGTCGCCTCTTCCTCAGTCTTTGCCTTGATGTTTGCCGTGGATTTTTTTGATACATCCTCCCTCTCTTCTGTCTCCATTACTTTTACTTTTCCCGGAGCAACAGTGCCTCACAAACCACAGCTTTGTAATGAGTGCTCTAGCTATGCAAATTTTACCTTCTTAAGGTTAGGGAGTTGAATGTTGAAAACATGCAAAACATCACAGCTTTAGTGTCCATCCTATTTTTCGAAGGGGGGTTCTTTATCAAGATGCATAATGTTTTGGCAAGAATACCTGAAAATAGAAAAGAAAACATTACAATTAGTCTTGTGATAATTACACTTCACATTTCATAATTACACTATACATTAAAATACATAGAAGCTAAAACTAATCCAGAAAAAATAGCCAATGTTCCTAAATTCAACAGTTAAAGCCAATAGGGCAATAAAACCTACGGTTGTTAGAGCAATATACAGTAAAGCACTTTGAGTTGCATCTCTGGTGTGAAACATGCTATAGAAATAAAGTTTATGATTGTTGTCATTATATGCCATGATTCAGCAATAACTGTAAAAAGCAGGAGAACCATCTTCTAATAAAGTGATTCCAGTAGTCATCGATACCACTGATTAATGGTTATATAGATACAAATCTGCAGACTAGAAGGCAATTTTACTACACTATTTTGTTCTCCCAAATCAAATAACTGCCACAACAATAAAAAATATGTACCGACCAAATTCAATCTTTTTGTTTCTTACGTCGTGCACGTAGATACACAGAACACATCTAGAGATGCATAGGCCTGGGTTGCTATGAATGTGCTAACAGTGAAGAGAGTAGTTGCTTAAATGTAAGGGAGTTTCCCTCAGTATGTGTAAATACTACAGACCATGTTCCTATAGGGAGAGGACGAAACTGAGGGAATTTGCATCACACAGATTTTTTAGAACAAAACAGCCTCCCCTTGGTGGATGAGCGACGCCTGTCTGTGCATATTAGTGTGGGTCATACTCTCAAAATGCATGTGTGTCTGTCCTTTGCTTCCCTGTGCCTAAATTGAGTGTGTGAGGTGGAGCATGAAGAGATGTATTCATTCCTGGCCAACCAGGATGAGCCCTGAGGTGCAGTCCACTCTGACTCACAATCAATAGTCCATTATCAACAAACTTTATGTTAGAAGCTCACATACAGGTCAGGCACACACGACGTAGCCCTGATTCCGGGGCAAGCGCTTTAAGTTAAGGTAAAAAGGTATATATTTCTGAATATAATTGTGTAAACAATGGGATAAATATAGATTTAAAATCTTCATAAATGTGAGGCATATTATTTCAGCAGCCTGGAAGATAATGTTGATACACGAGGCCCTAATAGTTGTGTATAATCTGATTTAAAAACCACAACAAAATGATCCAGGAAAGGAACAGGCATTTGTTGGAAAAATAGCACATGGCACAGGCAGTATCTAATGCGGTTAAAGATGTTCCTCGGGCTAACATGACTATTTGTTAGGTCGTTATTAGTGAAAGAAAGTACTTTGTGTGGCGTATAGCCAGCCAGGCAGTCAAAAGAAAAAACCTGCCATTGTCTGGGCCGCACCAGAACTGTCACATCGCTTCATGTCTAGCCCTCCACCCCACATTGGGGGGTCGAGAGAGGTATTGTTAAAGCAAAAGAGGCTTGGGCCTACACGTCACTGTCTTCCAATACATGCCTCATGCAATGGGGACAGGACAAAAGACGACCCTTGTTTGTCTTGCCAGTCTTGTGAATGTGAGGCAAAAACTAGGTGCACACATTGCACATAAAGGCCAGTAAAAAGAGACCGACTCTCTGGTATGATTTTCAGGGGGATGAGGTTGTCCGTCTAATTATCTGTATTTGCAATCCACAGTCACATCTGTCTGCTATGCACGCCTGCCGGCTCGTGGTCATGTGTGATGCGCTGCTCACGCTGGAATGGGTGTTGTACTATCTGGAATATGGGGAGGAGTTTAGGAGGTTTTTTGCCGGACATGGCAGGTGTTTGGTAAGGCCGACGCCATCAGATTAGCGCACGGGCAATGTGGCACACTGTCTCCAAGAGAGGGGGGAGGATGTGCGAGAGAAACTGGAGGGTGGCAATTAAGGGGTTAAGGTTAAGGCGAATGTAATGAGTTAACACAATGGGGATAAAGTCAGAGAGCTGAGGGCAACAGATGGGAATAAACGGGCCATCAGTATGGAGTTATAGGCGCCTCTCTACAGTACCAGCTTATACGCCATGCCTTTGTCAAAGCAGCCTACATGCTTACTTAGTCTGTGCTATTTGCAATCGGCAATATCCTTGTTCTGCTCAATCCTACAAGAAAATGCATTTGTGCAGTGTTTGTGTTAAACAAGGGATTTGTTGACCGCATTATCATAATAAATAATGTAAACGTAATTTCTTTTTCTTCCCCCATCTCTATCTTTTCCACCTATTCTGCTTTCATCCCATAAACACTTAAAGCCCTTTAGAGGATCTGCAAAGTAATGCAGATAGCCAAACATGTTGCTCCAGGGCTTAACTCATTTCTCTTAGAATCCCTCGCTCCCTCTTTCTCTCTCTTTTCTTTGGCCGATGAATAGGCATGTCCAGTCAGCTGTCCTCGCATTGATTCATCCTGACGTCCCAACCAGCTCAGCACAAACTCCCTATGGCCGTGCCACTGATGCTGAGAGCCTGTGTGCAGTGTGTGATGTGTGTGCGTGTGTTATGTGCACTTGCATAAAAGATATCTACTGTGTGTGTGTGTGTGTGTGTGTGTGTGTGTGTGTGTGTGTGTGTGTGTGTGTGTGTGTGTGTGTGAGTGTGTGTGTGTGTGTGTGTGAGCTGCCTGTGTGCCTTGTTGCTGCACTGAAACACTGTGGGTGTAGTTTCCTGCCGGGTTCTGGAAATAGAATTTCCCCCTGAATTTGCTTGGCAAGATAATACAGCAGCCAACACACCAAAAAACATCTCATATACTCCCCCCTCCATCCCCCTTGTTGTTAGTAAGAACTGTCCATGTATAGCTCATCTCTGCAAAATTCGACTATTGTGGACTGTTAGAGGCAAGGATGTGTGGACCCCATGACTGTGCATGTGCCTGTGTGAGTGTGAGTGTGAGTGTGAGTGTGAGTGTGAGTGTGAGTGTGAGTGTGAGTGTGTGTGTGTGTGTGTGTGTGTGTGTGTGTGTGTGTGTGTGTGTGTGTGTGTGTGTGTGTGTGTGTGTGTGTGTGTGTGTGTGTGTGTGCATACAGTATATGTGCTGAAGTCATCCAAATATTTCAAACAACCAGCAGCGACCCTGTGCCAACATACCCCTGACTGGAGATATCATGTGACTGTCCTTATGCTAGTGTTCAAAGCCATAGTCACTTGCTAAGCCTCAGCTCCCATCTACCGTGTAGTGTCCAATAATCCTGTCTGTTTCCACTGACTGCAAACACAACTGTAGTCTAATTACAAATGGAGGAGATTTTTCCCCCTGTATCTTCAATTCCTTTTTATCTTAACTACAATTAACAAACCTGTGTCTGCTCCTGTGTGCACTGTGAATGCATTCATACTGTGAATGCAGTCATACAAATGAATCTTATTAATACTAAAGTATTTTATAATATAATTGATGAAGAAAATATTATCATAAAAATAGCAATGTCAAGTGCCTTGAGGCTCTGTGTTACAAAAAAAACTGCAAACGTCACTGCAAAAGTGAACCTTTTTTTTTTCCTGATTCCAAACAACAGTAGATAATGTGTAATAATGATTAATTAATTTTAGTACAGTAACTTTCAGAGCACTGTACAGTATTCATCCCCTTATACTATTTTGCATTCAGTCCAATGTGTGGTGGATATGATTGTCAATTTAGTTGTCAATTAATTTCACAGCTTTTTGATACAATGTGTGTGATTACATGCTCATTGGTATCCTAGTTTTGATCAAATTCGAGATATGAGATTATTTTTTCTTCAAATTAAATGTTTTTGCATTTAAAGGTAAATTGCTCCAAAATCATAAAGTTTATTTAAATGTTTTAAATCCAATTTCTGAAGCTCCCGTTTGCAAACAACAGCAGAGCAAATTCAACGTCATACTGGAAGTCATTTATATACAAAAAAAAAGGAAAGTCAAACGCAGACCGTTATCCATGTTGAACACATGTAAAGTCGGCTTCTTATATGTTTCCGAGCACCAAGCAGAAAATGTATGATCTGCGGATTCACTGCTGATGCACTTGAGGATATCTACCTCGGTACCTCCAGATGTAGGTGGACTCGACACACACTCTACCCAGCACAAGTTAGCCATCTCAACTTTCAAGCCTGATGCACCTTACACTGAGCAAATAAGCTTCTACCTGAAATTCACAAAAATGGAAATATTACTCAAATGGTTGTGACGGATTTACAACATCACTGTGACCACAGAATGACCAAGTTACAACAAACGAGGGCTAAAAATAAACTAAAAAGTTGCCATAGAAAGAGACAAAGAGATGTCCCATTTACAACAAGCAATCTTGCACTAGTTTCCTATTAACAGACACACTGCTGTGTGTTGTCCATGTTGACAGAATAATGAGCACAATTTGACTGACACTAACTCAACCTCACAATTTGGCACCTATATATAATTTGGGCAAAACTCATAGATAGTATTCACGATAATCAACACTTCCTAGAATGACTTAATTGCATGAAAAGCAGAGAAGCAGCACAGTACTGTGGGGGAACAGCCTAATGTACCTAAGAGATTAGACAGCCATGAGCTCAACAGTCACAAGCACGGACAAACTTGCGCACATCGGTTCCCATCCCCCTCCTTGTCCAACTCCCCACTCGGTTACACAACATATACAGGGATTACTCTTCATAGCATGAGATGAGCTGCTCGATGAGTGGCCTTTTATCATGGATGAACCCTCGGTGCTCCGAAGCACACGGGGGAATTGACAAAGTGAAGAAAAGATACTTGGCAGAGATTGTATCTGTTGTGTAAACTCTACATAAAAAAACAAACTCAAGATGTCTCATCACGCAGACATCAAACACTAACTGAATGATGCCAGTAAAAGCAAAGAAGGCGAAGATGAAGAGATGTGATTTCGAGAGGCATTTTCGAATGACTCCTGCAGTTTTGCCTTCTATTACTGACATTGAAGTATCGGCTGCGGTAGGTCTGAGGATCCACTACGAGCCCACTCTCTTTTCAGTGTGGATTGGCCAGTGTGGGAGACACTGTAGTATAATCTGCCGGCATTAACTTGCTCTCTAAAAAAAGCACTCTCGACAGGGATTAGATTATCATGGCAAGGTCAGCTCAGACTCGCTCTGACTGTCTCCCAGTATGTCTATCAGTCTTTCACTCCATCAGTTTTCCTGTCATCTTTTGTTCTACCAGGTGTACATTTCAACACTGTCACTACATTCAATCTCATTTACATATTATAGACCACACTTGATTAAAAAATCCCAAAACAAAACGAAAAAACAGAGCAGATTAACAGATAAAAAATACAGGACGTTGTGTGGTACAGTGCCATCCAAAACTAGAAGCCACAGAAAAACTATATAAATGATTTGTGTTAGATTAAAGTGAGATTAGGTCAGATTAAGAAACGGTTTTGCTCATATGGTTTGACCGGTAAAGTGAGACTGTGATATTCACACTTGATTCTCACAAGGTGAAATGGAGCAATTTCATGATTGATGACACCTTCAGTTTGAGTCTTGATGTAAGATTGGAAAGAGCAATGTTATCGATAATCCCAAATTAAAAGGTACATTCCTTTCATTTGGTTGACATGGCAATAGAGCTGCAGCTAATGATTATTAAACAAAAACAGGGAACAAGCTAGTAATCACATTTTATGAGAACCAGAATACAAAAACCAAAGGAATTAAGTTTACCATCACAGAAAAGAAAAAAACAATTAAATTCAATTAAAGCAACCAATTCAATTAAATAAAAGACTTATAAGAGGTGGAACATTTTATTTTATTGCAAAAAAAAGTTTTATAATGATCATATCTTTGCCAATTGATCTTAATTTCCGGACTTGTTTTGGCTTCACGTGGCAATTAAGTAGTATACCTGTCGAACCTTTTACATTGAATGGTTGTGGTTGGTTGTTGATCAAATGACTAATGAGAATAAAAATCACTGAATTCAGTGTTGCTCCCATTTTGTCATAAATTATCTATTGCGATGAGGTAACTTCATCTTAACGTGGCTGGCAGTGGTCTCTGTTTCAAATGAAGGTTTTACGTGTCGGGTCAGAAATGTCTTCTTACACACAGAGTGCGGTATGATACCCGTCCCCTCTGTGCAATACTTTTGTAGTCAACAATGATTGGAGTGTTTATCTCTTCTGTGATTTAGATAAGAATTTGGGGATTATTCATAATTTGAAAATGTAGATCTTTATCAAATGCATAAATTCAAAATTCTCACATTTCAAAGAAGATGTTGATTTGTTTGTAGTACGACAACATGATGTCTGTAATTTCCTAGTCTCTGCTATGATTAAGGTAAGGATTGAAGGGTAAGGCGATACCTGCTTAGCGATTTTACCCTGGAGCAAAAGAATGACAGCTGGCAGCAGGGTCTGGATTAGGTTTCCCAAAGGGGTATTGCATCTTTTACACCACCGCCTCTCTGGAGTAGAATGGGCCGATAGTAACCCGACTCCCGCAGACCCATCCAATCTCTTCTCCCTCTGTCTCAATGGGGCCAAGCAGAAGGGATCTGTGAACGCCTTACTCATCCCTCCCATCTTCCATCTGGACATTTTGCCCGGTGTTCGCACTCCAGTTTCTCCACTGGAGACTTAAAGGGCAAGGTCTTTTTTTCTGTTCATCCAGGAACCTGTCTGAGTCATGCCGAAACCCATACAATAGTTACTTCCACTAATGTTTTGTTGTGGTGAGTGAGATATTAAAAAAGAGGTGCTGCTTTGAGTAGTATTTGAATAAACAATGGCGAAGTTCCATTTTCAAAACATATTTTAGCTATGTTTAGACTAATCTTAACATGACTAACAGCTATGTTCAATAAGTTAAGTCTATAAAATGCCTGAAAGCAGTGAAAAATACCAATCAAATTGGCAGACACCCAAGTTGACATTTAAATGTTGCGGTTTGCCGACCAACAGTCCTACACCTAAAGATGTTCATTTTACACTGACATGAACACATAAAAATGCAGACGTATATTTGGAAAGCTGAAACTTGTACCATTTTGTTGACAGTTGAGCTTTTTTAGCTCTAATTTAGTCAGATGTAGTCACTTTAAGTTGTATAATGCTAAGACAACATGGGAGAGACAGCTGGCATGTTACGATGCACTCCAGCATGTGTTGGTCCCTTGATATGCTTTGCGGTTATAACATTAGGAGAGACTCAGCAATAATTGGCACACTCATAGAAGCAGAATTATGACCCTATGCAGTTGCATTCAAGTGTAATTCTTACAGGTTGAAACATATTAAGAATTGAAAATGCTTGGATGCTAATGATAAATTCCCACCAAGGTAGACAATAAAGTCCAATCTATTAACCATGCTTCTTTGTATCATTCAGTTTGATCACGAAAATAAGACAGAGACAGGTGAAAACATGGGCCCAAACAGGCCTACGTTTTACCTTCAGACATAAGTGTGACAAGGTATTTCAATGGTTAAAGGCTTTATGATTGCATTTTAAGATAAATGTTTTGGAGGTGTTGGCAGTGAATGGGGAAATATCAAATGTGTTGATATAGTTGCTGTAATTCACTGGCATGCCTTACGTTTTCAAATGTTGAGCAAACTCCATAATTTGTTATGCTGTGTGTGTAGGATAGGATAGGTTTAGGATATTTTGGAAGTGAACCTCCGTCCCATGCTGTGTTTACCTACAAAATGCATCCACGATAACAACTGCATAAGGACTTTGACCTGTTTTTAATCCACCTACTTCTCGTTGGGGTTTCTCTCTTTACAATGTCCTCTCCTTGTCCTCTGTACATTGCAGAACATTTTGGTCTGGATTAGTATACATTGGCTCTCATTTTTTTGTTTTAACTGCAGTGTCCATTTGATTATTTTTCTAAACATGAAGCGGCATTTTGGTTGTTCTCTTTCACTTCAGATTTAGGGAAAAACAAAATGATCACATGAGCCCTTTGTCACATTAGGGAGGGAGCAGCCCCAAAGTGGAGATGGCCTTACCCCGCACATCTTCCTGTCTGCTCTGTCTGCAGTGCACCCCTCCCCCCTTCCAGCAACAAGCCCCTGTCCAGACCCCCAGTCTCCTGACCTAATCTGGATGATTAAATCATTTTTCTTTAGCACAAATTTGGTCCCCCTGCTACTGCTACTCGTGTCTGGTAGTCGTCGCACACCCTCCCCTTATTGATCGTCATACTGAGGAGATTACCCTAATAGCTGGGATTACCTCCCCACATGTTGGTTGACCACATACAGGGGGGAGGGTGGTGGGGGGGGGGGGGCATGGTGCATGTTGTGCATGATGTGCAAGTGTATAGAGGGAGGAGGAGGGAGAATTAGAAAATCTGGGTTTGTTTATTGTCTTTGAGTACGAGAACATATAAGATACACTACGTCCACCATTTCCGATTGTCAGTGGGGTGTAATTAGACTCTTTTCAGCCTACAATACAACAATCTGTACAAAAGCTAACACCAATGACAAGTCATGAGTCAACAGCTTTTTATCAGAGGGGCAGACAAACAACACCCCGAAGACCTATTTGACACATATTTGTCCTCTTGTGCTCATTAACCCCACTACACCCCCAGGGGTTTAAAGGCCAGTGGCAGTACCTTGCAATGCTTTTTTGACCAGAGATGAAAGACTGCATGAATTGAAAACAATCTTAATAATTGGATCAGCCGGTTATCATGCAAAATAATTAAGATAATGCCAATTTTTTGCTTTTTTCAATGTTGTGTAATTGTAAATGAAACGTCTTAACAAGCTATTTGAAGGTATCAACTTGGGCAATGAGAATGTGACAGATTCTCAATATAGTATATTCTGAATTTGTGTGCACTAAACAATTAATATATAATGGATACATGTTGGTTGCAGCTATGCCATTAGCTAATCACATGTTTTTTTGAGACACGCTCTGATAACAATGAGTAGGCTACAACTGGCCAGCATTGTCCCATCCACATGTTTCACAACCAGCTCGGTTGGACAAGTGAGGTTTTGGGTGGCTGCTTGCTGAGGTGTTTTAGTTTTCTGTTTCTTACAAGTGCCAGAGGTTAAAGCAGCTAGAAATCAAGACGTAGTTACCAACAGAGAGGCAGGCAGAGAGCTAAAGAGACTGGAGGCCATTCAGACAGTGCAAAAGGAATTCCGTTAATCCGTCGCTGATCCGGTACAATGGCAGCCTTGTTGTCTGTCCCGTTTGCACTCACTTAACACAAGTTTGCCTGCGTTGACAATGTTCACTGATAGCCAGTTTACAGCTGTGCCGACCCGCCGTAAAGATAACAATAATAGCCCAGGAGTGGGCCAATGATGGTGAGGATAATGTGGGGGAGATCGTGTCAGGAGGAGATAGTAGCAGCCAGCACGAGACTCAAGAGGACACACGAACTACACTTTAGTCGAGTGTTTCACTATTAACTGACATCCATGTTACGGACTAACTAACCGATGGTGAAGCTAACTTTCGCCCACACAAACAGAGCACCGCCACTTGTACGAAGTGACCGAGCCGCTGCAGCATCCCTCCGCTGTCTGACACAATTTATTGTGTTAGTTTAACCGTCGCTTAGCTTCACTTCTTACCTTTAACGTTAGGCAGCAGGTCGCTCCTGAAGAATCCCCAAACGACGGCGAAGCTGCGGTTAAAAGATGAACACTTGTCGAGAAATCAGGACGCCATCCTTCAGTGGGTCGTTCATCTCGCTCTCTTTCTCTCTCTCTCTGAAACTTCACTGGCTTTCAATCACAGCGGTGCACCTGAACCGCAGTCCCGTCCTCCTCCAGCAGCAGCAGCAGAAGCCGTCGATATTGGGGACAAGAGTGACGCGAGAGATAACGTTATTAACGTTAATAACAAGAGCGAGTGATCTCTGCGTGCACGCGCGGCACTGCCTCGTTCACTTCAACTGAGCTAAAAAGAAGTGACCGGTGGGCGCGCGCGAGGAACAATCATTTAGATTAACGTTAATTTACTCGGGATTATGTGGTAGGCTAACGAATAGTTATATACAAAGGTGAATGTAGGCTTTCAGTATGCCCCCGGCATGTGGCGTTCATTCGGCACACAACCACTAGGTCAACAAAGTTTGATCAATCAATAGGCTATGTCAAATAATTTCAACACACTACAAGAAATAGGCTACCATAGTGTCGCGTGCCGTGACTGTTACAAGTGGGAAGTATTTCAAAGTAGCCTACTTCAATAGCCTACATCATTAAGGTGTAGGAAACGCAACAAAACAAATGTTAGCTCTCTTGGGCATTCAGTGTTTTAAAGGGAAATTTCACTTTAAAAGTAGGCTAAGTAGGCCTATATGCTTATAGTTTTTCTAGCAATACCTAACCAAAGCCTCTGACATTAGGACAACTTTAGCCTAATGTCAGAAGCGGGAGGGGGAGGATCTTTGTTTGTGAGCCCCTCCGCCCTGGTCACTGATTCATATTTTAAGTAGGCCTAGCATTATATTGTTTATAAACACTTGATATATGGTTGCCTAAAGTAGCAGATGCCTTTAACTAATTCACAGTAGGCAGGCCTATCATTTAAAGTCCTGTAAGCTATTGGCACATTTTAGGCTACTATAGCCTATAATATTCTGATCATATTTTACACCAAGCTCAAAGCCTATACTGTAGCCTACTACTTAAAATACCACATTCAATTAGCAATTTAAATATCACTTTTAAAATATTCATATAGGCCAATAAGAATAGCTATGTATTGCTATTGTATCTAGACCTTGTATACTTTCTGGAAGTGTTAAAAAATACCCTACTGCTCCAGGATTTCCATTAACCAACATAAAAAATACAAGAGTAGGCTATATAGTCTACCCACCACAGTAAACCAGACTACAACACTGATTTTTCAGCTAGGGTCCACATTAGCCTTTACTGCAATAAAGCAAAATGTTACAAGAAAAGCTGTATTGACCTGTGATTGAACTGTAAATGTCCTCAGCTGTTAGCATATTGTGTTGCTTACAATACATTGTTTCAGGAGGTTTCGTCCTGATAACAAACCCATTCTTTTGGAATGCCCTTAATTATGTGTGATTGTGCATGTACTGAATGCGCTAATGAGTGTGGTGGTGCTCCGGTATGTTGAGGCTGTGTAAACAATGACACCTACCCAACATCTTCTTAGTATTAATCTACCATATATCATATAAACAGTGGTGGGCTCAGGCTTCGGGGTGGGTGGTGACAGGGAGGGGTGGACTCTCTTTTTTTTGACAGCAGTTGCATTCACTGGGGCACCAGTTAAGATTGAAATAGTTTAATTGTTTGACTCAGGTTTGAGGTATAATTACTATGTTTCTATAGAAAAGACGCACAGGGAAAGCAAACACATTTTCTAGCATTTATGGATATGTTGCTGCATCATGTTTTCTTCACTGGAAGAGCACCTTAGATGTTTTTAAAGGCACTGTCTTTTTGTGTGTTCTGTTCGAAGTCTCTCCAGATGACAGGAAAGCAATTTCTCTCATGTTTAAAGGTTGCAAACAAAACAACCACATCAGGGTCAACACCCCCAGCTGGGTGTTTCAGGCCTTTACTCCTAGTTTACCACCAAGAAACAAGAGGCCATGCAAGGCGGTAATCCACACAGTAATCTCCCAAAAGAAAACAATATCAACATCTCTTCAGTGCCAAGGCACAACCCAAGGCAAACACACAACATAGATCGGACTTCATCAATAGGATTTCACCCTGTAAAACAAGCAACACAAATGACCTCCTCACTGTCAGAAATTGTGTGAACAAAATCAGCAGTGTCACGATTATCCTTTACGTGACGATAATTAAAAAATAAAAATAAAACGTCCCCACACTTATAGCTCTGTTTTTCTCAAAGATGTCTGCTGGTTCAACTTCAAGATCGATTATTCAGTTAATTCCAAACAACAAACTGAATTCAACCAAATATCCACTTTTTCTTTTCCATTTTGGAAATCCTGCCAATGACAGTAAGAATAACCCACAACAAGATCCATACAAAAGCTTATTAATGGATCTTTGCACCAAATATATATGTTTCCATTTTGTAGTAGTTTGGTCCTTGCAGACAGTAGAAAAGTATCCAGAACAAAAACTGAAAACAGTTCTACTTCAAATATATTATGCATGTTTAAAACATGTATTTAAAAGGCTACCAAAACTGACAATATAGGAAAACAATGTCTACCACCAAAGAGAATTGAGCTTCTCCTAACTACATTGCTGGTTTAAGTCTGCTTTGATTTCCAAGTCAGAAAGTCAAGACTTCTCACAACGAGATTTACTATGTACAAACTAAGTCTAAATATGTTGCAATTATATCACACAGAGGCTGGCTGGTCATAAATGCTGTTGCTGTTTTTCAAAGTGTTTATAATGTGTTCATAATCTTAATTTACAAAGGTAGGATTTGTGTTTGCTCCTTTTATATGATATATTCCTTCCCTGAACAACTTCTCTCCCCATCATCCAGCAAACGGGCTTATGCTGCTTGTTGTTAGGTCGGACATCTGTCACCAGAGGGCTCACTTCAAGAGGAAACCATATAGGGACTGTGCTGGAGGGCGCTGATCTGGTCTCCTCCTTCTCCTGTGTTGTATTCTCTTTTCACAAAGGGTGGCGACAAATTCACATCACTAACTGTTCATTCACATTCCTCAAATAATTCCCCCAGAACTCCTTGTGGCACAACTCTGGGAATGACCCGGCTCAGTTTTATGCAAAGTTTGAAGCAAAATTATAAAATGTTCTAATTGCAGAGCATAGTTTTCTTGCAATGGGGATCAACTAACTATAAAGTCCAAGGTTTAGTGCCATTGATAAGATGACATCGTCTTTGTTTCTCATGCTTCCAGATATCGAGGTCAAGAACGTTATTATTATACTGTATAAGCTATCAGTGACATTTCTGTGAATTTTCATACTAATGCAGTATTGATAAGAAACAACAGCAATTCACACATGCAGAAAAAAATAATAATTTAATGGAATAATTAGCAGTGAAAACGGTGAAGTGATTAAAACACATTAATATCCAAACAGCGAATGGTGCATTTAAGGTTCAAAAGGATTTGATTTAAGAGGTGTTATGAGAAGGGTGTGGCAAGGATGGGTCATTTTCAGCCACGCATAGCTCCAGGGAAGACGCGGTGGGTCGCTAGTCCAATCATAAATCCAGACTGAACTGGACTGAAGTACCGCCACAACTGTTGGGTGAATTAAAAGGACATTTAGTGCATACTCTCATGGTGCATATGAATATTATTTCAACATCATTTAGATAAATTGCCAAGAAAGATGGTACAGACATTCAAATCCCCCTAAGGATGAACTGTGATTACTTTGGTAATCCCTTCAACTTTTTCTCCAGCTATCTCCATCATCAGGACAACATTTAATTTGTATAATTATTTGGGTTATAATTGAATATCTGCTAATCTAATGACATTCCCAACGTCTCAGCGGTAGTTAGTGCTTAGTGCTGATTAGCAAATGTTGGCATGATAACGCTAAGATAGTAAACATCATACCTGCTTATCTAGGATGTAAGCAGTTAGCATGGGCACTGTAAGGGTGTTGGCTTGTTGAGCTTTTATTGTAGCTTTAAAGCACTTCTGTTTGCAAGCTTTGCTCAAATGTAACAGAATTCACCTACCAGCCACACCGGCGTCATCCATTCCCAGCCTTATATTTTAATATACTGAATATATAAAATTATGCCTAATGGGGACTGTGGGTTTCCTACTCACTTCTTCAGTCTCTGCTTGGGGCCATTTAGCCCTGCTCACCATTTTGAACAGTTCAGTCATTTTACTGTGAGGACCAGACCAACGTTCAAGTTCCCATGGTCAAGAGTTGAGTTTCCCAGCAAACGAGACACAACAACACCATTGTTTTCTCAATGAGTTGTCTATGAGTGAGCATAGAAGTTGAACAGTTCAGTCACTTTACCTTCATTACCAGTCCGAAGACAGAAGCAAAGATAGGGGCCAGGAAACATTATGGGGAAGATTTTATTGACAGACAATTTTAGGTATAGAGAGACCACACCAACAAACAGTGGTGGTGTTGGAAGAAGGACTGCTAGGCAAAACTTGCCACGTAAGGAGGGTCCCACTGTCGCTATACAGCATATTGTTAATAATGAATTGGTACAACACTGTTATCTTCCGGGTGAAGGTGATAGACCACCGGTGCTAAGCTTTTTGTCGGTTATATCTATTAATAGCATATTCAAGGAACATGGCATGGAGTTGTTCACACTACAAATTTGAATGAATGTTGCAAAAGAAAAGCACAAGAGACTTTATTGGATTCTGTATTTATTATAGCATGATTCAAATAAAACTGCGCCATAGGAAGACATTCTTGTTGAAACTAGCATGTTGTTTCTGCAGCCAGTAGTTGATGTAAACATGAACAACCTGGGAGCACTGTATGTTTTGTTCAAGCCAGTTTATGAAGATGGCTCAGTTTAGACAGACCAGCATTAATCAACTTCCCCACTCTTCCGCCTATTCCAAGATAATCTCATTTAGTCGTTCACTGCCAATGTTTTTTCCACTATCAACAATTTATAATGAAGAGTCATCTGTGCTCCTCAATCTAATCTTGAAGCAACCGCCCAGATATAAATAGAAAAAAAAACAAATTGGCTTTGCTTCACTTTGGTTTTGTGTTTTTATCACCTTTAAGGTCCTGTAAGTGCCTTTAATGCCACCATCAATATGATTAATCACATTGGTAGGCCTACTTGCAATCTCAATGCAAAAACGCAAAGGCTGATTAACCCTTTAAAATAAACTTCTTTCTCTTGACAAAGAATACTTGTGAGTTCTGTTAAGAAAATGAACGTGGAGGCAAAGAACGGTAAGAAATGTTAGTGAAAATATAGTTCACAACAGATTTTGGACTTCATTTGATGTTGAAGTCAAGACTAAAAAATAGGTTTTGGGAAAAATGTATAAACAGAGGGAAGTTTTGATTTTCAGTAAGAAATTACACTCAACAAAAATATAACACTTTTGTTTTTGCTCCCATTTTTCACGAGATGGACTTAAAGATCTAAAATTCATTCCAGATACACAATTGTACCATTTCTCTCAAACATTGTTCACAAATCTGTCTAAATGTGTGATAGTGAGCACTTCTGCTTTGCTGAGATAATCCATCCCACCTCACAGGTGTGCCACATCAAGATGCTGATCTGACATCATGATTAGTGCACAGGTGTGCCTTAGACTGTCCACAATAAAAGGCCACTCTGAAATGTGCATTTTTTTGCTTTATTGGGGGTCTGGGGACTCAGAACGAGTCAGTATCTGGTGTGACCACCATTTGCCTCATGCAGTGCAACACATCTTCTTCGCATAGAGTTTATCAGATTGTCAATTGTGGCCTGTGGAATGTTGGTCCACTCCTCTTCAATGGCTGTGTGAAGTTGCTGGACACGGCTTATGGTGGAGAAATGAACATTCAATGCACGAGCAACAGATCTGGTTGACATTCCTGCTGTCAGCATGCCAATTGCACGCTCCCTCAATGCTTGTGGCATCTGTGGAATTTTGCTGTGAGACAAAACTGCACATTTCAGGGTGGCCTTTTATTGTGGACAGTCTAAGGCACACCTGTGCACTAATCATGATGTCAGATCAGCATCTTGATGTGGCACACCTGTGAGGTGGGATGGATTATCTCAGCAAAGCAGAAGTGCTCACTATCACACATTTAGACAGATTTGTGAACAATGTTTGAGAGAAATGGTACAATTGTGTATCTGGAATGAATTTTAGATCTTTAAGTCCATCTCATGAAAAATGGGAGCAAAAACAAAAGTGTTGCGTTTATATTTTTGTTGAGTGTACCTCGAAAGTGACTTCAAGTGGAATGAGTGGAAATTGTAGTTTGTGGTTAGTATTGCCTCGTTCTGATTCTTTACAGAACACATGAAAAATATTAGTTACTGACATTTTTCCAGTCAGAAGCTGTGAACCACCCCCTCCTTCACATGTGCTTTAAGATGAAGCAAGATGGCAAAAAATAAATAGATAGATACATAAAAGCTTTAAGAGTCTTAAAGCTTTAAGTCTTAATAGCTCAAGGTCACTGAAGTGTACAATTTAAGTCTCAGAAATAGGTGTTAAAGAAGCTTTATTCTGGTCAGCTCAGAAGATGTTTTGGGAGAATTGTTTGTCTTGAAGCAGAAATACGTATTGATCCTTCATAGAGGAAAACAGAACAGCAGCACAGGTGAAACATGTATTACCACTCAACTCTCATAGTCACGTCCTGAGATCAGGGTGTTGACCTTGTGCAATGCACATTTGATTTTACAACATCACTTGCCGCATGTTATTATGTTATTATTATCGTGTGTGAACATTTTACTAGATACTAAATCATAAACAAGTAACTATAGTAACCTTTATCATAGTGTCTTTCCTCCACAGCATACACTCTCTAAGTCCACCGGGTTTGAGCTCCATGCATGTTAATGTTTTGGGTCTGTGCTGAACATGTAACCACTATGACCTTGGTTCCTAGGGAGATGAGACTTTATGTGTGTAAGAAAGAAAAAACAGTAGGGTGAAAATCGTGTCCATGGAAGGGCTGCATGGATGAAAGCAATGTTGTAAAATGAATTGATTACATCACACTCTCTAAATTCGGCAACCTGAATGTTCCATTATGTTGCAGGGACATAACGTGAAAACTTGAAAATGTTATGACAGCTAATGTTTAGCCATTAAATAAATATTTTACGTGTTACAGACATGTGAGGGAGAGAAAAACATGCAAATAAAACCCAAACAGCAGCTGCCCAGCCAATACCCCCATTTCCCATCAAATTTAAGTCACTGCAATCATTTCTCTTTTGGTTAATTAATCCTTTGTTCATCACCTTTATTTTCTGTGTTTCAGTAGTGCCATTGAAGGTTGTTTGTAGTCAGAATATGCACAGATAGAAATATAATGGGTGGAGCATGAATTCAGGGTGGGTGTCACCCACATACTTGTTGTTATCCTCCGTCAAGATAGTTCCATGTTTTGCAGCAGGAGCTGGAGGCTACAAAACTAACTGTCGAAAGCTGTAAATTGACCACCTCTTTGAGATTCAGGTGAGAATTAGAATTTCTTCTTCATTTAGCTGTGGATATACGTTTAGAAATTTGGACAGAGTTCAAGAGCTTAAACATGAACATTCAGTTTATTCATAATACTGTTTTCTGCCTGACAAAAGACGTTTCTAAAAGAGACATTTTTGGATTTTGTTGTTTACTGCATTGTTTATCAATCATAAGGTTATGAATAGATGGAAAGAGCTGAACTTCAGTTAAGTGGCACATTTAGCTTGAAAGTTTTATTTCAATATTTTGAGTTAAAAAAAAGAAGATCAAAAGAATAACACAATTTAATCCTAGTTGCTACCCTGTAACCTTTGCTGGTCTTTACACTTGGCTCACAAATACAGAAAATCCAAGTTTTGGGATGATATGGGTCATTTTATGGACTTGTAAATTGCCTATAGTACTTAAAAATGTATCTGAAATACCTCATGACTGCTAAGATCTGAGGAGTAAATTATTTTATTTTTTTAAAAGCTGGTGATCTGGAAATGTCTTGCAAAAATGTATGATTTTTATAAATTGGAACCAAAAGACATAATCATTTTACAATGCATCTGCTGAATTACTTACTTACTTTAATCTTATTTCTATCCTTAAGATCAACATTTATTTTTAAGATAGTAATCATGCAAACTGCCAAAAGGATTTATGTGATTTAATTTTGCATATGGAACTCTATATTTAAAAAGTTTATCACTTTGTGTTTTACTAAATGAGGAACAACATGTTGGTTATCTGGTAGATTATATTATATACTGTATACGTATATTTACCTTTCTAACAAATCCAACATTTATGTTTCTTCTGTAAACAATAACAATACTTAGTCACACACATGATTGTGCCTGGCAATTCATTTATATAGATTACTGTAGATTGTATTATGGAGACATGATTGGACGGTGAAAAAATTACTCCGGAGGACTTTTGACAGACATTTCACTTCAAAGGGTGAAATTATATCAATCACTTCATCTTTTTAGCCATATTTTCCTTCCAGAGAAGTTTGATTCTTTGAGATCCGAATTGGATTATCAAACTCTGCGGGTAACACTTTAGTGTAATTGGTTTATCTGACAGGTCTAATGTACTTATTTACTCATTAACCGCAGCGCCTATTATGTAATAATCATTTCCTCTGTCCTTCCAGGGATAGATGACTGTCAGCTAATAAACAGACAACCAGAACATTCGTCTTTTTTTCTTCTTTTTTTTGTTATTGGCCCAAAGAGGAAAAGCGGAAACATCTTGACTTATTGCTGGATAACCTTTACCCTCTGCAGAGTTTTGCCTTCAGGATTGCAACATGTCAGAAGCTGACTTCAACAGGCTTGAGTTCTTCAACAACCTCCTGAATGGTTGCAGTGGAGGTCCATCTTGTAATTACTCCCACCTGATTTTCCAATACAACACAAGCTTTGGCAGTGGGCTGGAGATCCAGGATGATGGATCCCCCTGGCTAAGAATAGTCATCTCTGTGGTCTACTTTGTCGTAGCCACAGCGGGGGTGTTGGGGAACTTGTTAGTCATGTTCCTGCTGTATTTCACTCACACCATCACAACAGGCACCATCAACTTCTTTGTGTTCAACTTGGCTTTGGCTGACCTTCTCTTCTCTCTGGCCTTGCCGTTTTGGGCCGTGGACATTGCGATGGACTACAGTTGGCCCTTTGGCTTGACCACGTGCAAGGCCGTGTCCCTCCTCACCGGGCTCAATGTCTTCGCAAGCTGCTTTTTCCTGACGGCCATGAGTGTGACCCGGTACTGCTTTGTGGCCACCGCTCTCAAACCCAGCGCCTCCCTTTGCAGCAGAGCCTGCACGTCCCCATTGGCGACGGTTTTCATCTGGGCTGCAGCGCTCATAGCAGCGGTGCCCCGAGCTGTGTTTGCTGACCTGAGACAAGTGGGCAGTGGCAACGACACAGCGTGCCTGCTCCGTTTCCCAGATGGCACGGCCTGGCTCGGGATAAACCAGCTCCTGCGATTGGTGCTGGGCTTTCTGCTGCCCTACGCCACCATCATCCTCTCCTACCTGCTCCTGCTGCGATTCCTCTGTCGACACAAGCTGAAGGGCAGCAACACCCGGCGAAAGACCGACATCTCCAAGTCCGTGGCAGTGGTGGTCCTCTCGTTCTGCGCCTGCTGGTTCCCCTACAACCTCCTCACACTGTGGAGCGTCATGATCCAACTGGACATTGTCGATATCAGCCCCTCGTTCTACCTGGCTCAAACCTACTTTTTCCCTCTAGCCAACTGCTTGGCGTTCACCAGTAGCTGCTTCAACCCCGTCATCTACTGCCTGGTGAGAAAAGAGTACCGCGTGGCGCTTCACAATGTGCTCTTAAAGTTGAGCCTGGCCATTATGTCCAAGATGCCCTATAGCATTAATTCCGGAGAGGAGGGGTCGGGACAAGCAGGCCAGCTGGCAATTCCGCTTCACAACATGGACAGTGAGACAACCGACACAAAGAGATATGGACCTTTGACAACACTTCCAACAGTAGTGTCCACAGTGTGAAGCAGGTCGAATTGATTGAGAATGATGATTGTATTTTTAACACCTGAACTTTAAAGGTGCACTATGTAACTTTGGATGTGTCCTTGAAGTGAAAAATGTCTAAGGTACATTGTCATAACTGAATAAACAAACTTAACTAACAGGAAAATTAGATCCCCGAACACTGATTGAAGGTAGAAAGCTGAATGATGATATAATTATTCAATAATAAGAATTACATTTATATGTTTTGTAAACTTTACTGCAGGCTTTGCACATGTAAACAAATCCCCCTCTCCTAAACTGCATAGTACACCTTTACGTTTTATTCAACAGTTGTTTTTTGGTTGTATGCTTAAGAAAGACCTGTCTTATCCTCTAAGGATGTACAGATTGTATATTTTAGATTGGTTATGAATAAGCTACATATTAAACACACCTTAGCTTTTGTGGGTCTTGAATTTTACAGTTTCAGCTGTCTGGGTTGACTTGTGAAGGCACAGTGAAGGCATGTTAAAAGCTTCTACTTCTAATTCTACTACAAATGCAGTGTCCCTCTATTCATTTTCTTTTTCATCTTTTTGGTATTGTTGTATTGTACTATATAATAGTAAACTGTTGTATAAAGCTAATGTACCCATGTCTGTTACTGCAGTTTGGAACATTTAATATTACTGCACTGCATTGTGGTCGTCTTGTCCAGGTGTAAAAACATTTTTGTCATTTATTTGAACAAGAATTATGAAATAAAAAATGTCCTAAGATGTACTTTTTACTACTTATTGTGTGTTTGCATGTCAACTAGTCCAATAACAAGTTTACCTCATAAAATGTCCAGTTAACATAGTAGTAAATTCCTAATAAATAATCAGTTACATCTTTGTTTAAAAAAACCCACATGCATTGGAGAGATAAGGCATAGAACTGTGTTGTATATAATGTCAATGATTTTGGAAATACATGGGCAGCAGATAAATCACAAGAGGATTACCATTCTGTCTCAAAGCTTTCAATTCCAGATAGTTTTTGGCAAGTGCTGAATAACGTGATATCAAACTTATTGTGTTGCAAACTGGGAAGACTCATATTAATGACTTAATGTCTGAAAATATTGCATTGTTGTACGTTGCATCTTGAATTTCTACCTTAAATATGTAACAAATGTAAATGATTAGCATTGTGTAATCCCAGCTCACCACAAGATGGTGGTGTGGTTCATTTAAAAAAAAATTATAATCTGGCTAAAAATCATCCCAACGTCATGATAATATTTTAGGTCTATTTTCTTTCAAATCATTAAGATGGATATATTATTAATTATATATATAAAAAGATGCTTTGGTACTTAAAGTAAAAGATCTTCAATGCGGGATTTATTAGTTTATTCAAATCACTCGAAAAAATCACCTGAAAAATGAATACATTCCCTTTGTTCAAACAAAACAAATCATATCAATCAAGTATACGTACACTGATAATAATAATTACAATCGCAATCATACCTACAATTACTATCATTATAAATAAAACTACCAACATTAAACATCCACCACACAACATCAGGGGACTAGAGGGTATGGCTTATTCATGGGGCATGGCTTATTTCGAAAGAAATGTCAAGTAAACTAAGGTAGTACATCCAGTAGGCCCGATTCAAGTCAGAAATCCCACCATCTATATATCTGTGACACAGTAGTTCAATTGTGCAGAATAATAGCTGCCAAGAATAAAATACTTTGTTTTCAATCCAAAAACGCTATAAATCCATTTTGGAAACACAAATATGTCGATAGATGTAAAATACCCTCCTTTAAAATATTCAACATATCTCATTTCATGTATTAGGTCCTGCTTTAGCTGCAGCAAAGCGGCAGTTTTTATCCCTTGGTTCAACAAAGGCTTCATACATCCTCTAAAATGTCATGATTATGTAAACATAGAGCACTTGTTTCAACAGCATCTTCCAATAATAATCCTCACCAAGTTTTATTACCCTGGAGCATCTGTCGTGTTTTTCAATTGGACTAAGAAACGCAACTCAATTCCCTTGTTATGTAACAAGTAATACAAGAGAAGGGGCACACTGAACTGTTTATATGGATGAGATGAGAGGAAACACCCAAAATAAATGCAGTAGTAGTTGCCTTTGCACAGACTCCCTCTTTCCATGTGCTTTTTGTGGTGTGTTTGGCTTTAATTCTCATTCGCCAAAGATACTCGCAATACAAGTATTCCTTTTAAAGGTCACATATTATGCTAAATGCACTTTTTAAATGTGTTCTAACATATCCATGGGTCCACAGTGTGCCTAGAGACTGCCAAAATATTTAAAAAAATAACACTCTCCTTTTCTCACAATCCCCCTTTCTGAAACCACCACCCCTCCCCCACCCAATATACTCCAGTCAGAATTTTCCCCTTTTCTGACCTCACAAACTGGAAAGCCAGAAGCTTCCACTGTGCAGCCCACACCCCTATTTCTTATTGGTCCACGGCCCTGACAGACAGAGGGCGAGGCGTATCTGGCTTCGCTTCCGGACAGGGGGCGGGGGCAGCGCAAAGATTGTATATTTACGAGGGGAGCTGCAGCTCTTTTTAAAAAATAGGCCATTGTGAGATTAGCTGAACTTCAGCATAGTACAATAAATTATCTGAAAGTTTTTTTCAGCAAACAATTAAAGAAAAACGTATTAGTGACCACTAAGACCATATCATATGGTGTATAATAGTACCGAAAAGTGTATAATATGGGAGCTTTAACACCAGTTGGAGGAATACCCGGACCACATTCAATCTAATCCTGAAGTTAAAAAAGGGAGGTTTGTGTGATGGTAACGGCACTTAAATACAATAGTTAACAGGACAAATTAAAAATCGTACGTGTGATGTCAGAAGGTTCATAAAAGACAATCATAAAATAGCAATGGACAAGCAACAACAAAAAATTCGCCTGAATTTGCATTCGGTTAGAAAAAAACTTTCTAACTTTGTGTTAGCTCTGTTTTCCAGACACATGGAATAAAGTTATATGTGAGGTTGTTATATAAAGCAAAATATAACAGATCCTTAATTAAATAGAGAAGGGAGCACACTGTACCACTGCAGCTAATACAGAGAACGATTCAAGAATACATGGGCTTATCATATATTTCTATATCTTTATAAACTCTTTTTCTTTCAGATTACAGGTTCCAGCTTCTCATAAAAAAATCAATCAACAGAAGTGCAGTATAACATTTCAAAATACTGTATTGCAGTGCAGGCCGAATAAATAAAACACATCTTTCCAAAGAAGGTTACTTAAAACTGCAACCCAGTATTGTTAAAAGCACCACTGCTATTTTGGTTTCACACAACGTAGGCGAGATATTTGAAGATTTTTGTTGCACTGTTACGCTGAACATGAATGAGAAATGTGGGGGGAAATAATTGCGCTCTCGTCACGTGAATGCAGTTGTACCATAGCACTGCAGTATCTGGATTGCAGCATTAAGAGTTGATAATATAATAATCTTTTTTTTTTCACAAGCTCAACATGCCTGAAGGCCTACCCATTTTACATATAAGAATAGATATACATTAGGCTATTTTATACATTTCTGGTAACATAAACATAGAACTTTGTATCATTGATATTTATCTGGAAAGAAGAATGTCTTTTTAAAGGCAAGAGGTTAAGATAAATAATATCAAACATGAACTTTGTAATATAAATGATTCTGACTAACATACAGAGTTAACCAACACACGGCTTGTTAATGTATCACCTGACTACAAAAAAAGGGATATTGAATATACAAAGTTTACAAGTTGTTTTTATATTGGCATTGTAATTTCAGGCCCTGTGGCACAAGACTGTAAGGCAGTCAAATCCTATGCACATAAACTACATTTCCCTGCATGGAACCTATTTATTTTTCTGTTGTTTTCCCTGTCTCTCTCTCACCGTTTTTTGTTAGTCTGCGATTTATGTTTGTTTCTCTTAGTACGTTCATGTCATATAATGCAAAAGGCTGAATGCCACCCTCTTCGGAATAAAGTGGAAGAGTCAGCAGGTTGGATTATAAAAATAAATAAAAGGACTTTCCAATGAGAAAGCCATGTCAACATGTTTTGTTTGTTTGTTTCTCGCACGTAAGAATAATATCCGACAACAAATTAACTTACTTGTCATCCTCGCATTTAAAAAGCACATGCAGAACTGTTGCACATCTATGCTTCAGAAACATTAAACACAACAGATGAGTAATTGTCTACTTGTTATATAATATGATTTGTTTCCAGTTGCACATGTTTATAATCATCGTCATTCAAAATGTATTTATACAGCACTTTTCAAACTAATGTTACAAAGTGCTGTTGAACCAAACATGTTAGGCAAAAAGAAAAAAGAAAAAGATAAATAATGAAAATGGCAAACCATGATTTTAAAATCACTCATAACTTTGGAGGCCTGGTAAATTTAAGCTAGCTAGTCAGACCATCACTGTCTCTCAGATGTGACTATCCACGCAACAAGCAAACTTTAGCCTGGTAATGAGGTGGTGCCCTGCTGTTGCTAACATAAACACTATGCCACAGCCGTCAGTATCATCTTAGCATAACCTTTCTTAAAAGGGTATAGTATAGTTTGTTTTCCATACAAAGGAGGATGAGCACTCTCCCATTAAGTTGGAGGCCATTATAAAAAGAACCAAAATCACCTGGGGACAGATTTCCGGACTCTTAGACCCCATTTACACCTGAAATTAACAAGCAATCTAGATGTCAAACCTGAATAAGGGAAAAACAAATGCAAGATTAATGCAATGTTTAAATGCACAAAGGCATTATCAACAGAATGTGATCAACCAGGTTTACTTCACATCCATACAGATGAAAGGGCATATCACTCTGACTCCCCTGCTATCCTAAGGTGCTGGCAAAAAACTACAAGCAGTAGCGGTTAACAAGTCCGATATAGAAGTGAAGGACACACTGCCATGGCATTGCTTCTCTTGGTATGGGATGTCCCATGATTGTTTATTGAAATTGATCAAATGTCATTATCCAGATACAGATCAGGTGCTAATACCAGATCCATCTGGGCCTTAGCGCAAAGCATTGGTCAAGCTCCAAAATGGTGGATCCTACATTTCCCATGATGAAACCAATGGTATATTTCCTCAAACCCCATCTCAATGGTTAGTGCCCATGTCTGTCAAGCTCCACACCCCACACTTTGTACCACAGACTTTGTGTTTTAAATTTGGAGTCTCCAAGCCAAAGCTGAGATATACATATTGTAGACTTGACAAAGCTCCTCCAGAGGCACGGGAGCTTGGTGGATTATAAAACACTTCTCTTCTTTAAATTCAATGTTTTCACACACTGTAAGTCAAGAGACTGTTTACCTTGCTTTACCTTGTGTGCCGAGGGAAAGAGTAACCAACAATCAGATTTCGATTGTATTTAAAGCTGTTAGTTGATTGTAGGAATTGTTTGGCATCTATTCAGATGGGATGACCATAAAGGATGCACAAATCATAATGATAATCCCTTTTGCAGTGAGAACATGTTATTAAATGATCAAGTCAGAATCATATAGTAATATAGGTATTTTTCCTTGGGCCCTTCGCCCGGTGATCATAGATGGCAAATTGTTTAACAATATGCTTGTTGCTTGTCACATGTTTCACCGTGAGGGGATATTGTGCTACGCATTTCTTTCTGCAGCCACTTGAGTAAGAAGTGTGTGTGCTGCTTGTTGCTGGGGAAAATCACAAATCCATCTTCATCCCAAGTGTTTTACACGTCTTCTCACTTCTTCCGATTGAATAATAATGGTATTGCCATTGTTGTGGCATTGGCTTATGTTTCAGTCAACATTTGCAAAGGATTCTCTGCACACATTAGTCCTCAGGCTAAACTGATTGTCAAGTTCTGGTACAGGCAAAAAATGTGCAAAGTATTATTTTTAAGAATGTTGCGAGATGAAGCCCCCAGTGGATGAATCCACTGCAGAGCTTCCCATCATAGTTATTTTTTTTGTAGGAGGATCTGAATCAGTCTTCTTAAACAAGAGTGACCCTCATGACCTCTGGTCACCTTGAAAGTGGCAGTCAGGATCCTGGGTGGCCACCATAGCCGTGGCCGATAGACTGAAGTGAGAGAAAACACAGGAAAATTACAACGTATCTCTCCCTTTACAGGTTCATGTGGGGCGCATATTTAAAGATGTTTTGTCAGTTTTTTTGCGAAAAGTTAGATTAGAAGATCACTCTCCAAAATGCCACTCTTGATTTCACAATCCAGATGCTCAGCCCTGCAGAATTACTGTGAAGCCATTGTTGAGTCACATTTTGTTTTTTAATTATGAATTCTGTCGGCGATTTTTTTGGTAAATAAAATTCAGTTTCAGTGTTAAATACTTGCTATTCCTTCACAGAGACAAACAGGATTAACCTCTTTAATTAAAGCTCCATCCGGCTCTCTGATTTTCAAAATCAACAATCAGTGTTTCCATTCTCCCCTCAGATGTGTGCAGTGAATGGTAACATGTTAATTCAGATGTGACATAAAAGTACTTTTGAAAGATGGGAATAGGTGAAGTATGAAGTGACTACAGGTGAAAATGAGCCTGCATGGCTCAATCTGGCACATTTACATGATGGATGCTGGTGCTTATGTTGATTAATGTGCGCTGTACCTTTTAGATAAAGAAATCTGAAACAAAATTAAAAGAAGACGCTGAAAAAATGTTTGTCCCTGCACTGGATTTGGCAAATACTCTACATACAGTATGATGTAGGATGATGCAAGCTGTTTTAGGACATGGCGGGTTTTTAGCAAATATAGGGATGATAAAAGACATAGACACAGGCACAAACCTGGTCTGTGAGGATTCGGGGATTAATTTCAGGAATGGCGCCCCCTCTTAGCTCATCTTCCACAACCATGAGTCTGACAACAGGGACATAGAAACAAACATACTGGTTGTCAAAAAAATTGAAGAAAAAGGAAGCCTGTGTTCTTCATATTTACATTCAAATGGGTACATTCAGCTATCCTCAGAGCTTCCTGAAGCTGAATCTGAACGGCCTGTGGAACAGTTCAGGCAGTTCAAATTCAGCTGTTCAGACACAGTGTGAAATGCGTGTGTGCAGGATACTAAAGTGTGCACCCATCTGCTCTATCTGTATTGAGAGGTTTTATTTAACTGAAGGAGGCTTGCTACCAAATGAGATGAGATGTTGATACTACAGTTATAGTAAAAATAAGCTTTTCATAGGTCTGGATTCTTCTGTCCTTGTGATCAAGAAATACAACTAAAACTAATTCTTATACATTTGATTTGAGACATTACCTCATGAAGTGTTTCATTTTAGGTATGAGCCTAATGGGTATGATTTTAGGTATTAGTCTTGTTATTGAAATGAGCTACATTTAAAGGAATAATTCCATCTTTTGGGAAATGTACGCTTATTTGCTTTCTTTCTGAGAGTTGAATGAGAAGACAGATACCTCTCTTATGTCAGTATCCTGTGGAGTTTTTGACCACTACTGGTGCTATGTTGTTAATGAGTGGTTCCCTTGTTTGTTCCAATTACATGTTCAAATAGCATGGGCTCAAAAGGTATGATTCCATACAAATGTGAACATGATAACCAATTGGGTGCCATAATACTCCATTCCAACCTTTGCAGAGAAAGAACTGTAAAAGCAAAAATGCACACAAACATGACCAGGCATGGACATTGGGTAACCCTATAGTAATTATATCAAATACATATATTTTTTTTAAATGGTGTTTGTCAACAACACTCCTGTGGAGTTAAAAAAAAATCCCCAGGAGCCAGGAGCTGATTGGCTTAATATTATCAATATATCTAATCCTCTCTAATTACATTTTTTTATCTAATTTGTTTAACCCGTAAATAAGAAATGCGAAATCATAAAGTTGTGGTTTAAAGAAGATTTATATTATTTTACTTATATATACCTATATTACTTTTCTTTTTGACACAGCCAGGCTAGTCCTTTTACTCTGCTTCTAGTCTCAATGTTAAGCTATGCTAAGTGGCTGATACGTGAGGGGTGTCAATCTTCTCATTTAAGTCTCAGCAAGAATGCAAATAATCATGTTACCCAAGGTTTTGAACAATTTCTTTAAATATGGATACGTACAGTATGACATCATGCAATTTGTATTTCAGTGGAAAACTTCTCTATGAACGATTTAAAGTAAAAGGAAAACTGGCATTTCAAACTTCCTACTTCACTACACAGGTGTTTTGTCTGGTAAAAGAAACTCGACCACCTTTACTTCGCATGAATTAACTATTTTTAGCAATCTTTGCACCACTCAAACATTTGATTTTACATGAGTGTGATTAACAGATGGTCTAGTATGTTTCTGTGGTAAATGCACCACTTCTTGTTTTATGAAGCTCCACTATAAGTTGGATATAATAATAATCATGATTAAGGGCTAGGCCAACAACGTTTGAAAATATTGTAGATTTGAAGTTTTGCTGAGAGATATGTTTTGAGCAGTGAATAGCACATCCTGAACACCACTTACCTGTTGATGATGCCTTTGATCTGAGAGTCCTTCTCCACTTGCTGCTGTTTTAGACGACGCTCGCTGTCATCGAGGCGGCTCTGGTACTGCATCAGGATCTTGCTTGTCTGCTGTTCCTGGTTTACAAGTCTATGCTCGTATTCTTCAAGCTTGCGGTGAGACATCTTCAGCCTCTCCTTCAAGGAATGTATCTCGTCTTCGTACTCTTTCACCTGAAATACAAACAATGTCCCTTCACCTCATCAGAAGTATGTTGTGGACGAGAGTGTTTCCTATACAAGCAAGAGTGTTGGAGTTGTTTGTCATAGAAAAAGCACACAAATGTAACAATAATATGTCAAGTATGATTATTTTCGGCTCTGATTTATATCGTTGACATATTGCAAAGCTGGTTGAAACAGTGTCGTCTCAAGTGTAAATTATCCAGATATAGATATCAGTTTGTTTAACATGCACAGTATGACTAAAATGTAACAAACATATGGGATAAAGGCAGCTGAGTTTGTGCATTGCTGATTAACCCCTCAATATCGAATGGTTTTTGGTACATTACGTTAGTTTATGCTTATGATTAACAAGTGGCTAATGAGCAACTCAGTAGACCAAGCATGATAAAATGTGTGAAGCCTTCTCTTTACCACAAACACATCAGTCTTCCAACTGTAATTTACGGCGTGAGGTGGAAAAGATGCTGTGCAAATCTACCGTCCAAAGTGACATTAGTTTCAATCTGATAGGCTGCTAATTAAGCTTTTCTGTGAAGATACATTTTCTTTCAGACTAAATCAGTTAGGTGGGCTTCCATGTGCAAGAGTCTGTCCTTCGGTTCAAAGTCAAAAAGATACAAGCTATTTCACATCACACATCAGCTAGTCTGGCTTGGTTTAAGAAACGTTTCCAGTGCAGTTTAATGATCCAATGTTACAGTATGTGTATTTTACACTTTGCAGCTATTCGAAGTTATCAACATGCTAGGCTTCTGAAAAAAATTTGGAATGGTATACTATCATTTAAGACTGTATATAGTCTCAGTAATTATTTGGCCCAAAAGAGCCCTAGGTTTTCTAACCTTCAATCAACTTAATGCAAATTAGGAACACCGTGACCCTTAATCCTCTCCCTTTAAGATAGTGACATTTAGGCTGCTAATTCACGTTGATCTCCCTCTCTATCTCTGCTTTCACTTTAAATAGTGTCACGGATGTTTTGACGGAAGCTATTTCCACTTAAATATTGAATTCTGGCTTGGCCCCCCCAAAAAATAGGTGTTTTTCATATTTTCTAACCTAATGTTAAGTATCCGTAGGTAGCGAGTACATTTACGCTTTTAAAAAGGCGGAGAAAAACAATAACATTGCTGACCCTCTCGAGTCGTGACTCATCCATGCTCTTGGAGTACTCCTTCAGTTGGCCCTCACGGTCCGGCCGCAGACTCTCGATGTCGGCTGACAAATGTGGCATGTTAGAAACCCAGGCCACTGTCCTTTCATTGAGGGCCGGGGTGTTCAATGTCGACTGAGAACCCTGAAGTAACAACATAACAGATTGGCCATGCTTGAAAATCACGTTTTTAAAGCTACAGTGAGTAACTTTTTCATATAAATGATTGTCAGTAACGTTCAAGCCTTCGGCAAACGAGTTGACAGTTCCACAAAACTCTCTCTGTATTTCTCAGTATTGCAGCGTTTACAAACTGGTGTCGTCGTCCCCTGACACTGGCGCACAAGCTCAAAAAAATCCCAAGAAGCGCCCAACAAATGTTTCAGTTGTTGATTACTGCTAAGAAAAAAACATGGACATACAGCAGAAGGTATAAAATCCATGGGAGATCACAGAAGGCTTACCTCATGTATATGCACGACAGTGTTATTGTAGTAACTCAGAAGTCCTCATGGGGGCAACAGAAGTTATGCACTCTAGCTTTAACATTAAAAATGCCTTTTTTTCTGAAGTGAATCTTCCAATACAATTAAATATCTATAGGTATTATAACATAACAAAATGCAAGCAAATGCGGTCTTGATCTTGTGCCATTTTTAAAAAACGTGTTAATATAATGACATTACTGTCTTACACTAAAGGCACTTAAGAAATGGGAAGGATTGCATCTGACCTGTTTATTGCCTGGTTTGAGCAGATGCGGCTGCGGCGGCTGCAGTTGTGCCGGTTGAGACTTCTTGGTGTTTTTGGTGGGCGTGTCTGTAGACCCCTCCCCGACCACCGCCGGCGGGCCCTGGGGCTCCTTAGCTGAGCTGTTCTGGAACGGGAGCCCCGGAGCTGGACTGTCTGTCACCGGCAACTGAGCCTCCTGTTGTTGTTGTTGCTGCTGTGTGTGATGTTGCTGTTGTTGATGATGTTGTTGCTGTTGTTGTTGTTGATGTTGTTGTTGTTGTTGTTGTTGTTGTTGTTGTTGTTGCTGCTGCTGCTGTTGTTGTTGCTGTTGTTGCGGGAGCGGCTGAGCATGGCGCTGTTTGGGCTGACTGCCGCTGAAGCTTGTGTCGACGGATTCGAGCAGAAGGTTCCTGCTCTGCGGGCGGGCCCTCGGAGGCGTGGCAGTGGCCCTCGGAGGCGTGGCGGTGGCCCTCGGAGGCGTGGCGGTGGCGTTAACGGAGCGCTGTGACTTGAGGTGCTGCGGGGCCATGGATGACTGGCGTACATGGTGGACTGTAGTAGGGGGCGTGGCCAACGAGCCTGGGGTGCCGGTCCCAGAGGCCGTCTGGGCTACCATTCCCATCAGGTGCTGCTGCTGAAGAGACTCCTGGAAAAAGGAAGGGGATAATAGGACAGCCGAAAGAAAATTGTCAAGAAAATTAAGGTGGTGGGTTAAATCCACATAAAAAGGCAAAGGCAGACAAGCACCCCATGGATTCAACCCAGGTACACCCACATGAAAGGAACACATTCAATGCACCAATTTTACTTGGCTCAATTTTCTACTAAAAACATAATGCCTATAGAATTATTAAAAAAAAACGCTGTGAGTAAAAAAAAGCACTGCAGACAGTGTCCCAATGATATGGGTGAACAGAGCCATCATGATAGCATGTGTGATAGGCAAAGGGACCTATCAATACCAAAACCTTAGAGAGGTAGCATTTTAAAAAGTTGATAAGGGGCCACCTTAGCTCAGTTGGTAGGGCATCCCCCCCCCCCACCCCCCCGGGCCGGGCCCAGCAGCAGACTTGGGTTTGATTCCTGCCCGCGGTCGTCCTCTGCATATCACTCCCCTCTCTGCCCCATTTCACCTCTGTCTCTCTACACTATCAATAAAGCATAAAAATGCCCAAAAAGTATCTTTAAAAAAATTGATACAAGCAGGATTTAAAGGGGGGGAAATAAAAATAAACTAAAATGGGTTAACCTCAAAACTTAAAAATGAATTGATTTCTGGGGGTTTTACATGGTGCATACAAAAGTAATCCCGATGTTTCGTTTTGCCTCTGACCAGACTTGTCCCAGAAGACCTGGAAGTTCAGAAATGGGTTCATGTCCCTAAACTATTAAGTGATAGATAGATGGAAGGAACTAAGGAGAGATGGATTGATAAAAGCTCTGTCCTGAAACACCATTCGCAATAATAAACAGGAGGCTGGTGATGCTTGTTCCATTAAGGCCCACGCAGCAGGACACAAATAGCTCAAGACTACATGACTACCATTAAGCATTTTCATTTCAAACGGACAGGCTGTAGTTAGTAAACGTATCAATGGGATGGATCAGCAGTCACTGACACAAGAGATCCTATTATACTACTTTTCTGGTCTTAATTTCTTGTTAAAAACTGCTATAGAGCAACCTGACACGAATCCCATCACAAAAAACTATGTAGATTTTAAGGACACTCTTCCTCTTACCCTAGCCAGCACAGCAGTCTCTCTCTACACACTGCTTTGAGCTTCTCCGCCCCTCCCCCCCCTGCTGCAAACCCCACTCCGTTGTGATTGGTTACCTTCCTTCCAGTAGCGGGAAATTTCAGGACATTTCCAGGAAGGTGGGGGCATGCAGCCGGAGCTTGCCTGAGCGGCAGCATTACCATACATGGAAACATGACAGAAACGACCCGAGCGTGAGAGAGAAAACCCGGAAATTTGAACAAGTTCGGCTCGACCGGCTGCCATAGTTTTTAGTGCTCTGCATAGCCACCCCAGACGGTCAGCAGGGAATACGTCGAAATGCATGTACGTAATTACTTGATACTCTAGTATGGTTAAACATTCAAACAACGTTTATAGGTCATACAAGTCGAAAAGTATCATAGGTCCTCTTCAAAGAACAAGACTCCTACTGAACTCCATCTTACACGCGACAGTCCAATTCAAAGTTTTAAGTTTATTTGGGTTCCAATGTGTTTTAAAACAAGTGTGATACTAATTGCTCAAACTCAGGTTTGCAGTAAAGACTGACTCTAACTGTATTATGTCTATGTCAAAGGAGATGTAGCTGTGATGTGCAGTCCACAGAGGGTTTAAGTACTAGGTTTATCAACCTCACTCTTTTCTGCCCTGCTGACCTACATATAGTTGTGAGCCCTGTTGAAACAAGGACACACAATATGACTGATTTCAAGTAACCTAGTTCAGAGGAGCAGACCAGCCAAAGATCCTATACTCAGTGTGTGGTCTGTAGCCGGTAAAGTGTCCCTTCAAAGTGCCTTTACATTACAGTTAGATTAGCATATTGTCCTATTGTGTCTAGTCTTGTATGAATAAAATACATTTCCTTAAATCAAGCAGCATAATTTTTTTTAAATCCTTTTTGAGGGGTTTTCTAATGCTTGGCCCACTCTCATTGATATAAATTGAGTTTACACATACAGGTACAACAGGAACAGTACCAGAAGCAGGGGAGCTGGGGGGGGGGGGGGAGGGCTGCAGCACCCCCCACACACACATCACACATTCAGGTAATTCGAAATGTAAAGCACAACGTTAAAGCACTTGTCTAGACCGGGATGTTAAATCACTTTAAGAACACTCAGAGCCTTCGTCCGAGCAAAGCAGCGCGTCACCCGGTGAAACCATGTGATGGTGACATTCACAGTGAGACCTCGACAGTGTGAGCTGCCGTGCAGAAAAACTCTTAATATAACCACCACTTGCACATGGACAGCGTTTAAATAAAGCCTCTAATTTTTATTATTAAAAGTGCATTGATGTAAATTATGAAATCTGAAAATTACGGCGGCAGTGGTGGTGCATAAAAAGACAGCGCAGTTGACAATCTCTCCTCAGCACCACAAGTGCCGCAGAAAAAAAGCCACAGTAAAAGTCGATCGCTCTGCCGATTCATGCCTCTGACACATCGACTTTACAAAATAATTAGTCGAGGCTTTGAATTTAGTGCTGCGGATGTTGAGCTCTTTGGCGATTTCCTGTGCCTCTTTTTTCTCTCGACACACAGCGTTCTCTCTCCCATCGAACAATCGCTTGTCCCGGTCACTTCCGAGAGCACCGCCAGTTTTCCACCCAAAAAAAAGAAAATAAACACAAGTTGGACATAGGCCCTTAAGCTGAATGATCGCTCTAGTAACGGGCAGTCCCTTACTGGACGCCGAATATTAGACCCCGAATATAAGACGACCCGACTTTTTACCACCTATTTCCAGGGGAAAACCCCCTTCTTATATTCGGACCATCACCGCTGTTTGTAACAATATAGCATTGGTAATTTTTTTTATCAATGTAGCGAGTTGCGTGTCAAGTGCAGGCTGAGCTTTTTTCAGCACCCCCTGCTGAGAATATGTTCCCGTGGCTATGAACAGGAACACATGTGAGAATAATGCATTCCAAATAGATAGAGATATCATCAGAGCTCACTGCCAATGCCCCAAGTGAACAACACAGAATGAGCGACTGAAATGAAGAGCAGTCTGTAAACATTGTGAGTTTATCGATGAGGTAAATAGCTCTCCACCTGGTGGAGCTCTTTTAAATAAAATAGCACTCTGTCTATTCAGCTGCGACTATCTCTAAATATGGAAACCAATTTCTGCCTTGCTAGAAGTGGTCTCTAACATGTGATACACTCATTTGGAGGCTGAGAGATGGTTCTGGGTTTACGATCTATGATGATTGTTTCAGTCACCTCTTTGCCCATAACATGAGGAGTTATGGAAGGTGATGCTACATTAGGCTGCACTACAGCCTACTACATTATAGATTTCCACAGAAGAGTGGCTTCAATAAATATGGCGTGCACACTACACAGGTTTCTGTTATGCTATGGGGGTCACCACTACAGATACAAAGGTAAAGCTAATTTGTGAGGATTTCATTTCCTATATACTGTATATTGGATATGTACGATTTGTGAAAAAATAAGCAGGTTAAACCCTTTTAAAGAGGGAGTCAGGGGGCACCCTTAGCTCAGTTGGTAGGGCGTCCCCCCCATGGGCCTCGGCCAGCAGAACCTGGTTTCGATTCCAGCACCGCGGTCGTTCTCTGCATGTCACTCCCCTCTCTGCCCCATTTCAACTCTGTCTCTACACTATCAATAAAGCATAAAAATGCCAAAAAAAATCTTAAAAAAAAAAAAAAAAAAAAAGAGGGAGTCAGAGATTCTGTACGCTTGTTGTGAAATCAAACTTGTAAGTCAAAACAATCTGTGAATCTCTCGTCACAATCAGCTACCTGTTCGTACTGTATGTGCACTGAAAATACAGTTACTGACGCTGATGTTTTGACTGTGCGAGCACATGTGAGAGATCCCTACCTGCACTTGCAGTGACAGCTGGTGCCAGGCGTAGTCATTGCTCTGATTCTGCCGGGTGAAATCATCACTGTAGCTGTGTGAGTGAACGATGCTGGGCTGCACCAGGCTGCTCTGTGAGCGCAGGCCGGACAAGTCCTCGCTGCGGGAGAACACCATGTTGCCAAAGGCCGGCTGGTAGTCGTGGTGGCCGTTCTCGGGCTCTGGAGCCAGGAGGAGAGGAGGGGGCTGAGGCTGATGCTGAGCCGGGGAGTTCTGGGCTGCCAGATGGAATAGTGGGTTCTGGAATGACAGGGGGAAGTGCATTGCTGCTGCCGCCTGCTGCTGCTGTTGAGAGATGGATTCTGTGGGCCCCCCTATGTGGCCCATCTGGCTAAGCCTCAAACCAGAACCCGCAGAGCCCGCCGGCATATGCCCACCAGCGCCCATACGGAGCGGACCGCAGAGGTTCCCGAAGCTGTGGCCCAGGCCGGCGATGGAGGCCTGAGACGAGGTGAGCATGTCTCCCACAGAGTTCAGGTTGGAAATACTGTTCATACGGGAGTCCTGGAGGTCCATCATAGACACGCTTTTATTCACACTGTGAATCTGAGACACAAACAATAAAGAAACACTATTGAGGACCAAGAAAATACACATTTTAATCTATTTCTAAATGTACAGCCAATGTTGTGTTTTTTATGTCTTATGGTTAAGCATTCTATTTGAAGAAATTTGCCTTGCCATGTTTTGCAGGTTTGTAAAATCAAGAAAACCAAAGTTTTTTGGCCTTTCAATGTAATCACTTTTGAAAATCAACGCAATCAAACTCCATCTCATCAAACTGAATGTTAGATGGTTAAAGTAGCTTTGATGATTACATAATCAGTAACAGTCAGTTCAAATCCGTTTTTTATTACCTTTAATTCATTCTGATGTTTTTGCAGAGAAGTTGTGAAAGCAAGTGAAATACATGTGTACAACGTGAGCGTTTCCCCGTGGTACCTTTGGATCGGGTTCAGTGATGTCAGAGCTGCTGGTGCAGTAGGCCGGGCTGGATCGAGCCAGCGGCGGGCGCGTCACGTAGAACACCTCTCTGGACGAAGAGCGCAGGTCCCGTTCAGCGTGACGCCTCATGTTCAGGTTAGATGTGAGGGATTCCACCGCCGACACTCCGGTCGTAGGGGACGGCAGGCGAGAGATGTCTATTGAACTGCAGATACAGAGAGAGAGAGAGAGAGAGAGAGAGAGAGAGAGAGAGAGAGAGATAGCTGTTACAAATTGTCACAATGAGTTTTTTATACAACAAGCTGCCAAAGAGACAAGAACAATTAAAACATACACATCAAATGGGTGAAGCAGAACCTAGCCTAACCAAAACAGTTACAGGTGGAGTGGGCTGATTCAAACTAATATGTTTAAATTTGTTAACGGATATGAGGGTATTTATTTTAATTTGATGTTGTAATTTGTTCCAGGAGTCAAGGGCAATGTGGCTAAAAGTTGTTTTACCAAGCTCAAACCGGGCGTATGGAACAACTAACATAAGCATGTCATCTAAAATGTTCAGCATTTTTATTAAGGCGGTCTCATAAATATTTATATTTACAAAAGCAGAGGTCCCAAATGAAAACCTAGTGATTTGGCCATATGTATGCCTTGTTCAGATTATTGGAGGTATAACCATATTTTTATTGTGTCACGACCCACTAGTTTAATCTTGCAGACAGAAAAAATACCAAAGTAAGTAGAACCAGCTGGTTAATTGTTTAACGCTGTGTTAAGCACTTTATGTGGATTACATTTCAAATAAATGTCCTTAGTATAAATTAAAACATTATAGAAAAAAATTATTGGTATAATTAACACTTTGCTATTCTTATGTCACATACAAAACATGTAAGGAACCAAAAGGATCCTACACATCAATAGTTGATGTACTGTTTTTCATCCTAGGCACCTGTCTAAGATGTAATGGTATGCAACAAACACACATGCTATATTATGTAATTGTTGCATAATGAAAGATTTGGAAACAGTGAGGAGAAGGCAAGGCTTAATCCTGTCTGTCAGTCACCCGTAAGCCTGATACCTTAGGACGAGAGAGCTACACAAGGAATGGCAGGTGTGCCGCTAATTGTGTTGGTTTGAATTACCAGATACACGAGTGCTTGCTAGGAAGGACTTATAAGCACAAAATAGCTGCAGGGGCATCCTCCAATTTTTCTCTTACTTAAGAGGTCTTATTTAAACAGTTAGGCTGTAATGAGAGCAATACTCTTGACAATAGCCCAGTTCTGAAATGAATTAAAACGCTGAGGAAAGAGGTTTGGTTAAGAGAGCCTGGGAACAGATGGCACTGGCAATTACTGATGGATAAAATACTTAAAAGGCATGAGCAGGTGCATTAACTGTATGGGCTCTTAGAAATACACCAGTGTTTGGTTTTGTACTACTGAATTCTCACACATTGGCCCCTTTCTTGTCTAACTGCTTATTAGACCCTTAGCAAAACTATAATTCTGTTTATACACTGTGTGGTCATTGTTATTTCAGACAGTTAATTGGAGCACACTCTTACAAGTCCAATTTCATGTCTAAGAGCAATGACAAAGACATGATCAGGAAACAATGAAAATATACCTGTTTAAGTCGCGCATCATAAGGCTTTGGAAGTCAGAGGACATCATCCTGTTGAAAGAGGGCCGGGAGAAGAGCCTGTCCTTGGGCCGGTCTGGCTGGTGATTGGTAGGCATGTGGAGCTGCGGGTTCCTCAGGGCCACACTGATGTCATTCAGCAGCCGCGGTAGGGGTCCCAGTTTGAGAATAGCATCCTAGCATAGCAGGGAGGTTTTTCAAAATTGAGAAAATCCAAAGCTAACTTGCCTTATAACACCCCCACAAATGAACATAACCTTTTGATTTGGTTTTGAACATGTTTTTTTATATGTTCCATCCCATCCTTAAATGTTTCAATATTATCCGTCTATCATGCTTAAATTCCACCACTTTACAGTTGAAGCTTTAACCGAGGTACAAAGACAAAAACCCTCCATTATTGTTCTTCCTGTTCACACAAGTCAGTTCACATCCACTCAACTCAATCGTATTGTCTCTTTTCTGCCCAGCAGCAAATATTCCATTGCAGAGTATGTGTCCGTGCACAAGTGGGTGGGAAACCTCATGATACAGCATGAGTCACTTATTCAGTCCTGAAGTTCAAATCTCATTCAAAAGCACAGAAAATGTCTCTCCTAGAATACAGATTTGCATTATACAAGCACATGACTTAACACCTTTAGTATGTAACCTATGGGACCTTTTAGGGCTGAACATAAAGTATTTATAACTCAAATTATAATATAGCCACAGTACAGTTTCAATTCATTAACTGTGCAAGCAGTGAAATATTAAAGTGCTACCTCAGTTTTAATTGAGTTCAAATCATATTCATCCTGTGTGTGACAGAAAACTGCAGAATCTCATTTTCCAACCCTCATTCTTCAGTCAGAGAAATAAATCCAATTAAACATTGTATTTAATGTTCCAATAACTCATCGTGTTATTCCACCCACCTTACTAAGCTGGCCCATGACTTCCCACAGTAAGCTGTGGAGCATGGACAGTTCTCTGCCGAGGTCGATGTAGCCTTCAAAGCCTCCAGCGTTTCCCCCGGTTTCCATGTTGGAAATCTCATAGAGGAACTGCTGCATGGAGCCCCACTCCATCTCCAGGAACTCGTTCATGAAATACATGTATTCCTCCTTGGGTCCAAATCTGCAGAGGCAATAATAATACGATTTGTGAAGACACAGGGAGAATGAAAGATGTTGCGCAGTGAAGCGTCGAAGAGGCAGGATCTAATGTTCACTGTTCAGGAGGGTCATCTATAAAAAATAAAATAAAATAAAAGGTATTTGCACAGCTAATGCTTGGTTTGTGTTGTTATGCTGTCCTTCTGATGTCATGCACGTAATAATTTTGATTAAATAATGTTAACTCTGAGTCTGCTAACTTTTTTGCTAATTTATTTTCAGATGTGGATGACCTATCTCCAGCTGTCCACTCTTACGTGCAGTTTAGATCACTGGAAATCACTGTATATTCAAATAATACATAAATAAAAAAAAGTACTATAATATGTGTTATACATAAATATTTCAGTTCTTTAATGTAGTCTGTGAAAAACGTCCATAAGACTTATTTACTAATTAGGGACCTTGAGTTATTTTAAGAAAATATAAATGAAATGAAACATGGCAGAATAAGCATGAAGTTAAGAATAATGCAGCCGGAAGAATTATTTTCATATTTAAAAAAAGAGTGGAGGTAGGAAGGAAAGCATTTGTTGAAAGCCTTAGAGGGAGCTCACTGTGAGTGAATACCCACAGTTTGTACTGTACCCTCACAGTCAAAACTGGTAGCATCTGTTTTGCGTGATGTTACTACTACTGTGACATGCAGCCCACCTTGCACTAGCATCAGTGTCCAAATAAAGAAAAATTAACTGAGGCAAAGTGAATGTAATGTCGTATATAGGGGGCTTGTAAACGGACAGGTGAGGACTGAGACTCACTTGCTGAAGCTGGCCAGGTTCTGCATCACCTTGGCGATGAGCGTGAGCGTGCGTGACGTGCGCTCGGCCGGGTATTCCTGCATGAGGTTGAAGAGGGAGGGAGACATGATGGCCGGGCACATGAAGCGAAGGAACAGAGACGAGCTGATGAGACTGTCGGCCAGATCCTCTCTGCCGCGCTCAGCACATCTGGCTCGCCACGAGGCAAACACTTCCTTTAGCTCCCGGGGAAATATGCTGGAAACAAAGAACATGTATTTCTATCACCACTAGTCAAGGAGAACAGCAAGATATTTAAAAAAACTAAATATGAAAGCACTTTTTAAACTTTTTGCATGATGTTGCTGATTTTACTGATAATATCATTGAGCATCCAAATAGTAAAAAATAATGTTCTAATTTAGTTATTTAAGTTTATATATCAGGGTTTGCAAAAATAAAGATTGTTTTACATGGAGAAACATGGGGGCCAGATATTTTCTAAATTGGAAAGACAATTTTAAATCACGAGCAAATGTCAATAAACAGAAAATTAAAGGTGAAGTAAGCGATTTATTTATGTTAATAGAAGTGTTAAATCGCTCTTTATTCATACAGTGATCACTTACATAATGTGCGCGTTTCATAAAGCCGATCTCTCAGTCAGCTGCTCTGCATGTAATCGGCAAATAAACTTTTCGGGGATTCCGAAATTAATATCCAATCACAAGAGAGAACGCTACAAACGGACACCCGTCTCACTCATGGTCTCACTGCCGGTGCACGCTAGAGCGACAGATGGGTGAATGTTTATGCGCCTACAATGGCGGAGCAGGTAAAAATCCTTCCCAATGTCTGTTTTGATGGTTTTTATCATGTTTTATCACACTTATGGATCTGAGATGATGCTAGATGACTCGCTGCTTGAAGACCGCAGTGCATTAATGTGGTGACGTAGGGACGAGCGAGGGGACTGCTAACTGAAGTAACTGACAGGAAGTTAGCTAAAAGAACCATTCCGCTTACAGCACCTTTAAGGTTTGTTCAATTTAAATACAATTTCTACGGAAGCCAATAACTGAAGAAGGTGAGACTCTTGTACCCCCTATAAAGTTATTACTACAGTAGTAGGGTAAAGTTGAGAGTTGCATTCAGCCTGTTGTTCAGGCACACTTCATGGCTACATGGCACCAATCAATTCAGATATAGATCAGACACATGCATATTGTTATTCTGAGGAAGCTAAAACTGACCAGAGAGAGTTGATAATCTTGCAGAGTAACAGCTCACAGCACATGCGAAGGTTGGCCTGATGGTCGGCGAGGACTGACGGCGGGACACGCATTGGATCCACCTCACAGTTCTCCTCAGACTCGTATAAGGCTCGGATGAAGTCACCTATTCGGTTTTTTTAGATCACACAGATGAATAGAGAGGACACAACTGTGCATATACAGTACCCTGTACATTTCTAAGATTACAAAAAAAGTATATATTTTTCCTCTTTCAAGAAAATAAAGGCAGCTGAAAATAGTTGGGGTTTCATCTAAAGCAGCCTCACCTATAGCTTCCTTGAGGTATCGGTGACCTATCAGTTTGAGGTACTCTTCCACAGCCTTTGTAGCTAGAGTGTTCTCGCGAAAGATCAAGTGCTCGCGGTCCATGAATCGATCGACCTCACACATGGCCATGTCGGACAGGAACTCCTTAAGAAGAGGTCACATTTACAGTTCAGTAAGGGGCGCACATACACAACAAAGGAACAACAAAGGAACGTGCAATCATCTTTCATTAACGCCCTAGGTTACCTTTGTTTTCCCCGTGCTTTGAAGGATGTGCACCAGAGCGAACGCCACCTCCTCTTTGCTTTTGACACTCAACAGCGGCTCCAGGACGGCACACAGTGTTCGGTAATTGTTGGTAGTGTACTCGGCAAACTCCTTGTACAGCTCCATGGGGAGGATGTTCATTGTCTGGTAGCGAGACTTGATTCGTAGCGAGGCGTTGATCACCTTTGTGCTTCCGACGCCGCCGCTTTTGGCCAAGACACTGGACTGTATTACGGGATACCACTGCTCCACAAACTGCCGGCCCGTGATGCTGGATATGGGGATGCTGACAAGGCCGAGATATGTGCTTTTCTCCTATACATTACCAAGCAGAACAGTTGATTTTCAAAGGTGGACTCAGCAATTCTGGAGAAGGGCGGCTTGTTGTCAAAATCACTTTTTGTCAAAATCAGTAAATGTCTCACCATGATCCGCTACCTGTCCGTACTGTGTGAGTGCACACTGAAAAAAATCCAGTTTAGAGACAACCTAGGCTCTGTAAAGCAGCATGTTGCTATCTACGGTGGCTCTTTGCTTACATTCCAGTTTACAGAGCCTAGGCTGTGAATTAACACCTGATTTCTTTATCCTATTTTTTTATTTATTATTGTGAGGAGCTATTCACAGATTTTGACAAAAAGTGATTTTGACAACAAACATTCTCCAGAATCAATGACTTTTAGAAAATATTTTTCCGCCCATTTAGATCAATAAAGCAAACATTACCTTACGTCTCTTTTTGTCCGTTTCCTTATAGAGGTGCAAACGAAGGCTACGAATGGTAGGCAAATTGTTAAATTCGAAATGCTCTCCCCAGAAGACGGTGTCGGTCCTGGGTTTGCTGGTGGTGCGTGCATACAGCATGTCATCCAGACACAGCTCACAATAGTAGCGTTTCTTAGCCGGCAGGTCTCGCGCTTCAATGATCCACAACTTGAGCACATTCTCAGCCCGTCTGCTATTGTCCTGAAAGTGAAACGGGGAGTCCTGTTACCGCATAATTACAGTCCTTATATACGGTCGATTCTTCATATTGCACCCAAGACCCTGCGATAACAGGTCACAAGGCGTCAGATCATTTAAAGTGAATGGAATTTTCAAATGGAAGACGTCTATTGTAACTACCTTGTTAGGTTTGACAGCTCGTTGCAGATTTTCAATCCACTTGTCTCTCTCCAAAGCTGAACGGCAGGCAAAACATTTTGTCCCTGAATTGGTGGTCACCTGCAGACCAAAGGCGTATAGATTAATCTTTTGATCTGTTTTTCTGATGAATTAGTTAGTCGAAAGCCAAGTCGTCATATTGTTTGTTTCGTCCATAGCTCAAAGATAATGTATTTACAGTCGCATCGAACAGGGAGAAAGATGAGCTGGAACCAGAGAATATCTTGACATAGAAGACTAAAACACCAAGGAGAGTTAATTGTTTAAAAACTGTTGCAATTTAATTTTTACTTTAATTGTTTTGATTTATCTAGTTCAAACCGAGGTGAGAGGTGGCACTCGACTTGACATCTTCTTTTCATACTCATACATTCGAACACATTATAACATTGTAAATTAAAATTGGATAGAGAGCCATAGTCGGCAGGTGAATTCAAATCTTACATAAGGACAACATAACACACCTCAAAGCAATACTCTTGTCCTAAAATGCTGGAATGGACAGGTTTGATTATGGCATCCTCATCTAAAACTAGGTCCAAAGCTTCGGCAGCACTGCTCGGAGAAAGTAAGGATTCATGGGAGTGGGATTCTTTGAAGCTCTGCATCAATCGTGACCTGGAGAGAGAAGAGAAGATTGTTTATTTACTTTCAGAATTGACAAAGTAGTTTGTATTGATCGTTCAATAAACAATCCCTAAAGGTTTTCATATAACCAGGAAATGAATCACTGCAGCAAAACCTTGTGCATCATTCCTGCAATTTGATCATGATCCTGCAGATTCTGATCCTTTTATAATGAGTTTATAAAAAAAGTTAAGACTACCAGATTTTCATTTCTGGTGTGTGCAGTGTTCGTTCTGTTGACTCGACACATGTGACTCATCATGCTGCATGTTAGGAAATAGCCCACAGTGTCTGGGTTTGTGACGTTGTCTGGAAATGCAATTCCTTAATTCTATATAACTGCACAAGAATTTTAAACTATAAATGTATATGTGTGTATCGTGTGCTGTGTAAATGGGGAAATGTGTAAACCAAGAGAAGCACTTCAGTCTATAGGTCTGCAGAATTTTTTCTTTTGTAGTGCAGTTATAAAAAAGGCACAGAGGAATGGTCTTGATCAGAGAGTAACCTTTAGAAGAGAGTAGCATGATCGAGAAATGAAAAAAGTGGTGGTGGAAGTGGAAGCAATAAGGTGAGCAAAGGCTGTCACTCAGGCGAAGCAAAGGTTTGAAAATAATAAAGTGAGGAAAACTCCTTGCTTGCAGAAGAAAAGAGGATTGATACCCTTATAGTGTCTGGATGCTAGTGTTAAATGTAAACCTGGAGCCAGCAGGTGATAAGCTTAGCTTTTCATAAATGCTGTTAGCAGGGGGAGCTAGCCTGTTTTTTTTGCCAAAGATATAAAAATAGAAATTCTTCAAAATGTCACAACTATTTCCTCCAACATTTTCTGAAACTTTTTGAGGGAGAATAAACCGAAAATTAGCAATACAAAGATGAAGCTAGCTTGCTGCATAATTAACACTGGCTTTGAACATTAGGGAGAAAATTAGGGGACAAGAGGAAGCAGCAGCAGCAGCTTTGAAGAAGCGCCTGATAATTAAGCAGCAAATGAGGAGCACTGATTTAAAGCGATGATTTCAAGCCGGAGAGAGGTGCAGGGAATTGTCTCGTTTGGGGAGCTTTGGTTAAACCAACTTGGCAACAGAGGGTGGAGCAGTTGCGTTGGAAAGCTAGAGTGTGTGAGGTTCAACCTAACGAACAACAATTATAGCAAAGTCAACTTAACAGTACTGAGTGAATTAAGTGTGTGGGGGCAGAACTCAAAGCGGGCTGTGAAGACAGCTGTCTGAGGCAACGGTGGGAGCTGAAAAACGGCCGTGGTTATAGGGGAATAGCGTTGATCTTAATACTTCAATTCTGGATTCTAAATGGGTGCTTACCCTGCATTTTAGAACAAATGATTTTACAATCTCTTGCCTAACGATACATCACATATCTCTAAGAATCGGACATCCAAGCCTGCCCTAAAAATGTCTATTAAGCATGAGGAAAGTATAACGTCAGCATTACGTACTCCCTGTCTACGTCTTTACATTTCCCATATGGGCTTTGTGACTGGATTGTGTGAAGACTGCATACAATTTGGATCACAATGCAAGCCAGAATCCCCCGAGATGTGACCTCAAGTCAGAATACAAAGCAAGAAAAGGCTGTCATCAGGGCTTGTAGAGCTACAAGCAATGCATCCTACTGACATGATCAGATAACAGAAACTACACAGAGTTCATAAATGGGGGCATAATAAATAATTATCTTAGAATGTTCAACAGAATGTTGAAACAAACCACAAATGTATTCTCTAATTACAGCCAATCTATGTTGAGATTTTGATACCAATCTGATTTTGTCATGTCAAAATGGTCATCATATATACACATGGTCATACCAGACCATAATAGGCTTATACAGCAAAACCCTTGAGTGTACTGAAATGCATTGCTTATTAATTCTGCTTTTCCGTTATATGAGGAAGAACATGATATATCTTCTGTCAAAAGTTACTTGGTCTTGCTTTAATAGTTTTAAAGTTATTTCAGTCTGAACCAAAGTGTTGGACACACAGACCAGTACATGATAAAGAACAGGACAATTGCATATAGAATGTAACAATTGTCAGAAGAAGTATCAGAAACATCTGCAACAATCTGCTTCAATACAGTGTTCTATAATTACCTCATCCGCTGTGCACCAGTTTCCTCCAACAGTGCAGTCTAACCCCAAGTGCCCCCATTTAAAAAATGACCCTCTTGGATGCCCCTGTTGTCAATAAAAGGAGCCCTCTGTGCTGACCTAAGGAAACGTGATGAAGGGCCCTCTCATGTGCCCTTTCGTTTGAAGAAAAAAAGTAGAAAGGGATTTTGAACTATTTCACCTTAAAGCAATGGTCTGTGCACTGGTGCCACACCACATGCAGCTGGTAATCTTTTTTTTTGTTGCCTTACCCCAGAGCCGTCTCGAGGCATAAGCGAACTAAGCGGTTGCTTGAGGCCCCCGACTGCCAGGGGGGCCCCCTCCAAAAAAATTGTTTGTGTGTTTGATATTGACATCATATTATGCAAATGTAGGGCATCATACAAAAAAACAATACAATGTTTTGGTCTAGATAACTAATAGCCTAATAATTGAATCAGTGTATCTGGGAGGTAATCCGTAATTAACTGATCATGTCACGTTCACATCCATGCACAGTGTGTATTGAGTTTATTTAAAAACATGTGGAAATGGGGCTGCCCTCAGTTGCCCATGCACTGTGTATAGTCTATAGCCTATTTCAGCCTCGTCTGTAAAAAAAAGAAAGCTGGACAACAGTTATTCTGCTTCGTTCCTCTCACTGCATTTAAATCCATTCATTATATTACAGAGAAATATGTCCAGTAAAAGAAAAATAGCTCCAAGCCCATCCCAGAGGACCCTCCATAATATTTTATTTTAAATTAATATTTTTATGGAAAATCCATGTGCCTTTCTTCAATAGCTTCTAATTCATCCGACCCAGTTTCTCCAAATTATTTGTTCACACAAAATTTCTCAGATTTAGCCTCTTAATTTTTCTCTTAAAGTGCACCAGATTCATAGCCTGGAAATCCAGACCCTGATATCTTGAACGATAGAGGGTCTGGCCACGATCATTAGTAATTTCCAACTCAAGGGGCGGCTCCTACTCGTGCATTTCAAATGCCACTGCATGCAGTTGGATAGCACTACAACCAATCAGAGCGATGCACAAGGCGACGTAAGCCCCTTTCGTTTAGCGAACAGCTGTTAAACTGTTAAATTAAACGTTTGCCGTTGTCGGTCGGCAAAATAGAACATTCCACTTACTTGCTAATGAAAGATTTGAGTGCCGTCTTCCAAATCGTTAAGGGTCGAGGCCAAAGCAGTCTCAAACTCACACAACATATCCGCAGCCATATTTGATGTTTACTATCACGGCTTCGACGTCGCATGCACGTCACTGTCGTCATCCGGTTACGTCCTCCCCAGAGCACCATATAAAGGGCTCTGGCGCGCCCATATTAGATAGAACCAATTGAAACGTGAGCCCAGATTTCTGGTCTTCTTGATAAAGCTTCAACGGAGCGTGTCCAGACCAACACGCGCAGCAAATTTAATTTGCCAGCGCCTAGTGGCAGGTCTGGGAATGCCAGGCTACCAGATTCATGCATTTCACTTTAAAAACTTTAAAAAAAAATCTCCCGGGGGGGCATAGCCCCGGACCCCCCTAGGAGGGTCGGGATCTCAGCTGTCATATATTTTCACCCATCTGGACATTGGATGCACTAGCAGAAAACACTGGGTGTGGGGATAACATTTAACAATGGGCAATCATTTGGGCAGCGCTACGATTGGAGTGGGGCCCCCTGATCATATTCCGCTTAGGGCCCCATTAAGGCTTGGGCCGGCTCTGCCTTACCCTTCAAACAGCCCTGAGCCAAACACTGACAGGCATGCCTATGCCTCAACTTTACTGGTAATAGGTGGGGTCAGCAATAATGGAGAATGCTTGTTTTTCGAAATTACTTTTACCATTATCCACTACCTTTATACAGTGACGCTTACGTACCTCTCTTGGTCAGCACTACGAAACCGGGGCAAAATCATTTGTCTGAAGCTGCTGGTCCGGTCCAGTTTAGGTTGACTTTTGGCCCTCTTGATTGAGCCCTTCAACCGCCGATTGAGAAAACTCTAAAGATTTGACAAATGAAAATAGAATGCAAATACAATTCATGAGAGCAGAGATAAAACACTTCCCCCAAACAGTATGCATATAATGCAATATTTAATAATTATCATTAGCAGGTTTAGCTGAAAACTGTATGTATGAAAAAGTGTACACTCTCTCGCTTTGCTTTCCTTGTTGGATTCTATCTAACTGGGCCCAAACAAGCCAGTGTGCATGTGTCTTGTATGTGAGCAGAGAGCTTACATATGCCATACATCTGCACCTGGACAGTGTGGCAGACCTTCGTGTACTCACCGGCTGTCTAAAGGGCTGCGGGGTGGCATTGGGAGGGGTTTCCATGCTTGACTGCCTTACAGAGGCAAAACTTGCCCTGCGGGATTGGTCTATGAAAAAAAAAGAGTGCAGCAAGGAAGAGAAGAGATTGAAAAATAAGAACACATACATTAAATCACTATACACACACGAATGCAGGTGATCTTTCTCAAAAATTAATTAATCCAATGAATATTAAAATATTGTAATTTGCATCTGAACCCAGATGGCATCAACATCCATATAAGCATTCTGAAAGATCAAGCTGATTTTATACCAAAATCCTGGCAAAGTAAGCATTTTGACTAAAAACTGGACAAATCGTTGGTGAGTCAGACTATTGGCTGCTGAGTTAAGACCATTTATATTTATCATGTAGCTGTAGGGCTGTTACTGAGCAAATTTCCATAAAATGTTTGCACCATGTCTCAGAGTTTATCTTTTGTGTCATCTTAATTAGGTAGCCATATATGCATTCAACAATTATAATAATATAATGTTAGATGGGAATTCGTAAGCGGACAATAATTGGAAAATAATATGGAAATGGGAAAACAAATAAAGTACTTCTCAGTTCATCCAAATACATTTTAAACTCAATTTTGTGAAAAATCTTTCAAATTTGCTAGCGGCGTGTTGCTTGTTGGGACAAAATGTGTCTGGGCAGATATGGTTCATGGCCTATGTACATTGTATCATACAGCTGAACAAGCAGCTACAGAGTCATATTTGAAGTTTGAATGACAATTGTGTGACAGTTTGTATAAATTTATAAAGTTCTCAGATACTCTTGTGAGATATACAAACAAAATGAGGTCATGAAAATGATTCAAACGTATTAGAGCATTATTGCATGATTACTTCAAAAGCTAAACAGATATTAAGTTGAATTTGCTATAATAACTTGAACTGTAATATTATTTTCCCTCTAGGTTATTTTAGTTATACCTTGCAGCTGCTTTGGAACCATATAGAAAGGGAAATAGCGTTAGAAAAAAACATGACAAACACATTAATAACATAACAATGTGCTATCAACACATACACAATGCAGAATAGCTGGTAGATGGAGGTGAGTCTCAGCCACAACGACAGACAGTAACAGCCTCCAGAAAATCACAGAGAAAAACACTTTGACAGTTTGAAATACACCTTTTCATCACCCTTCCACTGGAGAATGTATTATATCCAAGGCCAGTGGAAAATTACACAAAACCTGATGTGGGCATTACATTGACTGGTCCCTTATATAGAAGAAAGTAGCAGCATGCTTAAATGAGTCATCCGGAACAGTATAAGTCTTTGTCTGACCTGGGGAGAAACGGAATAAGTTGGTGGTGGATCTATAAAAGCAGACAGCCGTCTGTAGGGAATCAGTTCTGATGCAGATGAGCCCCCTAGAGTGCACACTATTTCACCTTTTACTCCAAAGTCCTTCTCCCTCCAAACCAACAGCAACAGAAATTCCGCAGGGGTTTTATAAACAGAAGAATAGGGACTAATACAGCCCCATGTCACTCCAAACACCAAATCCACAAGCATAACATTTATTAAGGGACTTTTTGGAGCACAGTGTAAAAATCCTCCATCTTTCTTTCCTCTGGAGACATTTTTTAAATGTGTCCAAATGGGTAAAATTACGCTAAGCATGGGACGATACGAAAATGTTGATCATCCTGGCCAAAATAACACTTCACAATATTATCCCGATAATCATCTTAATATTCTTAAAAACTTAAACTCTTAAAATGTCTGGAAAATATACTGGAATCATTTTAACTTATGGTGATGCAGCACAGACTCATTTCAATCTCACAATCTTAAAAAAATTGCTTTTTTCTGTTGGGGATACAATGACCACGTCGGGCCATAAGCCATTGGGAATGGTTTTGGAATTTGGAATGGCTGGAACATTGGTTTGGCTTGTATACAGGCTGGTTGCGTAATCAAAATCACCCATCATACATCTGATCCTTTGAAGGTTAACATAAAACGTCACTGATTCATCCATAGGTTGGTGTGTTAAAGCAGTTCTATTTTGGTCGAGGATTGATTTTTTTTCTTCTTTTTTATTACCCATAGGAGCATTTTCTCTCTCCCTCTCTCTTTGTAACAGAGAATGAAGACTCTGTCCTCCTCTGATTTCCTCACTCCCAGAGCCTGTAAATAGGCTCCTCTCCAAATTCTATTCTGAATCCAAGCTAATTGTTTGGTACCCATGGCAACAACTCAAAGGGCTTTCTACTTCAACTGTAGAAGATATTTGGCACACAACTGCACGAGAAAGATGGCAGCATGCAGCACGACGCTGCGTCTCTGCTAACACACATGTGAGTGCACCGATCACTCAGACCTATAGTATCTGATGCCCAAGGGGGGAATCTTTTTGCAACTGAAGGAAATATTTGTTTGGCGTCTCATGTGGGGCTGAATCATGACAGACGTCAAAGTTGACGACTGAACCCGTAGAGGAATATTTAGAATATTTCCCATTTTTAACATCACTGCCACTAAAAGAGCCAACCGCTAGCGACATTTGGCACTGTAGCTAAGTAAATGTGTCATATCAGAACACATGGATGTGTTCTCATGGGCTATTCTGAATGTAAATTGCTGTGAGGATGGAGTGTGTGGGTGGCAACAGCCTCTAGCTAACAGTGAGATAAACAACAGAAAGAGGAAGACTGTGAGTGGGTGTTGGAGAAACATACTCAACCTTTAGTATACATCTTTATATTTATACACATTTGACAACTTAGTCTTTTCAATCAAATCATTTTCATATGATTGATTTCTTTTTGCTGTAGACAAAATATACATAGATGCAGCATAAGGATAAAATAGGCTATGCAATCTCTCAAATTAAGTGATCAAAACAGCAGCAAAGGCAGCCATATCAAATGCAAATAATACATGTATTTTAATGACAATGAAATCTCACAGCAGCTATTCGTTTACCGAAATATGTACTTTTCAAAAAATACAAATTTCCATTCAAACCATGGCACCAGATCATCAAACAAGCATTGTCGGAATTAGGGATGCACCACATCAGCAATAAAGTACTGTCCTGTGTGTGTGTGTTTGTTGTTTGGGGGAGGGGGGGGGTCGGTAAATTACTTTATTGGTTTATTCATATAACATTGTGACTTTTAAATATGTAGTGTATTTAAACAAGTTACAGTAAATCAAGTCACTACATAAGAGCACAGTTTTTTTTAATTAAATGCCAATATGGATGATTTTACTGATGCATCACAAATAAAAGCTACATTTATACTGAGACAAAAAGCATCTCTGATATTATTTCCATTTTCACTTGTGATGATAATCTGTGTTGTTTATTCTACCCTACTATAATGCCCACTGTTATGTTCAGTTTGTAATAAAGTGAGCTTGATTTGAGGTGCAGTCCAGTTTGTCTCGACGTGACAGGGTTTCCAGTCACACATTACACAAGCACACAGTCTCGTTATGGCTGGTCTGGAGCATCTGACAACAAGGAGCCTCTGGTGAGTCACAGCCAAGCCTGCTGGGGCAGATGTCGCATTCATGTCATATGTAAGTCTCCGTAATTGCCACAATCCCACTAGTAAATACTGTGTGTCAACAACCGACCGGTAATTATGTCCATGAATTTTGTCAAACGGCTCCAATATGTCCACAACAAGTAAACATGATTGATTGATTGATTGATTGATTGAATGATTGTACTTTATTGTGTATAAACATGTCAGGGTATAATAATTGGATCCTAATTTAATGCTTTTGTGATCGATAGCACTATTTACCGTACTGCAAAATTTGCTCATCAAATGTTTTTGAGTGTTGAAAATGTTACCAAGTTTATTACATTTGGACATAATCGACATCTATATATATATATTCTGTATATAGATATTTTTTTTAACCTTTATTTATACAGGTATATCCCATTGAGACTGAAGACTGTTTTGCAAGGGAGACCTGTTTTCCTTTCCCACGTTACCATTCACACACCGATAGCAGGCTAACTATCGACATTCACACGAGGCAAGGTGGGTGAAGTGTCTTGCCCAAGGACACAACAACTATGGCAGGGCGGGGATCGAACCTCCAACCCTTTGATCATCGGCCGATCCGCTCTACCAACTGAGCCAGTCGCCCCATATATCACAACGCTGTTTCAATACGTTGCTTTCCCTTAACTTTGGACTGTTTACCTTAGCATCTGTTCATTTTTTATATGGGTCAAATCAAGAGCTATTTGTTTTAAATGGTTTAATTTCAGTTGTCTGTACAGATCTAGGACACCGGAAATATCTAATAATGCACTATGCAAATCCAAAATACATATATAGCCTAATATTAAATAATAGTTCACTTACAGGAACCTAGCCATAAAGAGCATTGATTTAATGTCCCTAATCTCTCACTTTCGCCTGTCAATAAAATGGCGAGCTTTATATACCCATTGATTTAGTAAATCATGTGTGTGCGTGAGCATATGAGTTTCTTTTATTAAACTATAAATTTAATCCAGTGCCTTTGTTTTTTGCACTGGCAGTTCTCCCAAGAAACAATTCTGCCCTCAAGACAAAATAAAATAATCTATAAAATGCAGAAAAATCTGTGACGTTGTAACATTGCTCTATGACCCCAAGGGACAATGCAAATTGATGCCTACTGCAATCACTGCTAGCTGGCCTTTTAAAATGTTTTAAATATAATTTAGGGTGTATTCAAGCGAAAAGGGGGCATCCAGTTGCTCTTTACATTATCACACACCTGGATAGATGGCACAAGGTGGCAAATTTAATATGGTTTTAAGTGCTAGTATAAGCAAAGGACTGGCCAACTGGCAAAGTACACTGGGTCGAAGATGGTTTATCGGTCATCATAAATTCATCAGAGATGTTGAGAAACCGGTTCAAACGTGTTACGAAAATGAAGGCCTTATATTAAGAGTGAGCTGTCCGACCAATCAGCCTGCATGACAGACAGAAGCAGAACCTCACTACATCAACCTAGCGGCTCTTTGAGGAGCCGGCAGCATCGCCTCAGGAGGTTTGATACGGTTTAAGTTTGAGCCGTGATTTACCAAATGCAGAATGCCATTGGAGATACCGAGCACAAAGAGACACACACTGATGCAATTTAGAGAATTGCTTTAAATGAACAGTGATTAAACACCAGGGTTAAAGTTTGATGCTGTGAAGACAGAAACTTGGAGGACTTTAAGGTGAGTCAGCAATTCTCGCCAAACCAAAGCTTATTGTCAAAATCACTTTGTTAAAATCAGTTGATATCTCCTCACAATCCGATACCTGTCCATAAAGTGTGTGCCCTGAAAAAAAATATATGGTGTTAATACACAGCCTAAGCTGGGCATGTTGCTAGCTATGGTGGGCCCCCTTTGTTTACATACAAGTTGACAGAGCCTATGGCTGTGTATTAACAACAGAGCGAGCGTCCTCCATAATTGCTGACTCCACCTTTAACATGTCAGACTAGAACTGTCATGGGGCCGACATGAACGCTCAAATGGTAACAACACCATCAAAGTAAATGGAAAAAAAACTTGGGTTGTTAGGTTTATGCTAAAAAAAGTTGAGCAAGAAAGGGGACACTCCCGACTACTCAGTGCCCCTCTGGTGCTATGTTTAGAAACAGCGCTGTAATCAGGTAAATGGAAAATGCACAGAAGAGCTGAGAGAGTTGAAAGTAGAGGTGGGTGGAGGGGTTGAGGAAGCAGGGGGAGTGTGGGCGCAAGGGAGCCACAAGAAAAAACCTGAGATGGGCTTTAAAAAAAAACTGACATATTTTTGGAGAACCGAAGAAAAAGTGACTGCAATGTACCCTGGTTTCTCAAGGCCAGCAGACCGGGGTTGTTGTTTTTTTTAGGGAGTGGCCATCAAGTCGAGGTAAGGCATGAGAACAGTATCCTAAATAGACAATCTGAAGTTGCAATCTATCTGGTGTGGTTTCCAGCGTTCCCATCGCTCTCCTGCCTGTCCTTCTGCCTGTGTGTGAGCTAGCCAAGGGGAGTGTGGCCTAGTTACCATAGGAACATGTTGGTAGCTTGTGCACTGCTTTCCATCAAGATACCTTCATTTCTACTAATGTATTTAGAAGCATCATTGTGTGATGTGCTTGTAAATGAGCAGAGCTGAAATTAAACAGCTGCAAAATTGTTAAAAATTAAATCAAGCAGCAATTTTGAAGCTCTTAACACTCGCCACACAGAGATGCTTCTGTATAATCTCGCCACACGTAGCAATAGGTTCAAAAATGGGTGATTCTCAAGTAAGAATTCCCCTGCAGTATGAACCGCCTCTCGTTTGTTTCTTCCTAACGCTTCGAAAGCCTCACTCTGAAGGTCTTACCATTTGAAATGAAACAACAGCTACAATACACGGTGGTGCACTAAGTAACAGAAATATTATTTCTCTTCTCGACCCTGGAGGGAGCATAAATGGCAGCTTTCATCTGGGGAAAGTAAAAAGGAGCATAGAGAGGAGTGTATCAAAGCTGGAGGCAAAAGGCTCTATCAAAACCTGGAGGATGTCAAAATAAAACTGGGAGTGTGACAACGCAGAACTCCGAAGGTGAGTGGTGCCCCGGTGGAGGATTGAGTGTGAAAAATGTAAAATGTATTGAGGTAGTTTTGTAAAGCTTCACAGTGTTGGAAAGTCATGGCAGAGGAAGAAGGGTGTATGTTTAAGCCTTCCTTTAACCATTTGCAACAGCGGTGTCCATACATTTCACTCGAAACAGTGGACTGTAGTGGAACATATAAAAACATATATAACAGAAAACACAAAAAATCTTATTGGACCATAACAGACTGGAGAAGAGGCTGTAACAGTTGACAATAGCGATGCAAAGTAGACTTACACCCGGGTGGGGCTAAACTGACTCACTTGGGGTTAAAACTCCAGGTCCGACACAGCAAACCTCCGCTTGACCAACCAACCCAAACTGACTCTGATGCGGCAGCCACGTCTTAGACGGTGTGTCCATGCAGCTATACGGCACAGATACAAGTGAAGGTTTTTGTTTTTAGTTGTTTGATGGTATAATAGTCACTTGCAACAACAATTTCAACACAAGAAATATAAACTGTTAGTGGGCATGTAAATACAAATAAATACAAGGAAAGTAAAAAATAATAAAGATACATGACCAGTTTGAAACAAAACTTAATCATTTTCGTACAGCTTACAGCTACAATTTCTGTTTGAAATAGTAACTATAGATAGCACCAACTTGGGAAACAAGTTTAAAAATATGTTTTTCATCTTGAAGCAGGCAGAATGATCTTCATGTAAATGCTTAGAAGAGTCCTTGAATAAATTGGAAATACCTAATGTGTCGAATGACATTCATCTGGGATTAATCGTTCAGAAAAACAATTGCAATATTACAGGTGCCTACACTCAGAAACTTGTCTATTACTTAAAACGTATTCATGCAGGCCACAGAAAAATGTATATATACTTGCATTACAAGCCAAATGCTGTTTATAATAGCTGCCCTTTATGGCTTTGTGGGCTAAATGTCATGATGCTGCTTAACCACAAGCTGTTACTATGACTAATTGATAGGCATTCCTGCTAACACATGAGTGTTTACTTCACGCGTTTTCTATTCCTTGTTCCCTGATTGGGTCTGACTTCTGTGTAGCTTAGCAATAGCTGGAACGCAGCTGTATGAGATGCTAACTAGTCAGGCTGCCCACTTCAATGACAAACCTGAGGTGGATAAGTCTAGGGACAGGAGTGGATTAAGAGGTGGAGAGTTTGAGTGAGGTGTGTTAGGCAGTCGAGCAACTGAAACAAAGATGAGTGTTATGAGGTTGTGCGCTGTTAGACTGAGCTATAAGGGAGAATAGAAACTCAGGACGGAGAGGAATTGCCGGAGGAGTAAAAATGACTTGTGTTTTCTCTGTTGAGTTGCTGAAAAACAAGAGGATGGCAAAGAAATGCATGGCCAGAGGCAAAATAAAACAATTTGAGAAGATTGCAGGACAGGAGCTGGCCGACAAGAGCCAATTTTGTTTTTGTTATCTTTTTCTTTTTTCTTTTTAAAGAACATCCAAACAAACTGTCGAGGCCATTATGTTCTTGGCAGCCAGAGAAAGCACCCTCCAAGATGGCTGAAGAGCAGCGGAATTGTGACAGAAATGTGATTGTTGGAGTTGAATCAGCTCTTTGCTGGCTATAAGACAAGGAGTCCAGATTCTCAACAGCTCACAAGGAAGCCAGAAAGATGAATAGACGTTCCATGGATCTCGTCTTTCTATTCCAGTTCAACTACGAAAATCATTCCATGACCAGATGAGATAAGATATCTTACAGGCATTACATATGGAGGAGGAGGACGAGGAAATCCTGCGAGGGGGCAATGAGTCAGAGGGAACCGGACTTATCTTGTTCTATCAAGTGTGCAGCCTCAGACATTTGATTAACTGAAGATCTTCTCTCTGCACTGCGTTTTGTATTTTTTAAATGCAAGATCTCAGAGCGAAACAGAATGGGCCACAAAGATGGTGGTCTCCAATCATGCCTGTGTAACATGACAGTTTCCAAACGTCAAGTGGAAGTCCAGTGGAAGTGGGACAACATGTTTTTTTAAGCATAACACAAATGTACTTACATTGCTTGTTGTTGTTTTTTTGTAAACTGAACCAATATACAGTACTTCATATGTGTCAAAGTTTCTTAATTTGACAAAGCTAAAATAAGCCAGATTTTCCCATTTGCCGTTTTGTTCTGGCGCAGAAGTGTAATGAGACAATGAGCTTCTAGCATCTAATTTGCATAGTCCAGCTCTCAGAACCTCCCACCCCCCATGGTCTGTGCAGGTATTCAATGTGAAACACCCGGAGACGGCTAATTAGCAAACTACAGGTATCAGGGAAATTGGTGAAAAATGTCTGGCTGACGAAACACAAGCTGCCAATCAACCAGATCCTTACCACGGACTTTGCCTTCATTTTCAAGAGAATTTTAAATGAGGTCCCCCCATTTAAAATTCTCTTGAAAATGAATTGGATGAATAAATAATATTCTTCCCAGTGTGGGGCGCTAAGTGTCACATGTTACGTTTGTTACATGATATAACAGGTAATGTGATTTCCATGATTATGTGTTCAAAATGCTTAAAATGAATTGTCTTTTACATGAATGACACTTTGTGAATACGTTTTGTGCCATTTCGAGACATTCATGCAAGAAATGCAATTAAAAATGCTAATTCATGGCACTTTTTTTTCATGACTTTAAATGGTAGAAAACAAAGTCTAAATTATTTTGTTAGTGTAGTGATCATCATCTTGCTAATATGCCAAACTCCCTAAACACCCGATACAAATGTTGTCTCCAAAATGATGCGGGAAAACAAGCTCTCAAAATAATTACAAAGTACAGATATTAAAGACATAGGCCTATATTAAAAAGTTATTTTTTATCTTTTATTTGCTATGTGTTAATGTCCCACTCTCACTGAACTCAGCACTGTGTCCTCAGAGGTCATTCGGCCTGCAATGCATCAGCTAGACATTGTAACTGCAGACCTGGGCAACAGTGGTGAGATTCACAATTGTATTAATCACTAGCACAGACCCTGCTGCATGTGCTGCAGAGAAAAAAAAATATTAAGTTCATAAGGACGGTACACAAGTCGCTAAAACTCCAGTATTAGTGGGCCTCGCGAGGCCAGCTGTCAATAACACTTGGTGAAGACTTCACAGTTAGACAGTGTATTCGACTGACTGTATGTGACTTTACTTTCTACCCACACATGTGTAGGCTACTTCACTTACCCAATAAAACAGGACTTCCTGGTGAAGAAATCTTGAAAAGCTAGTTACATCTGTGATTCCGGAGTGAATCCGGTGGGGTTCCAGGGCACTTGTTGGGAAGGGGCTGAGGTTCCAGGGTTCCACTTGCTTTTTGGGGACAAAGGTAGAGTCAGTTTGTGCAGACCTGAGAGACGGTTTCCAAATAGCAGAACAAGGCCAGTGCTTTCCTCTTGGAAAGATGGTTGTGTGTCAATCATTAGGAGCCAATGTGTTGTGTCTGAGGTGGGCAACTCGATCGCTCCTCCTGTTCTCACCTGGCTACTCTGCAGCGTGTCCGTACATGTCTTTTGTGAAGTGGAGTGGAGTGTGAAGGCTTTTTCGATTGAAGCGTGAAGGCCGGCTGTCACAGAAGGGTCCCGTGCACCTTCAGCTCAATCCATCACTGAAGCTGAAGCTCGCCTGTTTGCAGCGGCTCTGTTGTGCAGCTCTACAGCCCCACTCCTCTGCCTCTTCTCCTCCCTCTCTTCTTCTTCCTCGGCTCCCTGTCTTCCAACTCTATTGCAATCCAGGAACTGAGATGCGATCCCAATGCAATAAAGAGAATCTCTCATGAGGACGGGTTTTGTCATCTTAATTGTTTGTTCCGGGCACATGTGAATTCAAATAGCACCTGCATGCGTCGCGTTTATTACCTGCAGAATAATATGAACTCCTGTTATAGCGCGTTCGGTCGAACCATCCAGCATCGAGCCAATTAGTTGGTCATCTGTCACATGAATTTATATTTGAAACACTACGCAGAGATTAACGACACCACGCGGAGTCCGTGTGGTTACAAGTTGATGCGCGCTATACACACGGATCATGCCGATTACTGTATTTCAAAACGGGTATCATAATCAAGGTGATGACTGGGCTATGCCAACTCTGAGCGGCGCACGAGCCCACTGCACATTGCGCTCACTGAAACCACAAAAGCATAACAAAATAAACTCCCCATGGGTATTTACAGGCGAGATCCCGAGGATGTGCAGCAGCATCTAAGCAATATCTGACTCGTGCACATATTAGTTGACGTTCTCCTTTGCTTCCAGTACGGGTAATTGAATCTTGGAAAGCGTCTTCATAACGGAGTCCACTTGATCCACAAATCCATAACGAGGTGAGGGGGCGTGCGTTTGGTGAGGGGGGTCCCTTCTGTCCTGTGCCAAATTGACGCGTCGCCTATATGTCCTGTGCGCTCTTGCAGTCCGTCACTTAGAATTTTGATTTAGCAGCAATGCGCGATAATGGTGCTGGGCAAAGCGGAGAAGTGTCTCTCCCTCGAGGGCGGAGATAGCGCGTGAGATAGACAGAAACAGAAACCAACGCCTCCAAAGGCAGCCAAGTGAGTCCGCCCCGCGCTCTGCCATCTCTGGAGTTTGTAACATCCGAAAATAAAACGAAACGATGACGGGGCCCTGGCCGCCCACTGCGCCGAATAATTGCGATGGGGAAATTAGTTTGGGGTGTGTGACCAATTTCATTGAACTTACTTAGAGTGGGCTTAATGTCTCTCACATACCCGTCTCTTAAAATAGGGATGCTGCACTTTTAATAAGGCTCAGTTTTTTTTACACCTGAAAACATTTACACAAAGTTATTTTTAGCCGACAGTGGGTGGGGAAGCAATGCTTTTCATAGTGTTTGGTAGTTTTAGAGTTTCAATGGGATGGTGCTCCCTGCAGTTGCAAAGTGTGCTGGACACAAATTGGGAAGTGCTCAATCCAGGGGCTATAAGAGCCAAACTTTCGTTTTAGGGTCTTAATTTCTTTCAGTGGTCATCCTACCTGATGCATAGCACACATTAGCATACTAATAATCTGGTCATGGATGTATTCATAGCACTGGGGCCCTAAGAGTTAATTCAAACCAGTCACAAAAATGTATTAAAAGGAGAGGTATTATTTTCTCAAGTCTATCTTAATATGATGCCCAATCGCTGATACAGTTGTGTTCAAAATAATAGCAGTGTGTTTAAAAAAGTGAGGCGAGATCAAAATCCTTATCATAGCTTTTATTTCCAAACACACAAATGCATTGAGGACATTGCACATTCTATTCCAAATCCAAATATGAAGAAACTTTTGTCAAATGTTTCTTCATCTTTACAGAAAGTGAAGAAAAAGGAATATTAGACTGTTCAAAAAAAATAGTGTCTGCATTTTTCTTTACAAGTCAAACATTTACTGTATCAACTGAAAAATGCATGAAGATTTAGCTTTCCTATGAATCACTGAACTAATATTTAGTTGTATAACCTCTGTTTCTGAGTATCTGTGTTGCAGGGAGCCGACCAACTTATGGCACTTGTGAATAGGTGTTTCAGCCCAGGACGATTGGACTACATTCCACAATTCATCTGCATTTCTTGGTTTTGCCTCAAAAACAGCATTTTTGATGTCACCACATAGGTTTTCTATTGGATTAAGGTCCAGGGATTGGGCTGGCCACTCCATAACGTTAATCTTGTTGGTCTGGAACCAAGATCTTGTTCGCTTACTGGTGTGTTTGGGGTCGTTGACTTGTTGGAACACCCATTTCAAGGGCATTTCCTCTTCAGCATAAGGCAACATGACCTCTTCAAGTATTTAAATGTAACCAAACTGATCCATGATCCATGGTATGCGATAAATAGACCCGACACCATAGTATGAGAAACATCCCCATAATATGATGTCTGTGCCACCATGCTTCACTGTCTTCAAAGTGTACCGTATATAATATTCCTTTTTCTTCACTTTCTGTAAAGATATAGAAACATTTGACAAAAGTTTCTTCATATTTGGAATTGGAATAGAATGTGCAATGTCCCCAATGCATTTGCGTGTATGGAAATAAAAGCTATTATTAGGATTTTGATCTTTACTCAATTTTTTAAACACACTGCTATTATTTTGAACACAACTGTATGTACACTGAAAGAGTCACAGAGTCACACTGGTCGCTGAGATCATTTCTTATGTCCACACTGGCTGTATAAAGATTGATCAGAATCAAAGCAGCAGAGATGCAGACTTTTAGTGGGCGTCCAGACTGAAATCAGTCCTGTGTTAAAACAACGTGAGGGTGTTGCTTCAGGTAGTGGCAGATAAATACGACCAAGTCCAGTTTTATTTAAAGATCCGTCAATGTGAAGACACCAAAACACTGCTCAGTTGTTTTTCGCAACAACGCAGCGTTTACGTTTTATGTAATTCACCAGGAAAGTGAAATGTGTTTCAAAGTATTCGATTAGCAGCGTCTTGCCAGATGACGATATTTTGCAGAAGGCATGTTGTCCACAGTGAGCTGCCACACTAACATTATTCAAATAATGAGGGGTCTGTGTTTTTTCATGAGCATGAGCTGAAGCTGATGGTGCACCGAGGATAGCCATCTGGCAACACTGAATCTATATGTTTCCCCATAATACAACGTATTAGCATGTCTCCTCAGACTTGCCCTTTCTAGTAAATGTCCATGTTTTTCCAGCTCCTCGTCTGGCTTCCTGTTGTTGTCTAAATGCCCAAATTCAGATAAACCCAATGACATCACTATGACATCACCAGGGCTAGTTTTCTCAAGCTCCCACCAGCGGGTCACAGAGGAAATCATGCAACTGTATTGACAGCAAGTATGGAGGAGGAATTATAAAGAAATGGCGCATAAAATAAATTTACTTTATCAATGTGCTTGTTCATGAGAATATGAGTATTGTTTTAAGAAAGACTGTCCCTTAAGGCGCTCTGTGTTCATGCAGTTAGAAAAAAGAAACCCAGTAGCCCATACACAGAAGTCTGTAGAAGAGACTATTCTGGTCACTGAAAAAACGCCAGAGAGTCCGACAAACACTGTCCATAAAGATGCGGAGGCCCACGCAAATGTGCATTTGGATATCTATATAAACTTGTTACATAAATGTGTGCATTGCTAATTGTTAAATCCCGAATGTGTCACAGACCATTTTGTGGGCATACATAAAGGAGGTGTTACATAAATCCCTATAAAGAAGGTGTAACCCGTTTTTTTAATACATTTTCTCTGTCTGACATGAAGCTGGTGGTTAATGTTAGAAAACTGACACGTGGGTAATGATATCCATTTTCCTAAATGGTAATATTCCTCTGAGTGAATCACTAAAGGTTGGATCAGTTAAAAACAAAATACAAGGACAAACAAACAAGATAAGCCCACTGTGTTAAAATAGAAAACAGATTAACTTTTCTGTGTTCTCACAGTTGTGTTTATGGGCTGTTACATGGCAGTACTTACAACAGTAAAATGTTGGTTACACTGGAGTCAATGGATTATTTTTTTCATCTTCCTGGCTACAATTGGAGTTTGTGCAGGTTTTATTACGGCAATGTTATAGGGATTTGAAGTGTAATCCAGGTGCATTGAACAAGAGGAAAGAGCAAAGTATAGAACGATTTGATGAAACATGGTTTGATGCGAAGCAAACACCGGCTAGGTTACTGTTTGTCTAACTTGGGAATATAGGGACGTCACATGCAGTCTTCAAAAAACACACACAAAGATATGAACTGGAAATGACACGTTCCCACTCTTTCACTCTCAGCCCTCACTCACACACACACACACACAGAAACACCAACATCTCCATGGAAACTGATAAGAAAGAATAGCCGGCCCAGATTGACAAAGCAAATACAAGAACGTGGATGGTCAGCAAGAAACAAAATGTATGGAAAAGAAAAAAATCCAGGAGGATTTGAGGGATCAGAGCAGAATAGCAAAGAGTTTTCAATCAAAGAATAGGAAGGAAATCCTAAATTAACTACTATCTATGCTGTAAAAAAAAATTATGTTTATTCATACTTGTGAACCTTTTGACTCAGAGTAAAGCATGCAATGATCTCAATTAATACTATGGCAGTTTTTTGGGGGTTAATTATACATTTAACTGGAGTGGTTTGGACTCAAAAAAATAAAAATACAATTGGCAGAAGAATCCAGCAGAAAGCCAGCCAAATAGATTTTGAGTACATGTGAAGAAATGAAAGTTAACATGAATGTTGCAGATAGCAGAACAGAGAGAGAGAGAGAGGGAGGGTGGGCAACAGAAGAGGGGAGAGGACAAGGGAAGGAGTACAGCACCAGTACAGCACAGCACACCACCTACACTCGTCTCCATGGCAACTACCACACTAGAGCAGGGATAATGCAGTTCCCATTCCTTCCTATTCTGAAAAAAAGAAATGCTCAATTGGTACCATATGCACCATGCAGTATGTGGGAGACAAAGCTCTCAGTATTTTCTGTTTTTGCACAACATGATAAAATGCTTCAGAAGCAGTCACAATTAAAATAAAGTAAAACAAACACACTACTGGCTGAATATTTCTGACTGCATATGAAGCAATCCGTCGTCTATCCACCATAGATGTTGTCTTTAGCCTGACATTGAATTCATCATCATCGCTTCAAGGAATAACTTGTTGTTTTGGAATAAAATTTTTGTTTCGTTTTGTTCTTTTCTTCTTCTTTCGCCAGAGCAATTCCCTTAATGTGTGGGCAGGGGCAGCAGCTGCTTTCAAAGAACAAATCTTGAGGTTGAGGGAATTGAAAATGCATGATAAAATAAATGCCTCTTCTCCCCCCCAGTCTAGTTTCTACTGATGCTGTTGCTGGTATGGATGTAAAGTGAAACAAACACTCCAAACAAGGATTATGTTTGAAATCCTCAAAAAGCAAAGATACCATTGTGCTGAATGCAGTTGGACTGTGGATGAATGTGACAGCATTGTAGGTGTTGAAATTGCACATTAGTGTGTGTACAATGTGAGCTAAATTATAAATCGTATCCATAAAAAGGCTAGTGTGATTATCTGCGACAATGAGTCCTCACCATACACCCACCACTCCTTTTTATAGCCCATCCTGCCATGAGCCTTTGATCCTATTGTGTGAACTCCTTTTGTTTTCTCAGTGTGCTCCTGTTAGCATAACTAATACTTTTTCAATATGCTACCAAATACATTTATGTATATATAAAAAAAATATAATCAATATTTGGTTTTGGGTCACGTCAGTCTGAGGAGATTTTCTTTGTTTGGACTTCGATGTCGTTTGATGTTAATCTGTTCCGCAAGCTGTTGAGATTAATAGACAGACTATCAGTCTGTCATTGTCATCTCAGTATATGAGCAAATACAGAGCAAGTAAGATCGCTAGTCCGACGGCTGAACCAGGAAAACTTCCAGATGGCTGATCCGCCTCTGTATAAATGTCCTCAATATAAATGTGATACTTTGGTCTATAAGATATCTTCATTTCACGAAGCTGTGACGTGTTTTTCATTTTCTTGGAAAAAATGTTGCCTGTCACATATCTGCCAATGGAATTGATTTCCATTAAATCAACCAAGGTTCTGGTAAGGTCATCGTGGATGTGGTTCTACTTAATATGCCAAAAAAAAAAAAAAAAAAAAACTCAATTGCCAGATTGTTTTTTTCATCAACTATGGGGTTTACAGGATTTTTTAAGTGCAGAGGTCAGGAATCAGAGATATGGGTTTTTCATGAGATTATGCAAAATGTATTTCCTTTTTTTTTTTTTAAATCAATGACCAGCTGACAGTCGAAGCTCCAAATGAAAGTTGTTGTTTTTGCGTCGACAGCATGTTTACTTTGGACACAGAACAAAGACGTGGTTGACTGGTTTAGCGAGATGCTCTGCTCAAAATCATCAGCGTTCCAACAGAAGCAGGAATCCGTTGGAGTGCAACATGCGCCTTTTGGCAGCAACGTCAAAACTGAATGGTGGGGGCTTTTATGCAAAGCAACAAAGATTTTCTGCCTGAACCATCTGCTAATGGGCTGAACTGACATGAAGGCACACTCAGCAGGATTTGCACCTGCAACTTCAGAGGAATTTGAAGGTCGGATTCATTGGTCAGCCATGATGCAGTCATCCTCATCGTGTTCCCAAAATAGTCAAGTCAAACGTAATTATCAGCCATTAAAAGGATGGAGTCAGCAATTCTTGAGAATGCTTGATGTCAAAATCACTTTGTCAAATTGTCCAATATTCACTGATATAAACAACAATACTCACTGACTGACTACACCTTTAAGCAGCTGGAAAACAAACTCAATCTTTTGCTAATAATAGAAAAAAATGTGAAAGAGTTGATTTTTCCCCTTGACCATGTTCGGCAATGAAATTTGCACAAAACATTTACATTATCTCGGTTCCCATGTGGGGTTTTATGCAACAGATGCTGATGGAGGTGGCCAGAAGCTAAAGGTGCAGCGACAGGATTCTTGTTCAAAGTATGATGGGTCAAAGGGATCAAGCACTCAGTGTTGTTCAGAACGGCTCTGTTGCTCTGTTATTATAACCTGAGGGAGTAAATATAGAAACCCTCATTTAGAGGTCCTAAAGGGATCAACACAGCAGCATTGTTCGCTGTGGCACTCAAGACTGGAGCTCCAACAATTTACTGTTATTAACCAAACAAAAATAACCCATTATATAATAGCTTCAGGAATGGATCCCATATGCTCAAAATGCTTGTAATATTGTCTGTCTGGCTTATTCAGATAATGTAATGTAGTTTATGTGCCTGGCATTATTCAAATGTCTCTTTTCACCTATTGCAGTGAGGTATCGGGAAGATTGGACATTTTAATTAATCTATTATTAAGTAGTAGACTACACATTTAAAAAAAGGAATAGCGATATTTAATTTTGTAGAACCAGGGCTTTACCGTTAATAACACTATGCAAAGTCAGTAACACTTTACAATAAGGGTACATTAATAAACTGTTACTTAATGCTTAGTTACTGCTTAATAAACATCATCTAAGCTATAACTAACTAATAACTGGTTAGTTAATGTTAAATAAGCATTAACTAAGTATTGTAAAGTGTTACCGCAAAGTCTTTCACGTTTTCAATGAGCAACAGCTGGCAGGAAAGCTTTGATCAATTTAAACTGTCATAACAATTTGCCAGATACAGGAGGTAAATTAACCACCAGGGACCAGTTTTACCATGTCTCCCTCGTGATTTCAGTAATGGTCCATGAAAAAAAAAATATATATATATATATAAGTGGAATTAGTCATTTCTCTTCTGTATAATCCAATGTTAATTCAGTTTTGATTACATGAAAGGGGTATGATCAGGAAGGCTTTGAAGTTGTGAAGGGCATTACAGATTAATTCATTTGAATATGATGAGGCTGAGGTGATACAAGATTTAAATCATGACTACAGATTAAAAACATTAGGTTAAGATAACATGAACAAAACCCTTGTAAGACAACCAAATGTTGTTTCAGTGAATGCTAAATGCACTACTTACCATAATTAAAATAAATATTCCAAGTTTTACATTTTTATTTTGTTGAGAAATATGTACATTTTTAGAAACCAAATATCTTGACAGTAAAAAAATGGAGAGACGCCGAGATCGTTTTCCAGCAACTATAGACCAACTATATTTAGCTTTACCGTAAACTCTGCCGTAAAGGCAATACCTGTCGTGAAATTATAGGGGGGAGGCGGGGCGTGCCGGTCGCAGAATACCACTTTTGGACTGGCATTACCGTTACTGAACGGCTCAAGCCATGGTATGGCAGTGGTCGCAATGGCACTGCCACATGCCGGAAAACGATCTCGGCGCACCTGAAAAAATGGGCATTTCTTTTGGGGGAAAAAAGGGGGAAACCAAAAGCTGCCTACTTTGCTATCTGCCCCATGTTGTTGGATAGCAACTTTGTTGTGGTTTTTTTCCCCCTCAATCAAGTCATTCTACCTAAACACATTCATAAAAAAAAAGAATCAGTCCTATTTCATACATTTTACGTGAAACTAATTTATGTTCCCACAGCACCCTGCTTGACGACCATTTTGTGGCGGGACCCCTTTGATGCCGATGAGTCGAGTCCCGTCACTCCTCCCGAAACGCTTGGAAATCCATGAGCGGCCACGTATTTACGGTACGCTTCCCGGATGATGCGGAAGGCTCGCGCGTTGGCGTACGGTATGTCAGTGACAGGGTCTTTGTACAGTGCGGCCTTGTGGGTGACAGGACAAACCTCTTGGATGGGCAGCTGAGGACTGGACTGGGCGCTGTGTGGAAAGGCCACCTCAAAGGCTTCGTCTTCGCTGAATGTTATATAAGTACGGGAGCACAGGCCTCCGGCAGGCTGCTGAGAGGGTGTGCTGGGATTCTGTGGTGCAGTCTGAGGGACATCTTGATCCAGCCTTTGGAAAATGATAAATATTACTATTTTACAATCAGATATTATTGCTCTGTTGGTCTACGTAATTAGTTATTTCTAAAGCCAATTTAGTCTAGCGGTAGATCATATGTACGTACCCTTCCACATCCACGTTTTCTTCTTTTAGGACTGAGTGAGAGACCAGCGGCATTAGGACTGAATGGTAACGGATGGTTGGTCCCTCAAAACGACGTTTCTTGTGAACTTGTTTCTTCTTGTCCGCCTCCAGACGTTCGTAGTTCTCTGCACACAGAAAGTCACATGAATTGGAGCATCCATATTTCAAGTGTATTGTCATTAAGTGAAACACCTGGAGTCCCAAGACTATTTAAGACAATGTTTCTGTAAATTCACATTCATTAAAATATTTGTAACAATCATGAGTTAAATGAATCATTGTATGATATTTACTATAACTGTGTGTCCCTTTGGCAAACAGATGGGCTACATTTCTTCAGTTATTCTGAATAAAACTGGTGACATCGGTTGCAACACATCAACTCAATTTCTACTACTATAACCACCAATAAACGCACCATTTGTTTCTCTTCTTATGGACTGATGTCTTGATTAAAGTCGTATACAGTAAACTATACTGTTTCTGTCTGTGCAATTGTATTTTCGTGGCGTTGGCTGTAGTTGCAATAAAAACTCTTCTGCAAAGGAAACACTTTTGGAACAAAATATCCCTTTACATTGGAGTAATTTGACCAACATTTTCTTACCTAAAGATCGAATGTTGATCTCAGCTGTTATTTTGGCCTCAGCCAGAAGTTCTTCCTGGGTAAGGGGTCGATCACGATGGGCGCCTCTCCGTCTCCGAGGGGCATCCTGACGCTCTTGCAAGCGTAGGTTGGTCTTTCGGGTATGTTCACTGGTGGACTGTCGCACAGACTTCCGAGCTAAGGGGTCAGTAAGGCAAACTGCTCAGAAAACCTCATTCAACTGTGACGTAATCATCATGTGCTTTATGATGTAAGTGTTTTCTGATATGTTTTTGAGAGGTATTTGAAAACAGTGTGTAAGCAGGATCACGTAAAATTCTTACTCTCTGCAAAATCTTGGAATTCCTGTGGAATCCGCCTTTTAAGCTCCACTTTAGTTTTCTCAGTCTTCTTCTGTTCCTCAGATGGTTTTTTGGGTTTGGGTTTTGCAACCTTTATAGGTTCCTTGGATTTAAAGAGAGACAAAAGCAGATTAGCAGAAAATACATTATAAACAAGCACGATGACAAACAAACCTTTCTAATAGAAAACTTAAAATCCGCATCAGAAACCATAACTTAATTAATTGACTTCTAATTCAACTGCCATGGCTAAAGACAGGTGCAAAGTTAAATCAATGATGCCTACTTAGTACTTTCTAAGCTACTGCTAAGAGGAAAAAAATAAGCTTTTTTATGAATTTTAACGGTGCATATATGGTTAGGACAAATACTTTACAGAACAGTTTCATAGTTTGTCTTGTCACCATACTTCTCCATCACAAGAACACAACATCATGTTATGCTGCATTAGGATTCAAACTGTTTCTCAGTTATTAAGGTACACTTAATTCAAAGTCTCATAACGAAATGATTGTGGCCACCTTATAAGCTTTAGTGACAACTCGACTTTTCCTCTTCGGTGCGTCATCCTCCTGGTCACTGTCTGGCTCATCACCCTCATCAATGTCAAAATCACTGTCGACCTCATCCTCCGTGTCCGAATGTTCTCCATGATACTCGTCATCTCCTGATTCCTGGAAGGAAACAAAAGGGGGATATTATAGCCAACTGACAACATTTTATTAATAAAATACAATGAAACATATTACCTTTCATTCCAACAAAATTCACTGAGGTTTTATTTGTTGTATCTTGACTTTAAGACAACATTTAAACAGCTGAAGCTTGTTATCATTTGAAGTTATTCAGACTAGTGCAACGTAATGTAGTTATATGTAATGTGCAGCTGGCTATATGCGTTTTAATTGGCACCAGACAAATCTCAAGGTTAGACATAAATCAGGCTCAGGGAGAGTATTCACAAGTCGTGGGTACAATTCTACCATCACATTTATCAGAGAACGTCAGAACTGCAAGAGCATCAGCTGCCAAATTCCCCTCCGCAAGTTGAAGTTGAACCAGAAGTTGTTTGAAGTAAATTACCCCAGACTGCAAATGAGGATACAAAATTGTCATCTTGAAATGTTATCCACTAAGTTGCTACAGTAACAATTTAAAGCATGTATTTCTGACTCACAACGTGTGAGGCAGGCAAGGCTGGCACTCTCAAAACCATGGCATGTTGGTTTTAATGACAAGAGCTTTTGCGGGACTAAATAAAAGGCACATTATGTTAAGACATCCTCTGATATGTCCCGTCCATATGGTCCTAACAATAACCATTGCATTACTGAATTTGTAATGCATTTTCCTCCACTTTTTGGCTTTAGGCACGCTTGACAAGCCATACTCTCAAATCTAAAGGAACCGTGGAAACCCTGCAATGTGTCACTTTTGACTAAAATGAAAATAACCCGTTTTAAATTGTATCAGCCTGGAACAGCTATTCAAGAAATCAACTCAGGCAATCTGGAGGGAGCTAATGCTAACTTATTAGCTCACTCTGTCCCTTACTTTGGTTACTCACCTCGTTGAAGCCTCCGTAAGTGGTCTTGTAGAAATCGTCCTCTTCTTCAGCATCCAGTAACTTTGACATGCGATTACCCGCAGTCTTTCTGGGTTCGCGTACAGCAGCCAGTGCCATGGCTGTAATTTTCTAAACAAAGCTAACCAATGTTAACGGCCTGTTTGGCGACGGGTTTGTGTTGTGCTAGGTTTATCTTGAAAGGCTGTTTTATGTACCTCTACTAGGTCGGCGTAGCTCAGTTATATGTTTGTTTGCATATTCATTTAAGTTATGAAAACGCCTCAAATCCACGTTTACATTCTAAATAGTCTTCCTTATTGGCGACGCATGCTATGTAAACAGCTAACCGCTAACATTAGCCCTTAGACGATGCTTTGAAACTACTCAACACATCCGGAGCAGTTTATATACTTCCGGGCTACCGTATAAGAACAGTTTTCAAAATAAAAAAAATAAAACAGCATCAGTCTAGCCCACATGTGTCAAACTCAAGGCCCGCGACACGTTTTGATCTGGCCCGCGAATCAATTCGGCCGATTTGAATCAATTCTGAAAAAAAAAAAAAATCTTCTTCTTCATGGAGCCTGTGCCATATCCGCAAGTCGCATACGCTCCCAACTGTTAGGAAACTTACGTGGCTTACAGCTAGGAATGTCTGCTGAAAGTTCTACAGCTCAGGATTTTAAGCCATGAATTGATGAACTTGCATCTAAGAAGAGCTGGCAGTTTTCTGAGGGCTGTAAATAGGCCAATATATGTGGCCAAATAGCATGCTAATATTGATGATTGATTGTGTCAAGTGTCTAGGCAGTGGTGTCAAACATCCGGCCCGCGACTTGTAGAGCACACATTTCTGAGCATTTAAAAAAAAAGTAAGTTAAATTAAAATTAAATTAAATTGGGAAAAAAGTATTCCAAAACAACAAATAACCTCTGTATTTAAAAATAAATCAAAACAGTAGAAGTTGCACTTTTATTTAATTGTATTTTGTACTGTCTGCATGTTTGCACAAAATGTGTCCCTGTACATATAGTAAACAAAATTGGACAACTGTAAGGTCAGTGCCTGTTGTAGGCCTATTTGTGTATTCAAATAAACAGTTGTTTATTTCATTAGTGCGTATTGGCATCTTTGAGCAAAATACCCCCAACATTTTTTCTTCGCACCGCACCTCCTATTCCCATGGCCAGCAGCAACCTTTACTAAGACATTTCGTGGGGGCTACAGAGATCCCTTGTGATCCGTGATAATGTAGGTTACATATGTAGGCTGAGTTATAAAGCATATAACTGAAAAACAAAGCTAAAGATTTGGATTTGACATATGTACGTTATTTTGCCATTATTTTACTGATCCGGCCCTCTTGAGATCAGAGAGGTTGTATGTGGCCCTCGAACCGAAATGAGTTTGACACCCCTGGTCTAGCCTCTTTGCCAACATATTTACAATTTGACATATTCAGTCAACAGTTTGGAAGAGAGGCCAACCTCTTTTATATTATACAGTCTTCGAGGCCAACCTTAATAGCTATGAGGTCTGTTAAAACATTTTTAGTTTGTCATTAGTAGGCTATTGCCTCCAGGAAATATAAAATCAAAAGAAAAATCCCGACGGAAATTAAAGGGTTATGATAGCTTTATTTAGCAGTATTTTATTTACATTCACATCTTAGCATCTGAATAATTTGACTAATAAGCCTACATTAACTGGTGGTCATACAATGTGGCTAACACTGTTGTCACTGTTGGAGTTGCATAGACCGTAACATAATAAAAAAAATATATAGGCCTATATTCTTATCAATATAGGCTATATGATTAGGCCTAGGCCTACTCAATAAATTAAATTAAATGCCATTATCGAAAGTGTGCAAATAGCCTACATATTGGTATGATACATTTAAAGGGGCAGTGTTTAAAATGTATTGGCATTTTTCGGGACAGACTTAGTAAAAAATCATAATATTCATGAGTATGTTCCTAGTGTATAATTCCTTAAAAATAAAAGTTTTTATTCTTTTAAATCCCTAGATTGAGACCTTTATATCTACGAAAGAGCGGGTCCCCCTACATGGAGGCTGCCATTGATTTTGCAATGCCATGATTCTACAGTAGAACTGAATGGACAAACTAAATGGCCATAGGCCTATGTATTTTTAAGTGGGTCTCCTGGGGAAATGCACCTGTTGGAAGACCAAGAAGAAGTACTATAGAATAAATAAATAACTAAATACATACTCACATATTGTGTAGATAATATGGAAAGACTTGAGGCAGTGGTGCATAATGCCATCTTTAGTAACTAGTTTATTTTCCTTGAAGACCACTGTAGATTCTGTAATTATTAAAAAAAAGAGGTAACCAATGGAGCATTGCATTCTAGAACTTTCACCACTAGATGCCTCCAAATATTCAGATATTACACACAGCATCTTTAATTTGGGTTGTAATTAATGGATGAATGAATTTATTTCTTTATTGTGTTAGTTATGGTCTCCCATAGTTACTCAGACAGATATTGTGTTGCCATGGCAACAACATTAATAAAATGGAGATCCTTGCTGCAGTTGTCATGAACATTAATATGTTGTTAGCTTTTAATTACATCTTTTGGTTTGTGGGAGCAGTTAAGAGCTAATTTTATTTTATTATTTAAATACATATCAAAGCACTACAGTATTATATATGTATACTATACAGAAGAATGTATTTTTAAGTGTTACTTTTTGAGGTTAACCTTAAAAATCTGCACAGTGGAACAATTTGCAAGGCCAACACAATGTATAAGCCTACCATATCTGGTGTTTCTCATGTAGATCTTTGACTAAGAACCATGGAATAAGCAAACGAAAAAACAAAGGTACACTTTTTAAAGTACAATCATTTTTATTTTATGCTACTTATGCAAACGTAATAAATGCTTTTATTGAGGAATTTACAAACAACTAATAAAGTATGAGTACAGCAGTAAATCTAACTATAATAAATAACTAGCAATATAATCAAATTAAGTTGAAATAACAATATATACAGTAGATGCAAGTGTTGTGTACATTAACCTTAATATAAGGTTAATATTCGAGTTGTTGTTCTTCTTAAATTGAGTTCTTAATCTGCTTCTATGGAATATAAGCAACAAGCAAGTGACTGAATAATTTATATCTCCAAATATCACATGCATTATGCCTCCGTCTAGTGAAAGAGCAAAACATGAGACTTTATGCTAATGATTGGTGTCTTAGTTATATGTTCCTGAAGTGTAACATAAAATATTGTGCAGACAGGCTTACACCAACACAATTTACTGTATTTACCTGCTCAAATGTATATGAACTAATCAACATTAACCTCTGTTGGACACAATTTAACATGTTTTAAAATTATTTTAGAAATTAAAACACAAATTTGACATTTTGCCATTTAAAAACAATGCACCAAGTGACTCATATTAGTTTCATGGTGAACTTGCTTGGTTCGTGTCCTGACCCTCCTCCTTTACCTCTTGAAAGGGCGCTTCGTGGTGGTATATATGCTATTGTGGCTGTACGCTTTATTTGTCCTTTACTCTTACTCCAGAAGAACATGAAAACATAGCATACACTCACAGAGCTGAAAAATAAGACAAACCCAATGGTTCCTGCTATCAGTAATGTCCTGAATTCGAATGGGAGTGTCTGACTTCCAATCGCACCCGGAGTGGCAGACGGAAAGGCAAACCAACTTTTAAGACGAAAGGGCTTTTTAGAAGATGGAAAGGCTCTGACATTCAGGCGGACCGTCAGGCTGCTATTGCCTGCCGCATTAGATGCCACACAGAGATAGGTGCCACTGTCTTGAGGCTGAGCATAGCGAACCTCCAGTGTGCCGTTAGAAAGAGCCCGTATTCTACCAACAGGCGATAAAGGTTTTAGCTGTGTGTTTAGCCAGGTGACAGATGGCAGGGGGTCACCTTCTGCAGTGCAATAAAACACCACTGTGTGTCCCTGATCTACTCTCGCTTCCTGAGGTTTGCGGTTCAGAATACGAGGTGGCCGACACGTGAGCAGGCCCGGGAGATCAGCTTCCATGAAGTCCAGGAAGTTCCAACCCTGCAACTGGGCTGAGGTAGTGCAGGTTGGTGGATTTCTACCAAAGTCCAGAAAGAGTCGCCTTCGCACCACCCACAGCAAACGGCAGTCACATGCTAGCGGATTGCTGTCAAGTCTCAGAGTTTTTAGGGTGTCCACTGTACGAAAAGCTCCCAACTCCAGTGTAGTGAGAAGGTTTCTAGATACATTAAGCAATCTGAAATGTGCCAAACCTCTGAATGCGCCGATGTCAATGCGTAGCAATGAACCCCCCACCAAGTGTAGCTCCTGCAACCGGAGCAAGTCTCCAAGTAGGTTCCCATGAATGAAGGTAATTGGATTATAAGAGAGGTCGAGGTATAAAAGATAAACAAGATGATGCAAAGGGATGTATGGGAAAGAGGTTAGGTTACATTGTCTAATCGTGAGGGATGTAAGATTTAGGCCAAAAAGACTGTTTCCTGACAGGGTGTCCAGCCGGGGGCACTGAGATATGACAAGTTCCTTGAGAAGCTCTAGGTGACGGAAAGCATAGTTTGGTAGTGTGGTGAGGCCCAGTCGGGGAAAGTGAAGACTTCTCAGCCCAGCGAGCTGCGTGAGAGCCTCTGTCGGAACTGCAGTGAGGTTGCAACCATCAAGGTATAGCTCTCGCAGATCTGTTAGTCCAGCAAAAGCTAGTTCAGAGATAAAAACTAAGTCATTATCAGCTGCTTTAATAAACTGCAGGGCAGCCAAGTCACGGAAAGTAAAATCTAGAAAAACAAGGATTTCATTGCTGCTAAGGTCCAGTAACTTCAGTTTGGGCAAACCAGCAAATGCTCCTACCGGAATTATCTTCAGGTGGTTTCGAGCAAGACGCAGAGTCATCAGATTTTGCAAGCCAACAAATGCTTCCACTTCAATGATCGAAATCACATTGTCACTCAAATCCAAGTCAGAGAGCTGAGTCAAAGTCTGGAACTGCAGATGCACCAGAGTCTTGATCTTATTATGTGTTAAGTTGAGTAGCTTAGTGTCTTGTTGAAGATTGTAGGGCACTTTGGTAAATTGGCCATCGGAGCAGTACACCTCCTGCAGCATAGTGTTGCAGTGGCAGAGCTGTGGACACATCCAGCGCGATTCAGATGTCAATGCCACCCCCGCTGCTAACAGGTAGAGAGCTCCCCAGCACAGCCATTGGTGGACGGCAATCCCCTGAAACATCTGGTGGCCTGCCTGAATGTGTGTGAGAGAGAGAGAGAGAGAGAGAGAGAGAGAGAGAGAGAGAGAGAGAGAGAGAGAGAGAGAGAGAACATCTGTTAAAAGGTTGAGGGGTCGATGGAATTAACTAATATCGAAATCCGGAAAAGTGACTTCCTGCAACACACAAATACAAGAAGGCTGACAGGGTTTAAGAGTGGCCATTTGCCATTATCTGTGAATTTTAAAATGGAAGGAAAGAGAAGATGATTTTCATAACCGGGCAGCTGCTTATGGAGGGCCATGTTTTCGTCTACTTAAAAACACTAAAGAACAAATGAATACATCATGCAGAGGAAGATTTGTTCCACCATCACAGGCTGTTGAAAGCTCCTTAAAGCTAGTAAGTGGGCTTTTGAGCTTAGATTATGTTACAAATTCTGCTCTCTGCAGGGATCATGTAAACACTAATAATGCTGTTGGCACTACAAAAAGTCCACACATCTGCAGTGGATTTGTTTGCGTGTTGTCTGCAAGTTTAACATGCAAATGTAGAAGCATTAGTCTTGAATCTGGTTTGTAAAAGTGTTTTTGAGACAGTTTTGCAAGAGTGGCCATGAGCAAAGTGGGCGGGCTCTGACGTAAGCACTATAAACCGCTAAACTTCACTTTTAAACCACTACTAATAAGAACCTCTGACCTCAATAAGATCAACAGAACTTGCAGTTCAATCAGCAGAGCTTATGTCCTCCTTCACGACTTTGTAGATCAGCCCCTCAAACTTTTTGACTGTGGAGTGTTAAGTAACGAAAAACTGCATCTCCCCAAAACTAATTGAAATAACACTATCAAATCCACTGCAATTTAGTATTCAAATAAAAGCTGGCTTGTGTTGTAGACTGCAGCAGTTTCACCATCCAGCCAAGAGGCTCCAGTTCCTGTCAATGGTTTTATTTATTAACAGGAATGAATGAATAGATAGATAGATAGATAATTTTTATTACAGACTCTAGGTCCAGATACAAAAGAACATAAAACAATACAAACAGCGACGACAACAACAACAACAACATACAAGGTTGTCTAGTAAAAATTAAAAAAATTAAAGAATGTAGAAAACAAGACCGGGTTGTCATTTCACTCACGTTGGTTCATCATTGTGAATGTCATCTTTCTTTGTGAAAAGAAACAGGAGCACATATTCTTTGGTATTTATGACAATATTCAATATTTGATATTTTGTTTATTCAGATACTGTGTTATTGTGGAAGCTCACTGCAGGGGGACTTAAATGACCTTTTTATATATTTTTTTGATATTTTTCACAAGACTTATGGAATGTATTTAACAGGATACTAATGTGCAAAAATATAGGAACAACATAATAGTAAGATTGTCTGGTTGCCTTTAATGTAAAACATAATGTGGATTTTACACATCAACTTTTTGGAACAGACAATCAGGCTCTCACTTTATTTGAAACAATTCTAAATCCACCAACAGGGGGCAGCTAAAGCAATATTATATTTGTGTACAGTAGGTTCAGGCCAGGTCAATGGTTTAATAACACTGCATGTAAAGGGGGGAGAGGGTGGGGGCAAGTTTAAGTCAGATTACTAGTCACAAATAATAAACTGAACTATTTATATCAACCTTTCAAATAAACACTTGAACAGATAAAAATTATTTTAACATGGAAACAAGAATATTAGGCAGGAAACCAACTGTAAACCTGTAAAAATACTAAGGGATCAGCTCATTAAAAATATGTGTGAATTGGTCAAATGTGCTGTTTTAATTGCATAGAGATAACAACAAAAAAACATCCTCAAGTGTGATTCCACCCTCAGTTTCGGAAACTCATGTTACATGTTTTTATTTCTGAATGATGCAGCACCATACAGCATGTGTGAAAGGGGTGGAAAGAAAATAGTAGGACCAACGCTTTGCCAAACCAGGTATTTTAGAAGTTAATTTAGTGTATTCTGTCGGATTAATTTTTTTAACAAGTTTGGAATATGTACGGTATAAGTCTTGTATTCCTAATTAAGTTCCTAATTGATTTATGATTTTAAATTGTTAATTTGTGTAAAAAAAGTCCACTTAAGAGTGTAATATTCAACATTTCTGCCAACAAACATGCTCAAGTGATTCAGGGTGAAATGTTCTCTTAGTTAATGAGTCATAAAATCCTATTTTTAAAGAGGTAATTTAGGTTATTAGAGTAATTTAGAGGTATTATTTATTTTTTGACACAGTTAAGGGAATGAAGCTGGGGAATACTGCACAGTCTGCTGCATGGTGATGACAAAAGCTCCCTAGAGCAGTGGATGATGGAGGATGACTCCTCCATGACCTCCTCTGGGAGCGCACAAGCTCAAGAGTGAAATTAGTGTACAAAGGTGAAATCGCAGTCATTGACTGTGGCCTGAAAAGCCCTGAAGAGCTCAAATACAATGGCTGATTTTAAATAAGGCTCAGAATTACAATCATTTTGTGAGTGGGAGGTATGGGGGGTTATAACTCACCGTCTCTTCAGACTGGATGTCTTGTCATGGTGATGGCTCCATTTTCACAATTTGATGGTTAAAAAAAAAGAGGTGATTTTACAGGTGTTTTTTTCTGAAATTGTTGAATTTCAAGAAAGCAAGTAGAACACTAACAGCAGAGGAAATTCTTTGAGTCTATCCAATCTCCACCTTCGGAAACCATCTGTTGATCAAAAATACATCCAAATGAAGCCTGCGAGGTGAGAGAAACAGACAGACATATCATGACAAGACAGCTTCATCCTCCCATTCTGACAGACTCAGGCTGCGGAGGGAGCGTGCTGCTGATGCTGCGGCTCAGCTCCCCCTGTTGCTTCGCTGTCCTCAAGGCAACAACAACCTGGCTCTGGGCGTGCGGGCGCTCAGTGCATGCTGAGGGATTATAAGCACGAGCTTCTGGACTCCATCCAACACACTGCACTGGATGACAAGAGGGAGGCACAGGTCAGCCAAATGCAGAGATTTAGGAGCAACACCAGATGGCAATGAATTGAAGCACTGACACTTGGAAAATAAAGGAAAGGTTTTTTTCAGTCCTGTGGTCTGCCAGAGCCATCTGGAGGTTTTGATGAAGACATTTGATTAACCATTAATGTATAAGATGTTTGTGTTTTGTTATGATTTCCATTATCAGTTTTGGTATAGCATTGCAAAAATAGCATCGTAACTACCCTATTAGGACAAATCAAAGCCCTAACGTGTCATTTTCAAATTCTTGTGAGGATTATGAACATTCCCTGAATCAAGAGATTATCCCACGTGAACAATAACATTCATATTGCTGAATGTGATAATAAAATAACACTAATACATACCATAGCACACAGTATGATTTATTCTACTCATTATATGTAAAGATAGATAAAGTACCACACTGTAGGGCAAAAAAAGCATGGCAAGTTTATTTGTGAGGCCTTTCTGAAGACAAAACAAATAGCGAACCAAAGGTGGTGTGCGTAAAATAGAAAAAGAGATTAAGACATTATTGTGCTGTCTGTAAGTATGCAAGCTGAAATTGGGCACCAGACAGAGAAATTGATACAAGGAGCCTTATCCGGAAGAAAATCAAGCCAGTTTAATGTTACTGCAGGTGTGACGTGGTTTAAATCAATTTTAACCTTCACCACAATAGATTTAAGCCGATTTATGGGGTCACCAGAAAATGTTGGTTACCGGACAAGGCATCCAATTGATTTTTAACAGCATTTACAGGATGATGTTTTAAAGATTTATCTGCTACTGATGTCACTAACAACGTCCAACGTAACATTTCCACGTATTCACCATCAGCAATAATATCAATACATGACTTCGACTGCCAGCCATGTAAATGTGTGAATCTTTATGTATTTCAGTGGGCACATTCTGTATGATCATATTCTCTAACAATAACAGTACAGGTGTTTTTGAACACAATAGCTAATTCAATCCAGAATCAGCATAATAGTTAATCTACGGCAAGTCTCAATAACAAGAGGGCAGCAAAATCTGCTCCGATGCGTTGGTAACACTTTATAAAATAAAGCCTGGGACTTACAGAGTAATTTCCCTGCAATTAACATACATTTGATGAGTGAATCAATGCATATAAAATACTCTTTACTAAATGAAAGGGTCCCACTGGCATTAAAATGTGGGGGAAAACATGGAAAACACTTAATTTACACACAGCGCAGCATTTCTGACCTAATTTAATTCTTCTCTGACAAGTGCTACACATGTATATCAATCACATGAGTGTGTGTGTGTGTGTGTGTGTGTGTGTGTGTGTGTGTGTGTGTGTGTGTGTGTGTGTGTGTGTGTGTGTGTGTGTGTGTGTGTGTGTGTGTGTGTGTGTGTCGACCCCAGGAAGAGTAGCTGATGTCTCTGCATCAGCTAATGGGGATCCTAATCAAATCAATCAATCAATCTATCATTACATCACTGTATTATGTCTCCAGATGTCTACAGCCTCCCAAAGCTGTGACCTTGATAATGGTAAGCTTGTTTACCAATCCAGCCTTTCCCCAACTTATTACTAAATACAATGATTCACTGGAATGTTGGTGTAGCTCTCCGGCTGCTAGCTCACTTGGGAGAAGTTATTGCCACAAATGCCATGAGCAAAGGGCAAAATCATGTGTTGTTATTGCATCCATTAGCATATTACGTTTTGGTAACACAGTATGACTGAAATTCATTCTACAATTAGGTCATAGGTACAGCATAATGTCATCGTTGTCAACGGTTCAGCTCTTTTCACCAGAACGGTATAGCCCAGGTTAAATATTAACAATTCAAAACTGTATTTTTCTTCTAAAATTCCAAATTGTTAATCCCTTGTTCCACATAGTATTGGTCTATTCAACTGCAAGAACCAGAAACAGGTTAAGTATATTATACTGTACTGTTATTTGCTGGATGTATTATTAAGTGTTACCCATTCTTTCATAAATATAACAGATGTAAATTCCTTCATGCATTTTTTTTTTTTTTTTTTGGTGATTTCAACTCCAATTTCAAAAAAAGTTAAAAATTAAAATGAAAAATAAAGTGTTTGCAAAGAATTGTCCTGCAGGATTAGGAGTTGTCGTGTTGGTGTAAAATATGCATGATCACCAAAGAAGAAGAGCCGGTCCTGAATCGGGACCTTACCATCTGGTATCTCAGGGAACCTGCGCTCATCAGCAAATCTCTGTCCAACCCCGGATGCACGGAGAGAAAACCAAGGATGTACGCCAAGTGCAGCCTCTGCCAAATAAAATATCCTAATTGCATAACATCCTCCTGTCTTTTTTCGCATCATATTGTTTCATCATTGCTGCTCCCTGTAGTGGTGACCGCGCTAAGGTTTTTCCGGGTAATTCTCTATTTTTGGGACTTAGACTACAGGGAAACAGGGGAGGAGGAGATGAGGCGTGTTTTGCAACAACAGTTCTCAGCCAAAATTTGTACCAATTACTTTGCAATTACATGCTCAGCTTCTTAACGTAATAGTTTGGCATTGTGGGAAAGAAATGCCTATTTTCTGATTACCAAACCATGGAGCTACAGCCAGCAGGGTGAGACGGATAACTTTTTAAAGCTATAGTGCGTAACTTTTTGATATTTAAATGACATTCAAGCAGGGCCGGCGCTAGCCAGGGGCCAGGGTGGGCCGTGCCCACCCAAATGTGGGCTGTGCCCACCCAATCAAAAAAAACTTTAACAAAAAAAGGTTTTTTTTAGGTGGAAGTCCAGGCCCACTATCGGAGGGACCTGTTCATTCGCTCTCCAAGAAAATGTCAAATAAAATTCAGACAATTAATTAATACTAAAGAATATACCATTACCATGCATTGCTTCTAATTGTATTATTGGGTGGGCACTGGGCAGGACAGCCTGCCTCCAAGTTACCCACCCGCTTATAGTGGTCACTGGTCAGCAGAGCCGGCCCGAGGCATAAGTGAATGAGCGGTTGCTTAGGGTCCCGACTGCCAGGGGGCCCCCCCCAATTTTTTTTTTTTTTTTTATTTTTTTAAAGTTTGTGTGTTTGATATCAACATCATATTATGTAAATGTAAATTATCATACAATAAAAGTAATACAATGTTTTGGTAGATAGTTAATAGCTTAATAATTGAATCAGTTCATCTGGGAGGTAATCCGAGGTTAACTGATCACGTCACGTTCAAGTCCATGGCATGCACAGTGTGTATTGAGTTTATTTAAAAATATTTGAAAATGGGGCTGCCCTCAGTTGCCCATGCACTGTGTATAGTCTATAGCCTATTTCAGCCTCGTCTGTGGAAAAAAAGATAACTGGACAACAGAGTTCTTCTGCTTCGTTCCTCTCACTGCATTTAAATGCATTCATTATATTACAGAAAAATATGTCCCGTAAAAGAAAAAGAGCACCAAGCCCAACCCAGAGGACCCTGCATAATATTGTATTTCAAATTTATATTTCTATGGAAAATCCATGTGTCCTTCTTCAATAGCTTCTAATTCATCCGACCCAGTGTCTCCAAATTATTTGTTCACACAAAATTCCTCAGACTTAGCCTCTTAATTGTCCTCTCAAAGTGCACCAGATTCATGCATTTCACTTTAAAAAGGCAAAAAAAAGCTCCCGGGGGGTCATACCCCCGGACCCCCCTAGCAGGGTCGTGACCTTGGCTGGCTACTATTTTCACCCAGCTGGACATCGGAGGCAATAGTGGAAAGACTATATATCTATATAGTGTGTATAGTATATAGCTCTGGACTACCACCATCCAGGTTGCCCAGTCCCAAAGCTTTCTCTTCTATCAGCTCAGGCTGCCTACAGTTAATACTGCGATTTAAAAAAAAGATACATTATGTTGTATATAATGTATATTATATGTTATTCATAAACATTTTGGGAAAAAAACATCCAAGAATTGAATTTCCCACACAGCAACACTCAAAGTTTATTTGCATATTGTGTTCTACACAATTCACAGTAAATGTGCCAAAAAGCAGACGCAGATATCTTACAAGGGCAAAAAAATTCTGCTCTCGCATCTTCGGTCTCTCTGCCCAGTGTGCCCACCTAAAATTTCTGCAGGCCCACCCTAATCTAACTGTCAAGAACCGGGCCTGCATTCAAGCCATCGCCAAACGCGAGTTGACACAATATTGAATAAGCCTAACTAACTGACTGGGTGCAGAAACTAGAAAATATTCTGACATTATTCAAACTAATTCAAAGTATTTCGTACTGTGCTGTGTTAACATCATGAACATGTATAATAACTGCTGTACATATGAGGCGCAGAGGGAGGAGGTCCACACTTGCACAAGACATCTGTCGGTCAGTCTGTTTTCTCTGCAAAGGGGGCAAAACTGTGGAACCTCTTGCCCACTAGTCTAAAACTATAGACTAATAGCAACACTTTTAACAGAGAACTTAAACAACGGCTCAAATCAAATCAACAGTGCTCACACAAATAATTTACAACTGGTTTATTGTTTGATCATGCTGCCTTTGTTTTACTCTACGTAGCCTATATATATATTTGACTCATTATATTGCTGCTCTGTACTCTATTGTATACTGCATTTTTAATCTTTTAATTATCATTGTTTTATCAGTATTTGATCTTGTTTCTGTTTTGTTTAGTTTATTTTGTTGTTTTTAAAGGAGCCTCCTGTGGACAGGTGTTGTAAACTAGCATTTATGCTAACACACTGTAAACGATGCATCTGGTTCATCCAATGGCATTGTCATGTCCATGTCCAAATAAAATCTACTATAAGTAAACTGAAGTAGAAAAATAAATTTCACTTAACAAATTCAGACAACAACATCTTGCACAAACAGGAACTTTCACACAAGAAAGCAACACATTTTACCCAAGAGGAAACCACCCCCAAACTCCCATCCATTAAGATAGAAAAAAACATTTACATTTACTGACACATGGGCCTACACCCATAGCTACACTAACTCCTAAGTTATTAGAGATTGTTATTATATTCATTTCTCACTTAAATATATATATATATATATTAGTGGTGGGCCGTTATCGGCGTTAACGTGCTGCGTTAACGCAAAACTCTTATCGGCGATAAAAAAAATATCGCCGTTAATCTCTTATTCCACCTCCTGTTCGGCTCAGGGGAGATGGTTCCCTCCAGGGCCGATGGCTGTTCGCCGTCAGGGTGAACCCCCTTCCGTGTGTTCTCTGGTCGGGTAATAATAGCCGGGGGCCGTTGTTGACACTTGAGGAGCCTTTATTGCAGGAGCGAAGCTTCTCTCACACACCCGCCGCTCTCTCTCTCCATCACTTGCCCACGACACACACCACCTGGCTGCAGGATCGCTAATGTAACACTCAGCGCCAAACCCCCTTCACAAATCTGTCTATTCAATGTTTACTTATGAATGTATCCATGTACGTAACTCTGACATGTACATAACTTAATTTATTGTTAATAATATGGTCTGTTTATAAATTCGGCATATGATTAAAGCATCTAAAAGCCCGTAATCATGTTAAACGTTTACTGTTTTTAAGTTATTAATGCCACTCGCTCCCGCAGATACAGAGCAGAGGGAGGTCTTATATTCAGCCTTTGCTAAAGGGAGTGTTGTATTATGGAACGGCCGCTGTGGTACGAAATTCCAGTCTCAACAATGTTTCCTACACGCAATTATAACTCTAGCGTCTACAGCCCGTTGTTTTCATGTAGTGTAACTTGTGTAATGTGTTACATTATTCAGCTGTTGCCGTGATGTCGGCTAACGCTGATGCTAATGATAACTAGCTCTCCGTCGCACAATAGACTGTAGGTTGGTGTTGCAGCCAGCTGTTAGGTGAAGCGCTGTCCCACAGGTAAAAGCCATGGACCTATAAAGCCTGTCCAATATTCACTCTAGTCCAGCTTCTTGAAAAGTTTATAAGGACTTTATTATTTATGTAAAAATAATATTTAATGTTTCACTTGAAGCACAACATTAATGGCTTTATTTTCTGTTATAGCCTATACCCAACAAATTAGTTTTTTCGTTTTTTTTAAGCACAAAAAACAGTGCAATGTTGTGATTTTTAGACTTATATCTGATTAAATTGTTAGAATATTATTTGTTCGCAATAATTAGACACTCGTTCTGATGACGAAATGAAAGCCACTTGGCTTGAGAAACACGTTCTCAAAGACTTACTTTGAGTCATTATTTAGGGAGCACACACATATTATGAATGAATTCAAATGAGCCATTTTAATCTAGATTAATCTAGATTAATTCCAAAATTCAATTAGATTAATCTAGATTAAAAAAATTAATCTATGCCCACCTCTAATATATATATATGATATATATATGTGTGTATATATTCTATCATTCATCACAGTTTTATTATCACAATCTTCTATGCATTTGCCAAACCATTTCTCAATTTCTCAATAAACTTTTCCATTGACAGTTATAGTTCACAAACATGTTCTTCCCCAATCAGTTTCATTTACTTGAAATGTATTTCTATCATAGAACTTTTCTGACTTCAACTTCTGGTACTAGAAGGGAATTTTTGGCCACTGCAGCTGGTTGTAAATTGGATTCACATGACAAGCCAGCGAGCAGATGCAACAGAAGAGTACAAAAAAAACGACTGTGCGTAAGAGGAAATTGTACTTCCTCCTTCATGTGTGAAGGTTCTCCATTCTGTTAGAATACGGGTTCACTCTCTTGCCGGTGACAAAATAACCCTGCTTATTATTTTGCTCCAAAAAGGTAAACGCAAACTACTGTACTTCTTCTCATCTGTACTACTGCATGCATTTGGGCTGTGTATTCTGAGTTCAGATCAGATGTGTGTCAAAGCTAATGGCTATGTTGTACGGATGAATAATCTATGAGGAGATTTGCTAAGAAAGAAGCTCAGAGATTACAGCAGGTTTGAACTTCTCCCTTTTTCAAGGTAAAGAAATCCTTCAACCGTCCGCAATACTAAAAAACAGTTTGAAGCTTTTTAGTATCTTATTTAACTTTACCATGAAAATTGGAACTGGGATTTAATCTTAAACACAGTGTATTATGTGTTGGTTTCAGACTGAACAAAGTGAGCACTGTGTAAGTAAACGTAAACAACAGAAGGCAGCTGGTTAACTTGCTGATGCAATATAGTATCAGTGCCTGGAGACATTTAAGATCCAATATACAGTAGAGAAGTATTCATTCGAGATGTATTTTGAGTTTGTAAGTGCTAGTTTACTTTATCCATTGATAAATTAGAGTGTGTCTTACTGGTTGTGGTTGGTGCATATTCTGATTAACTTGGTTTACAACTATGGTTGTGTTTTGATAAGAATTAGTCTAAACTAGGGCTGCACCTTGCGATTACTTTCCACGATTCCTCGCGTATAGAGCCGTGGCTACAACAACTGACCACACAAAGGGCCTTGTCCTCAGTTTCCTTTTGGTATGGAATATAAGGGGATTTATATACCTGGAAGTTCATGTTCTACAAATGAAAATAAACTAAATATTTTTTCTAGATTATACTTTTAAACCCCCATGCTTGAAGGCAAACACAAAATAGATTCATTATTACCAGATGAGAACTTTTAATCCATCATGTGGTGAGACAAAGTTTACATAAAATATAATTCAGCAGTTGATTAACAGAAAAGGAACAACACTGGAATGAAAGGTTGAGACTATATTTTTGGTCTCTGGTCAAATGTTCTGGGGGCAGAGAAACTCATAAACATGTTACCATGCACATCATGATGAAGTAATATCCTGTCACAAATTCCCAGAAATCTCTGATGTCTTCACAATGCTTGTTTTGTCAAACCAACAGTTAAAAACCTAAAGAGATTCCGTCATTCAGTTCACTTAAACACACGACAGAAGAAAAAGAGACACATCTTCACCAGTGAAAAGGTAAGTGATTGACTAACTGATCAGTCAGCTAACTGTTTCAGTTGTAGTAAGGATGACATAGGGGTCATATCCGCTCATTTAATGTGATTTTTTCCCCCTTTGCAGCATGCACATGTTGTGTACCGTGTTGCTTTTGGACTTTCTGGTCCTCGGCCTCTCTTCGTCTGCCTTAAATAAAGTGTGGGAAGAGTGGACATTAAAACATGGCAAGCTTTATGATAATCAGGTAGTAGTGTGAACAAAACACCTTTATTTCTCCTCCTTGTCACGGTTACTTAAACACACACACACACACACACACACACACACACACAGAGCATCAGATCATTTAGTCAGGGTTTTCTTTTGTTTCAGACTGAGATTGCCTTCAGGAGAGCAGTATGGGAGAAGAACATGCACTTGGTGTTGAGACACAACCAGGAGGCCTCAGCAGGAAAACACAGTTTCACAATGGGACTAAATCCTCTGGCTGACATGGTAAGAATCTGCACCAAAGCAACACTTTGTGATATCAACTAGGATCTGCATCGTTACTGAACAACAACAGAGAGATTTTTTTTGTCTTTATTTTTATCTACAGATTTGCTCATAACATAATAGTATTAAATCATTTGGATTATTGTTCCAACTGACTAATATATTTTATAGAGCTGCAAGCTGCTGAATTAATCAGTGGTATTGCATAAATCCCATGACACTATAACTCGCTGAAGTAGCCTTATGCCGACCATAAAAGTGACCCTGTGCAGAACGAAAGAGGGAAAACGATCATCCAAGAATGAAAATATTCAAGATCACAATTTTTTGCTATCACACAAGGGGCTTTTCTTACAAATAAAGAATCGGAGCGGCTTGCCCATACAATACATTGACCATGCCTCTATTAAGGACAGCAATGTATCAGAGAGACCTCTGGTGGATACAAACTGCATGACAAGCTCAGCAGTGAACACAAGCCTCCTCCCCCTACCCAGAACAAGTGCAGCCATATGCTCGACATAATAATCTTTGCATGATGTCTGTGCAAAGTGAATTCTCATTCATAGACCTCCGCTGGCACAACTCGGACGTTACTGACCAATATTTTTGATCTGCTTTAAATTTGCGTCCTCTTCTATGGCTTAATTTAAACCCTAACCTATAGAGCAACTGTAATCTTCCTTCACACAATCTGATTAATTTAATCCAGTATGGCTGGGCCAATCAGGACATACAGTGAATTTGGGAAGCCCTAATAAAGTTACATAAGGTACACGGACATGCAAAGTGGTTCGTAACAACGGAAATATATAAAATAACAAATGAACTGTGGTGCAAACCAGCCTTGTTGTGTGACATTATGACGAATACAGTAAGAGTGTTAAAATAACATGGAAAAAAACATGTTTTAAATGTTCTTATAATTATGCATTTCACATATAAAATGCCATACAGTTTGCTACGTAAAATAAAAATACATGTGGACTGCAGTGCAAAAATAATTAATTAAAAAAATATGTGCAAAAAAGCACTGAATGCATGTGAGAGTTAAGTTCAATGAAAGGAAATGCACTGCAAAAGAGACAAGGACAGCTGAATTGTTCCTGCCCTGTAAAAAGGATTTACAGAGGTGATATGATCTATAAATGTACAGCGTGATTCAAATGAAATGAGATGAGAGGTGCGTTGAGATGCCAGACGTGCTGTGGCATATAATAAAAAGAATGGGGATGTTGGATGTGTATGTGATTCATTTTGTTCCGTTTCTCCCAAGACTTGATAAGAATCAGAGGAACTTGTGGTTCATTTTAACGATCGCTTGTGGGTTATGTGAGGCTGAGGGACACCATGTGAGAAAATATAACATTTTCTTCCAAATATATGACACTACATCTATTTGTAAATAGTGCCATAGCCTTGTAGGGGACTGGGAGGGTGGTGCATTGTGTTCATTGCCTGCTGAAAATACACAATTTTGCAATGGTTAACAAGCTTAAACTTACTGCTGTGAAGAGGTCATCACTAAGCTTTGACATTGTAATCATTCAAAATTTATTTGTGTTTGTGTTACACTTACATGAACTTAATATCTCTTTTATTAAGACAGCTGAGGAGATCAATGAGAATCTCAACGGCCTGAAAATGGATGAGACCGTTTATTTCAGAAATGCGACTTTCAAGGAAATGAGCGGCTCATCAACACCTCAGAGTGTGGACTGGAGGAAGGACGGCCTGGTTAGTCCCGTAAGAAACCAGGTGAGCAATTGTTAGCCCTTTGTGTTCACACGTTTTAAACAATCCAATGAAATACCAGTAGCAGCAATATACAAATTTTCTCCCTCTGTTTTTTTAAAGGGGTTATGTGGGTCCTGCTGGGCTTTCAGCTCGTTGGGAGCTCTTGAGGGCCAGATGAAGAAGAGGACAGGTTCCCTTGTTCCCCTGAGTCCACAGAACCTTGTGGACTGCGGCACCAAGGATGGAAACCTGGGCTGCAAAGGAGGATTCATCTCCAAAGCCTACAGCTACATCATCCGCAACAGAGGCGTTGACTCCGAGAGTTCTTACCCCTACGAACACCAGGTCTCCCTAAGGATCATTATTTCAGTTAACTAAATTATACAAAGATTGAATCTACATATGTACCAATGCACAGGTACTAACTTTTTGTTTCTTACTGATTTTTTTGTTTCTTTTTTATACTTTTTTTAATTCTTCTACCTTTTTTCTCTGTGTTCGGATTGCTTAAAGGTGGAGTCAGTGATTCTGGAGAATGCTTGTTTCAAAATCAGTGAATTTCACCTCTTGATCCTCCGCCTGTTTGTAATGTGCACTGAAGAAAATCCAGTGTTATTACACACCTTAGGCTCTGTAAATAGGCATGTTGCAATTAGGCCCCCTTTGTTTACTTTCACTTTTTTTTCAAACCATTTTACACTTGTACTACACTGTGTATGTACACTGGATTTTTTTTCTCCAGTGCACACGCAGTACAGAGAGGTAGTGGATCGTGAGAAGATATTCACTGATTATAACAAAAAAGTGATTTTAACCACAAGCGCTGACTCCACCACTTCCGTCTTACTTCATACTTTACTTCCTTTGATTCTTTCTCCCTTACTTCCTTAAATACTGCATTCATATCAAAATACCTAACTTCCATAACATTTGTTTGCTATCTTAAAACACATAAAATGTACATTATAGTTACCAGAAAATTGACATTTTATATGTATAGAACGGAAAATGCCGGTATTCTGTCGCGGGAAATGCCGGATACTGCTCTGATTACCACATCCTCCCAAAAGGAGATGAGAAGACGCTGCAGGCCGCGGTGGCCTCAGTGGGACCAGTGGCTGTGGCCGTGAACGCCATGCTGTCATCTTTCCATCTGTACAAAGGAGGTGAGGCTTCAGAATGTCAGGGTGTAATGCAGAGACGTCAAAAATGATGATAAAACTATTCTTTGTAGTAGTGAGTGGAAGCAGTTGTATGATATTTTCCCATTAATGGATAACAGGACATCTACATTATTTCATACTTTGGTTGCTAGAAATAGATCAGGTTTTGCAAGCATTTTTCTCTTCCATTTATCTGATGTTGAACTTTCTTTTTAAATATATTTTGTAAAAACAACGACTTTTTGGGGGGGTGGGGGGTATTCCATGCTTGACATTTGACTTGAATATCTTTCTTTTGTGCCACTTCTAAAAAGTTTTTTTCTCAAAACTGTGGAGTTAAACATGGTTTCTTCTATATTTATGACAGAACTTTAATGTTTCTCCATAGAAAGAGTGAAATTAGTTATTAAACAGAGTGCTTAAGGCTGACATTCACATTATTTTTCTATACACAGTATACCAAAGATTTTTGTTGGATTGACAGATTTTTACAATTGACTGTTTCCCCTTTCTTTTCTGCAAAATGCCCACACTATTTTTATATTTTATTTAAATTTTCATGTGTATTTCAGGGTTATACAACGTTCCCAGCTGCAACCCAAAGTTCATAAATCACGCTGTACTGGTTGTGGGCTACGGCACAGATGGAGGACAAGACTTCTGGCTTGTGAAAAACAGGTACATTAGTATATCTTGACTGGATAGTTTAGAAGGAGTTTACCTATAAAATATGTAGGCTAACCCCACATGTGAAAAGAATCAATGGCTCTGCAATTGTGGCCAATATTCAATATTTATTGTAAGTGTTTGTGTGATTTCAGTTGGGGAACTGCATGGGGAGAAGAAGGCTTCATCCGAATCGCCAGAAATAAGAATAATCTCTGCGGCATTGCCAGCTTTGCAGTTTACCCCTCTCTGTGAAAGTTGATCTGTCTCAACAATCATCTTGTCATTCCACAAATTTAATTCATTCAAATCAGATTAGATGTTTGTTGTATTTTTCTGCAGATGCTGCCCTGCTAGTAGACAATACAATGTAAAAAGGTTTTTAAAAAGTACATGCTTTAAAAATGTACATCATCTTTCCTTCGTAAAAATAATTTTATAAATCTGATGTGTGTTTTTTTTTTATTGTTTGTATTTAAATGATGGATTTGCATTATTGCATTGAAATGAACTAAATGCATTTAATCAAACTTGTGGCAATTAAAGGGGAAGTTAAGTAAGTGATATTTCTTGTTAATATATGTGTTAAATGACTCTCAGCAATCACTTAAACAGTATGCAAAGTTCACAACACAGATCTCCCAGTCATTCAGCTTTACAGTAATTTCCATTAAAATTTTTGAGTATCCCTCTCGTTTTATCCGATCAGGAGACAGAGCACTATAAAGAGGCGGGTCTCTGTGCCCGTGCTCTCCATTGCGGCACTATCTGAAGAAGACGGCTGCACGTTCATGTGGTGGTGACATAGGGACGAGGGAGGGTGACTGCACTGACAGGAAGTTAGCTAAAATGACTATATCACTAACTGCTCCTTTAAGGAAGAATATGTACCATCTGCCTATTGAGAGGCAAGTGGGTTATTGTTGCAGTAGAGGTATTCCAATATTAAAGGATTTTTTTGCTTTGTTTATGTTAAGTGAGAATGATAGACCTTTACAAAAATAAAATGTTACAAATAAATGTTTTACAAGTTTGTACAAAAGTTTTCAGCCTCATTGGACTATTTAATGTTTTATTGCTTTGTATCATTCAATTAAAGCTGGGGGTATGTGATTTCTGATTGGTCAAAATTAATATGAGCTGTACACTTTGACCAATCAGAGCAAGGCTCTCTGTTCTTATTGGCTGTTGGGACTGTCCATTCACTTTGGCACGACTTTGTTGGTGTAGAGCGTGTCAGGGAGGGACCAGGGGGGGAACCAAAGAGAACAAGTGGAGCGGTTGAGGTATTTGGATTCGAATCTCTATCCCAACTGCCATTTTCTCCCCAAATCCTCCACCCCAGCTTTAATTGAGTTAAAATAAATATCTTTGTCTGAATTGGCTTTGACTCAAACTACTGATAGTACAGGAAGAGGAGGAGCAATAACAAAAGGGATACAGTATGTAATGGTTTGCTTAATGTTGTGTCCTACCATATTAGCACCAGTAGAAGTGGCAGTGACAGTAGTTAAAGTGGTATTGGAATTATTATTAGTAGTCCAATCATATTATGAGCAGTAGAAATACATACCTACATATCTAGCAAACCAACTCTTACACATTTGTAGCACATTTAGCTTTATTTTAGCTACATGCAGATGCAGCTGCTATTTCAGGGGTCCCCAAACTTTTTTCACTGAGGGCCACATACAGAAAAATCTACGAAGGGCCGGGCCACTTTGCAAAAATAACACATTTATCAGGACATGTAGCTGCTCTGATGTTTAGTTTCATAGTGTCTTCGTAAATTGTAATCCTTCTTCACGGCAACACTTTACTTGCACATTAAAAAGATACATCCCCCCTCTTGTTAAATGCCATTAATACACCCAGTGTTTTCTGCTTTTACGTCTAATGTCCAGCTTGGTGAAAATAGTAGCCAGCCGAGATCCCGCCCCTCCAAGGGAGGTCCGGGGGTATGATTTTTTTAAGTTTTTAAAGTGAAATGCATGAATCTGGTGCACTTTGAGAGGGAAATTAAGAGGCTAAAGCTGAAGAATTTTGTATGAAAAAAAATGTAAACACTGTGTCAGATGAATTAGAAGCTATTAGAGAAGGACACAAGGATTTTCCATAATAATTTTAATTTAAATTAAAATATTATGCAGGGTCCTCTGGGATGGCCTTGGTGGTCTTTTACTTTTATGGGACATATTTCTCTGTAATATAATGAGTGCATTTAGATTATTTAAAAATTAAAAGGGCCATATTACATTATATTTTTAAAATGTGCCGAGGGCCAATCAATCAGTTTTGACACCCCTGCACTAGTGGGTTAACTAAGAAATGCAAAAAAAATTAAAAATAAAAAAAATTCAAAGGGCCATATTGCATTATATTTTTAAAATCGGCCAACTGCGGCCCGCGGCCCGCTTTTTATTGGCCCGCGGGCCGTAGTTTGGACACCCCTGTGCTATTTTATCTAAACAACTTTATAGGTACTAGCATATAAAGACTACAAGGATGACTTGAACATACAGTTAAGGATTTTGTTCAATTGCACCAATTTGTATTAGAAAAATCTACCTTAAGCACAAGGAAGTTGTGAGGAGCACAGAAGCAGCACACTGATGATGTAAGAGGGCTGTTATTGGTTGATCACAATGATGGTTGCTGATCCAGGAGCATCCTAATCACATGCTTGGACTTTTTCTTGTTTAGCTTTTTTGAACACTTTGCATCACATTGAATTTATTGAGCAAAATGCATTATTTTTTTCTTCTAAACTGGCTTAATTAATTTCCTCAAACCATAGATAATGCTGAATGATATGGAGGAGCAATAGGGTAGGTGAATATTGTACTTCTGGTGGCAAGATTATGAATATTTTATGATTATGCTGCTCCGTCCCAGCATGATTTGTAAATATGCTTTTTGCTTGTAAGTTAATTTCAAGTGTTTGTTTCTGCTGCCCCCAAGTGGGCAGAAAATGTAATCATGGCAGGTTTATAATGATTTGCAGTGAGCATGGTTATTAATAATTACTTCCACATTCAGCCCAGCCCACATTTTCCCCTGATTTGAGTTTCTCAAATGACATACACTGTGAAAATCTGAAATGGATAGAAAATAGTTTGTATAGGCAATCATTTCATTTCTAACATGCACATGTATTTTTTTTGTTCATCCTTCAAATTTTGCCTAAACATTTTGACCACTCACAAAATGCCTTCCCTGATTATCACCCTTAAATTCCTTGAACAACCAATTACTTTTCTACCAATGTATGGTTTACTATGCATCTAAATGTTAATTGATATCAGCTGGTGGTGGGTTAATTTATGCTTCTCCAGCTGTTCAATCAAAGCATGGAGCAGGCCTTTTGGTTCACAGGACACTTATAAATCACTTTGTTTGTTCTGATTCCTGTTCAAAGACGATAGCTTTTCCTAGATCCAGAAATGTCACGGAGCCTGCTTTTTACCATCCTGTGTGGACTTGCATCGGCCGTGATCAATTCAGAACTGGACCGACACTGGGAGCTATGGAAGAAGATGCATAATAAATTATATGCTCATGAGGTACATGGAGTCAATCTAATCACTCAACTCTTTAAGTCTTCAGTGCCATTTAGTTGAAGTTGTCTTGACTCTTTCTTCCCTTCCCTGTGCGTGTATTTTTTTTTCTTTTTAAACCTTTTCTGTTACATGCAGTAGGCCTAAACTAAAGCTCATATGAGTATTATCTGTTAATTGTGATGGATTAATTAACTTATGAATATCACATGTGGTGAATGTTCCATCTGTTTCCAGATCGAGGAGTTTGGTCGCAGGCGGATATGGGAAGAGAATTTGGAAATGATAAATGTCCACAACCTGGAAGCCTCCCTGGGCATGCACACCTATGAGCTGGCAATGAACCATCTAGGAGACCTGGTGAGTAGGTTACATGGATTTCTTCCCCAGTGTTTTGGAACTAAGTGTCTTAAAACCAAAGAAACATGTGCTACCTAGACAAATTGACATGTTGATGAGGAAAGGTTTGTTTTCATTTGTAGACTACTAAGGAGCTAACTGAATCCCTGATGGGCACGTATGTGCCCATTGACCTGGTGAGGGGTCCTTACAACATGGTCAATGTCAGCTCTTCTCTGCCAGCATCAGTGGACTGGCGGGAAAAAGGCCTGGTAACTGATGTCAAACAGCAGGTGTGGTTGCAGTAGCCTAGGTCATATCCCACAGGACATCAGGACTGTCTTTGTCGATCAAGTGTTCATTTTTTTTAATGTGCTACTTTCATGTCTTTTAGGGTTCTTGTGGCTCCTGTTGGGCCTTTAGTGCAGTTGGCGCTCTAGAAGGGCAACTCAAGAAGACCACGGGTGTCCTGATGTCCCTTAGTGCTCAGAACCTAGTGGACTGCTCCATGAAATACGGCAACAACGGGTGCGGCGGGGGATACATGTCAAACGGCTTCGACTATATCATTGCAAACAAAGGCATAGAATCTGATGCAACCTACCCCTATGTCGCCAAGGTGAACTTTGGTGACAAATGCCCATTGCTCATGTGTAAAAATTCAGCTCTGCAGTGGTTGAACTTTCACAATTGACTTGACAACCTTAGTAACTAGCTAACTTTTTTTTTCAGCGTGGTCCATGTAAATATGACTCAAAGTATCGGGCAGCTAACTGCTCGAGATACGTATTTGTTCCGGAGGGTGACGAATCGGCTTTGAAGGAAGCGGTAGCCAACATCGGCCCCATCTCTGTCGCAATTGACGCCTCCAGACGCCAGTTTGCCTTCTACCGTCATGGTGAGCAGTTGGGAATCTTTGTCAAATGTGAGGAAGTGAGTACTTAACCTGTTTGGATCTGTGTGGTTTTGAGTTGTGCCCGTTTTGTGGCCCCACAGGTGTGTACAGGGACCGCAGGTGCTCCCATAACGTGAACCATGGCGTGCTGGCTGTGGGCTACGGCACTGAGGGGGGACAAGACTACTGGCTGGTCAAAAACAGGTGAAATGGTCAATGTGAATTTTGGATTATAGGAATAGTTGCTTTTTTTTTTTTTTTATCTAAATGGTCTTTATTTGTAGTTGGGGTGCAACCTATGGCGATAAAGGCTATATCAAGATGGCTCGCAACAAAAGCAACCAGTGTGGCATCGCTCGCTATGCCTGTTTCCCCATCATGTGATCAGCAGATGGCCTAAGCTTTGGATGTATATTTCTCAACAGTAGTTGACACTATTTTAAATAAATGGCTTCATCCTTAACTGGTACTGTTTCTTTTTTTTCTTAAAGGTGCAATTTGCAGTTTTAGGGGAAGAGGATTTATTTACCTTTGCAGAGCCTGCTGTTAAAGGCCTACTTCACCGGTTTGAATATGAAGGTGTATTGAATTCTGAGATCCTATGTAGTATAAATGTGCAAAAAAAAAAAAAATCGGTTCATCCTAGCCTGAGAAAAGGCAGAAAGAGTGTTTTTTTTAACCCTATATTTCTCTTTCTCGTGACATCACAGAGAGAAATATAGGGTTAAAAAAAACGTACTTTGTAAATATTACTTTGATGTCACAGTAAAAGACATCACAGTAATATTTACAAAGTACGTTTTTTGTTAACCCTATATTTATCTTTCTGTGATGTCACGAGAAAGAGAAATATAGGGTTAAAAAAACACTCTTTCTGCCTTTTCTCAGGCTAGGATGAACCGATTTAAAAAAAAAAAAAAAAAAAAAAAAAAAAAAAAAAAATTGCACATTTATACTACATAGGATCTCAGAATTCAATACACCTTCATATTCAAACCGGTGAAGTAGGCCTTTAACATATTTTCTCTAAATGTAACTGTAATGTAATTTCAGGCATATGGAATGCAAGACTAGAATATGTTTGAAAAAACTGGGGGCCCTGCTGCCGTAGACAACAGTGAAAGAGTAACTTAAGGTAGCTTTCTAACTACAGTGTTCAAGGGATCAAATTTTTCGCTCGGAAAGTTGTTTATTCACTTATAAGACTTTAACTTAGAAAATTTTACATGTTGCACCTTTAACCGTTTCAACTTTTTTTTTTTTTTTTTTTTTTTGCACTGGAATTTTATAATTAGAAGTTTTCACTTCAAGTCATTTAGCCTGTTGACTGAGCAGGCCAGCTGGTTGTTGGTTCACTTTCTCTCTGCAAGACTGTAGATATTTAAGGAAGGTACGCTTTCTCTACAGACCTTTTTCAGTTGAAACCTATTATATTGGTTTGTGAAATTTAAGAATATTCTTGAATTACTTTGTTCCCCTTATCACTTGCTTGTAAGGGGCCAGTATGAACAGGAATGATTACAGCAAGCAAAACATTTTTAATGGGCATTGGAGTAGGCTTCTCTTAAAACTTCAAAGTTCCACTTGTCTAGTGGAATAAGCAAAATGTTAAACAATTGTGTGGCCTTTGTTATATGTAACCCATACATTTTGCTACATGACATTAGTTCTCTCAGAGCTAGAAAAACTGATCAAGCAGAAAATGACTTCATTCTGTATAATGCAAACATGACATTGTTTTTGTTTTTTTTATTACATGAGTTATTTTTAGAACTGGATAAATGGCACAAAGTGCAAGTCCCAGCATGATGTACAACTCTCACATAAAATAAATACAGCACCTTTTCATCATCACTAAAATATTGTCAATATCCAGAAGTAAATACTGAATTTACCAAGATGTTCAGTCTTCATTTACAAAACAAGACAACACACGATAGATTTGTGTCGTATTGAACCTTTTTTTTTTTGGAATAGTTTTTCCTTGATCTTTTGTTCCACAAATTCCAAACTTGCACGTACAAACATCTACAGTTTCTACACACGGTACATTGAATTTTTGAACTCACATTTAGAGTAGAACTTTTATCATTTAATAAACAGGTTGGAGTCAAACTAAAGGGGGGGAAAAAGGCAAACATCTACTCCCTCAGTCCAAAGTACAGCAAAGGGTTCTTGCAGTTTGTTTTCTGGCATGGGTCGGCCCCTTCAGGACTGATCCTGTGTGAGTTGAGACGGAAACCATGCCATAAAAAGTCCTCCATTAAGTGAAGTATTCAGTCTGTATCACTGCCATCATGTATATACTTTATATATAGAATAGAAATTCCACGCATAGGAACATTTAATAAACTTTCTCATTTTGGACGGAAGCTTTAATTTGACAGAGGGGGCTTTTTTGATGAGTTGATAAACCGTGGTCCCTTTGGATCCGGTTTTATGGGGGGGAGCATCCACTTTATTGCTTACACTTCCCCCCCCCCCCTTTTCAACAGTCATGCGGACAAACGGGAATATGTCAAATTGTATTTTTCGGACATATCTTTTAAACATTTTCATCTCCTTTCCCTAACCTCTTTTCCGTCCGTATACTGTAAATTCTACCTCTGTGACAAGACGAATTGCATGATTTACAAGCTTCCTCCTCAGAAATTCAGGCATATAAAAAAATCAATAAAAAAAAAAGTTAGTTACCTGGGTTCAAGGTAAACGAGTAGCACAGTCACCACTAACTTACTTTCAGAACACATACTCAAGTTTCACCAATTTTTTAAACCCCACGTTGATTAAGAACAATCACTGCAAGCTACAAATCTATGCCATCATACGACAATGAAAACACTAGTTCTTGCTTTAGACAAAAAACAGCTGACATACAGGACGTCCAAGAAGTCAGACAAGTACGATACAAACATGCGTCACAATCGGTTGAATACAGAGGGATTAGGGGGCTGAAGTCGTCTTTGTGAATTTGGGATATGGTCCTTTTATTTCTAAAGAGAGAACAGACATCTCTGACACTTGTTCTCTTTAATTGGGATTTTTCTTTTTAATATACTGAACTTCATCAGCAAAAGAGCACCCAAATCTATCATGAGGAACCACATCATACATTTTTACACTGCAAACGGTTTGTGTGTGTGTGTGGTTTTCTTTTCTTCTCGTAGTGTAAATATGTCCATGGTCCCGAACTGAGCTGTATTCATCGCAGGGATGAAAACACAGACAAAAAGTAGAAAAATATGAGACAGACGATTTAGAGTCAGCTTTCACACACACACACACACGCGCGCACACACACATGCACACATACATACAAGTACACACACAAGACTTTGTACACAAACGGCAAAGGAGAGACTCGATCCTCAGCACATAATAAAGATTCGACAGCATTAAAGATATAATTTGACAATTTCGGAAATAGTTAAGAGTTAAATGAGATGTTTGATACTACTCTCATGCTGGAGATTAGTATCAAACTTCTCATCTGACTCTTGGCAATAAAGCGAAAAAGCTTACTCATTAAAATATCAAATTATTATTTTAAATGTTGTACCTCCCTTTCTCTCTCTCACGTTGTCACACACACACAAATACACGCACACAAACACAAACCGTACTCACACAGATCAAGAGGTCAGACAAACCCCCCACAATTGAGATATCATGCATTATTCTTCAGAAGTGTGTCTTTGACTTACATGAGTCTACTCTGGGGGCGAGTACACACACTGTCTAGAGGACGTGTTTAGGTCAATTGACAGCATCCACATTACTCACTCACTGATTGTCAGCACACACACTGATGTACACCTTTGGAGAAAACGATACCTAAGTAGGGACACGTATAAATAATGGTACCCAATTAGCTCTCCTTTAAGATCAAAAAGTCACAATCAGTACTTGTGTTAAATGTGTACGTTATCGGTTGAGCGGTATCATACAGGAACATACTTAACTTTTTCTGGCACAAAGGGATGCCGTGAAAGGGAAGAGGAGCCCTTAAAATGAAACGAGACAAGTGGTTTGTGATCTATCATTCACTTTTGTGCTGCACTGCCCAATCAATGTGACTTTGTTTGTTGACTGATTATTCTTTTTTTTTTGGTCCTTTGTTTAAATTTGTGCTCATGAGAATGAATCAGGTGACATAATGACTTTTAAGAAAGGATACTGCATTGATTGCGTTGAAAACAAAAAACTCGTTTTTTGACATCTTTTCACATTAAGGCAAATTAAAGCAGCTATGTGTATGGGACGGAGCTGAGTTATTTTTCTCGTGTATATGAGGAAAACTCTCTTGTGGTTCTTTATCATAATGCCGTCTGTAAACATGGCGTAATCATTGCACCACACCTGAGCTACTGCACGAGTTATGTTGAATATAATTCTTCTAAAAAAAATTAATGAATAAGTAATATGTTTTTCTCTTCAAAGACACATATGCAATCGGACACACACACACACACACACACGCACGCACACTCACTCCTACTCTAGGTAAATATCACACCATAGGATCTGCTCTCACATTTAGCACTTGACCAAAATCCGTCCCCGCAGACGTTCCTGTGCTGCAGACGTGAACATGTCCAATGGCAGGGAGGGAAGAACATTAGTTGAACACTGAACACTGAGGAACTGATCGAACTGATCCCATTTACAACAGAGAATCCTGTGAAATTCATCTTCTGTGATTTTGTGGCAATAAGTAGAGGAGCCGACTGGATTTATGCAGGGACAGGGAAACATTGAATTCTCTTGTCTCTGCATAAATCAAGCCTTCACTGGAATGTCTCAATATGTTTTTTTCAGGAGGTCTGGCTTTAGTAGCAAGCAGTAATCAATGAACGGAAATGTTAACTGTAAGCAAAGCAGCACTGAAAGCCAGTCAATTTAGGGCAGAGGACAGACGAGAAAAAACACTGCAATCCTATTTGCAAATCGACCACACACACGGACTAAATCTTTTCACTTTTCCCCATTACTTTTCAGTCTCATTTCTTCATTTGTGATCTCTGTCTCCTGTATTGTGTATTGTACCAGCGAGAGAAAGCTCCCAGAAAATAACATTTTAGCCTTTTCTGCAAACCACGATTTGAACTGCACCACCCCACGCATATTTACACTTCTGAAAAGCTCTGATGTTTTCTGCGTTGAGATGCCAGACGTGCCGTGGTATATAATAAAAAGAATGGGGATGTTGGATGTGTATGTGATTCATTTTGTTCCGTTTCTCCTAAGACTTGATAAGAATCAGAGGAACTTGTGGTTCATTTTAACGATCGCTTGTGGGTTATGTGAGGCTGAGGGACACCGTGTGAGAAAATATAACATTTTCTTCCAAATATATGACACTACATCTATTTGTAAATAGTGCCATAGCCTTGTAGGGGACTGGGAGGGTGGTGCATTGTGTTCATTGCCTGCTGAAAATACACAATTTTGCAATGGTTAACAAGCTTAAACTTACTGCTGTGAAGAGGTCATCACTAAGCTTTGACATTGTAATCATTCAAAATTTATTTGTGTTTGTGTTACACTTACATGAACTTAATATCTCTTTTATTAAGACAGCTGAGGAGATCAATGAGAATCTCAACGGCCTGAAAATGGATGAGACCGTTTATTTCAGAAATGCGACTTTCAAGGAAATGAGCGGCTCATCAACACCTCAGAGTGTGGACTGGAGGAAGGACGGCCTGGTTAGTCCCGTAAGAAACCAGGTGAGCAATTGTTAGCCCTTTGTGTTCACACGTTTTAAACAATCCAATGAAATACCAGTAGCAGCAATATACAAATTTTCTCCCTCTGTTTTTTTAAAGGGGTTATGTGGGTCCTGCTGGGCTTTCAGCTCGTTGGGAGCTCTTGAGGGCCAGATGAAGAAGAGGACAGGTTCCCTTGTTCCCCTGAGTCCACAGAACCTTGTGGACTGCGGCACCAAGGATGGAAACCTGGGCTGCAAAGGAGGATTCATCTCCAAAGCCTACAGCTACATCATCCGCAACAGAGGCGTTGACTCCGAGAGTTCTTACCCCTACGAACACCAGGTCTCCCTAAGGATCATTATTTCAGTTAACTAAATTATACAAAGATTGAATCTACATATGTACCAATGCACAGGTACTAACTTTTTGTTTCTTACTGATTTTTTTGTTTCTTTTTTATACTTTTTTTAATTCTTCTACCTTTTTTCTCTGTGTTCGGATTGCTTAAAGGTGGAGTCAGTGATTCTGGAGAATGCTTGTTTCAAAATCAGTGAATTTCACCTCTTGATCCTCCGCCTGTTTGTAATGTGCACTGAAGAAAATCCAGTGTTATTACACACCTTAGGCTCTGTAAATAGGCATGTTGCAATTAGGCCCCCTTTGTTTACTTTCACTTTTTTTTCAAACCATTTTACACTTGTACTACACTGTGTATGTACACTGGATTTTTTTTCTCCAGTGCACACGCAGTACAGAGAGGTAGTGGATCGTGAGAAGATATTCACTGATTATAACAAAAAAGTGATTTTAACCACCAGCGCTGACTCCACCACTTCCGTCTTACTTCATACTTTACTTCCTTTGATTCTTTCTCCCTTACTTCCTTAAATACTGGATTTATATCAAAATACCTAACTTCCATAACATTTGTTTGCTATCTTAAAACACATAAAACGTACATTATAGTTACCAGAAAATTGACATTTTATATGTGTAGAACGGAAAATGCCGGTATTCTGTCGCGGGAAACGCCGGATACTGCTCTGATTACCACATCCTCCCAAAAGGAGATGAGAAGACGCTGCAGGCCGCGGTGGCCTCAGTGGGACCAGTGGCTGTGGCCGTGAACGCCATGCTGTCATCTTTCCATCTGTACAAAGGAGGTGAGGCTTCAGAATGTCAGGGTGTAATGCAGAGACGTCAAAAATGATGATAAAACTATTCTTTGTAGTAGTGAGTGGAAGCAGTTGTATGATATTTCCCCATTAATGGATAACATGACATCTACATTATTTCATACTTTGGTTGCTAGAAATAGATCAGGTTTTGCAAGCATTTTTCTCTTCCATTTATCTGATGTTGAACTTTCTTTTTAAATATATTTTGTAAAAACAACGACTTTTTGGGGGGGTGGGGGGTATTACATGCTTGACATTTGACTTGAATATCTTTCTTTTGTGCCACTTCTAAAAAGTTTTTTCTCAAAACTGTGGAGTTAAACATGGTTTCTTCTATATTTATGACAGAACTTTAATGTTTCTCCATAGAAAGAGGGAAATGTGTTATTAAACAGAGTGCTTAAGGCTGACATTCACATTATTTTTCTATACACAGTATACCAAAGATTTTTGTTGGATTGACAGATTTTTACAATTGCAAAATGCCCACACTATTTTTATATTTTATTGAAATTGTCATGTCAAGGTCAAGGTCAAGGTCAAATTTATTTATAAAGCACATTTACACAGCGGGTACTGCCCCAAAGTGCTGTACAGGTTAAATAATAATAAAATAATCCACATTTAATACAAATAAGAAACCAAAAGAAAAACACATAAGAAAATACTCAGCTCAGCTGGTTCCGAAGGCCAGTGCAAAAAAATGTTTGTTTAAATTTGTAAAATAATTAAAAGATCTTTCAAAACACAGGGATTTAGAAGAAAAATTGGGGGGGGGGGCTCCGCTGAAATTTGTTCTCTGAGGGGGGGGGGGCTCACGCTCTCACACTTTGAAAACCCCTGTGTTAAATGACTCTCAGCAATCACTTAAACAGTATGCAAAGTTCACACAACCCAGTCATTCAGCTTTACAGTCATTTCCATTAAAATTTTTGAGTATCCCTCTCGTTTTATCCGATCAGGAGACAGAGCACTATAAAGAGGCGGGTCTCTGTGCCCGTGCTCTCCATTGTGGCACTAACTGAAGAAGACGGCTGCACGTTCATGTGGTGGTGACGTAGGGACGAGGGAGGGTGACTGCTAACTGCAGTCACTGACAGGAAGTTAGCTAAAATGACTATATCACTAACTGCTCCTTTAAGGAAGAATATGTGCCATCTGCCTATTGAGAGGCAAGTGGGTTATTGTTGCAGTAGAAGTATTCCAATATTAAAGGATTTTTTTGTTTTGTTTATGTTAAGTGAGAATGATAGACCTTTACAAAAATAAAATGTTACAAATAAATGTTTTACAAGTTTGTACAAAAGTTTTCAGCCTCATTGGACTATTTAATGTTTTATTGCTTTGTATCATTCAATTAAAGCTGGGGGTATGTGATTTCTGATTGGTCAAAATTAATATGAGATGTACACTTTGACCAATCAGAGAAAGGCTCTCTGTTCTTATTGGCTGTTGGGACTGTCCATTCTCTTTGGCACGACTTTGTTGGTGTAGAGCGTGTCAGGGAGGGACCATAGGGGAGGAACCAAAGAGAACAAGTGGAGCGGTTGAGGTATTTGGATTCGAATCTCTATCCCAACTGCCATTTTCTCCCCAAATCCTCCACCCCAGCTTTAATTGAGTTAAAATAAATATCTTTGTCTGAATTGGCTTTGACTCAAACTACTGATAGTACAGGAAGAGGAGGAGCAATAACAAAAGGGATACAGTATGTAATGGTTTGCTTAATGTTGTGTCCTACCATATTAGCACCAGTAGAAGTGGCAGTGACAGTAGTTAAAGTGGTATTGGAATTAGTAGTAGTAGTCCAATCATATTATGAGCAGTAGAAATACATACCTACATATCTAGCAAACTAACTCTTACACATTTGTAGCACATTTAGCTTTATCTTAGCTACATGCAGATGCAGCTGCTATTTTATCTAAACAACTTTATAGGTACTAGCATATAAAGACTACAATGATGACTTGAACATACAGTTAAGGATTTTGTTCAATTGTACCAATTTGTATTAGAAAAACCTACCTTAAGCACAAGGAAGTTGTGAGGAGCACAGGAGCAGCACACTGATGATGTAAGAGGGCTGTTATTGGTTGATCACAATGATGGTTGCTGATCCAGGAGCATCCTAATCACATGCTTGGACTTTTTCTTGTTTAGCTTTTTTGAACACTTTGCATCACATTGAATTTATTGAGCAAAATGCATTTTTTTTTCTTCTAAACTGGCTTAATTAATTTCCTCAAACCATAGATAATGCTGAATGATATGGAGGAGCAATAGGGTAGGTGAATATTGTACTTCTGGTGGCAAGATTATGAATATTTTATGATTATGCTGCTCCGTCCCAGAATGATTTGAAAATATGCTTTTTGCTTATAAGTTAATTTCAAGTGTTTGTTTCTGCTGCCCCCAAGTGGGCAGAAAATGTAATCATGGCAGGTTTATAATGATTTGCAGTGAGCATGGTTATTAATAATTACTTCCACATTCAGCCCAGCCCACATTTTCCCCTGATTTGAGTTTCTCAAATGACATACACTGTGAAAATCTGAAATGGATAGAAAATAGTTTGTATAGGCAATCATTTCTAACATGCACATGTATTTTTTTTGTTCATCCTTCAAATTTTGCCCAAACATTTTGACCACTCACAAAATGCCTTCCCTGATTATCACCCATAAATTCCTTGAACATCCAATTACTTTTCTACCAATGTATGGTTTACTATGCATCTAAATGTTAATTGATATCAGCTGGTGGTGGGCTAATTTATGCTTCTCCAGCTGTTCAATCAAAGCATGGAGCAGGCCTTTGGGTTCACAGGACACTTATAAATCACTTTGTTTGTTCTGATTCCTGTTCAAAGACGATAGCTTTTCCTAGATCCAGAAATGTCACGGAGCCTGCTTTTTACCATCCTGTGTGGACTTGCATCGGCCGTGATCAATTCACAACTGGACCGACACTGGGAGCTATGGAAGAAGATGCATAATAAATTATATGCTCATGAGGTACATGGAGTCAATCTAATCACTCAACTCTTTAAGTCTTCAGTGCCATTTAGTAGAAGTTGTCTTGACTCTTTCTTCCCTTCCCTGTACGTGTATTTTTTTTTTCTTTTTAAACCTTTTCTGTTACATGCAGTAAACTAAAGCTCATATATGAGTATTATCTGTTAATTGTGATGGATTAATTAACTTGTGAATATCACATGTGGTGAATGTTCCATCTGTTTCCAGATCGAGGAGTTTGGTCGCAGGCGGATATGGGAAGAGAATTTGGAAATGATAAATGTCCATAACCTGGAAGCCTCCCTGGGCATGCACACCTATGAGCTGGCAATGAACCATCTAGGAGACCTGGTGAGTAGGTTACATGGATTTCTTCCCCAGTGTTTTGGAACTAAGTGTCTTAAAACCAAAGAAACATGTGCTACCTAGACAAATTGACATGTTGATTAGGAAAGGTTTGTTTTCATTTGTAGACTACTAAGGAGCTAACTGAATCCCTGATGGGCACGTATGTGCCCATTGACCTGGTGAGGGGTCCTTACAACATGGTCAATGTCAGCTCTTCTCTGCCAGCATCAGTGGACTGGCGGGAAAAAGGCCTGGTAACTGATGTCAAACAGCAGGTGTGGTTGCAGTAGCCTAGGTCATATCCCACAGGACATCAGGACTGTCTTTGTCGATCAAGTGTTCCTTTTTTTTAATGTTCTACTTTCATGTCTTTTAGGGTTCTTGTGGCTCCTGTTGGGCCTTTAGTGCAGTTGGTGCTCTAGAAGGGCAACTCAAGAAGACCAAGGGTGTCCTGATGTCCCTTAGTGTTCAGAACCTAGTGGACTGCTCCATGAAATACGGCAACAACGGGTGCGGCGGGGGATACATGTCAAGTGGCTTCGACTATGTCATTGCAAATAAAGGCATAGAATCTGCTGCAGCCTACCCCTATGTCGCCCAGGTGAACTTTGGTGACAAATGCCCATTGCTCATGTGTAAAAATTCAGCTCTGCAGTGGTTGAACTTTCACAATTGACTTGACAACCTTAGTAACTAGCTAACTTTTTTTTTTTTCAGCGTGGTCCATGTAAATATGACTCAAAGTATCGGGCAGCTAACTGCTCGAGATACGTATTTGTTCCGGAGGGTGACGAATCGGCTTTGAAGGAAGCGGTAGCCAACATCGGCCCCATCTCTGTCGCAATTGACGCCTCCAGACGCCAGTTTGCCTTCTACCGTCATGGTGAGCAGTTGGGAATCTTTGTCAAATGTGAGGAAGTGAGTATTTAACCTGTTTGGATCTGTGTGGTTTTGAGTTGTGCCCGTTTTGTGGCCCCACAGGTGTGTACAGGGACCGCAGGTGCTCCCATAACGTGAACCATGGCGTGCTGGCTGTGGGCTACGGCACTGAGGGGGGACAAGACTACTGGCTGGTCAAAAACAGGTGAAATGGTCAATGTGGATTATAGGAATAGTTGCTTTTTTTTTATTTTTGATCTAAATGGTCTTTATTTGTAGTTGGGGCGCAACCTACGGAGATAAAGGCTACATCAAGATGGCTCGCAACAAAAGCAACCAGTGTGGCATCGCTCGCTATGCCTGTTTCCCCATCATGTGATCAGCAGATGGCCTAAGCTTTGGATGTATATTTCTCAACAGTAGTTGACACTATCTTAAATAAATGGCTTCATCCTTAACTGGTACTGTTTCTTTTTTTTCTTAAAGGTGCAATTTGCAGTTTTAGGGGAAGAGGATTTATTTACCTTTGCAGAGCCTGCTGTTAACATATTTTCTCTTAATGTATCTTGGTATTGAACCATATCAAAAATAAATTTCAGGCACATGGAATGCAAGACTAGAATATGTTTGAAAAGAACTGTGGGCCCTGCTGCTGTAGACAACAGTGAAAGAGTAACTTAAGGTAGCTTTCTAACTACAGTGTTCAAGGGATCCAATTTTTCGCTCGGAAAGTTGTTTATTCACTTATAAGACTTTAACTTAGAAAATGTTCACCTTTCGGACACACCCAAAGTTACATATTGCACCTTTAACCGTTTCAACTTTTTTTTTTTTTTTTTAAGCACTGGAATTTTATAATTAGAAGTTTTCACTTTAAGTCATTTAGCCTGTTGACTGAGCAGGCCAGCTGGTTGTTGGTTCACTTTCTCTCTGTAAGACTGTAGATATTTAAGGAAGGTACTTTCTCTACAGACCCTTTTCAGTTGAAACCTATTATATTGGTTTGTGAAATTTAAAGCTCCCATATTATACACTTTTCGGTACTATTATACACCATATTATATGGTCTTAGTGGTCCCTAATACGTTGTTCTTTAATTGTTTGCTGAAAAAAACTTTCAGATAATTTATTGTACTATGCTGATGTTCAGCTAATCTCACAATGGCCTATTTTTTAAAAAGAGCTGCAGCTCCCCTCGTAAATATACAATCTTTGAGCTGCCCCCGCCCCCTGTCCGGAAGCGAAGCCAGATACGCCTCGCCCTCTGTCTGTCAGGGCCGTGGACCAATAAGAAATAGGGGTGTGGGCTGCACAGTGGAAGCTTCTGGCTTTCCAGTTTGTGAGGTCAGAAAAGGGGAAAATTCTGACTGGAGTATATTGGGGGGGAGGGGTGGGGGTTTCAGAAAGGGGGAGAGTGAGAACAGTAGAGATTGTTATTTTTTTTTTATATTTTGGCAGTCTCTAGGCACACCGTGGACCCATGGATATGTTAGAACACATTTAAAAAGTGCATTTAGCATAATATGTGACCTTTAAGAATATTCTTGAATTACTTTGTTCCCCTTATCACTTGCTCGTAAGGGGCCAGTATGAACAGGAATGATTACAGCAAGCAAAACATTTGTAATGGGCATTGGAGTAGGCTTCTCTTAAAACTTCAAAGTTACTTGTCTAGTGGAATAAGCTAAATGTTAAACAATTGTGTGGCCTTTGTTATGTGTAACCCATACATTTTGCTACATGACATTAGTTCTCTCAGAGCTAGAAAAACTGATCAAGCAGAAAATGACTTCATTCTGTATAATGCAAACATGACATTGTTTTTGTTTTTTTTATTACATGAGTTATTTTTAGAACTGGATAAATGGCACAAAGTGCAAGTCCCAGCATGATGTACAACTCTCACATAAAATAAATACAGCACCTTTTCATCATCACTAAAATATTGTCAATATCCAGAAGTAAATACTGAATTTACCAAGATGTTCAGTCTTCATTTACAAAACAAGACAACACACGATAGATTTGTGTCGTATTGAACCTTTTTTTTTTTGGAATAGTTTTTCCTTGATCTTTTGTTCCACAAATTCCAAACTTGCACGTACAAACATCTACAGTTTCTACACACGGTACATTGAATTTTTGAACTCACATTTAGAGTAGAACTTTTATCATTTAATAAACAGGTTGGAGTCAAACTAAAGGGGGGGAAAAAGGCAAACATCTACTCCCTCAGTCCAAAGTACAGCAAAGGGTTCTTGCAGTTTGTTTTCTGGCATGGGTCGGCCCCTTCAGGACTGATCCTGTGTGAGTTGAGACGGAAACCATGCCATAAAAAGTCCTCCATTAAGTGAAGTATTCAGTCTGTATCACTGCCATCATGTATATACTTTATATATAGAATAGAAATTCCACGCATAGGAACATTTAATAAACTTTCTCATTTTGGACGGAAGCTTTAATTTGACAGAGGGGGCTTTTTTGATGAGTTGATAAACCGTGGTCCCTTTGGATCTGACTTCCGGTTTCATGGGGGGGAGCATCCACTTCATTGCTTACACTTCCCCCCCCCCCCCCCCCCCCCTTTTCAACAGTCATGCGGACAAATGGGAATATGTCAAATTGTATTTTTCGGACATATCTTATAAACATTTTCATCTCCTTTCCCTAACCTCTTTTCCGTCCATATACTGTAAATTCTACCTCTGTGACGAGACGAATTGCATGATTTACAAGCTTCCTCCTCAGAAATTCAGGCATATAAAAAAATCAATAAAAAAAAAGTTAGTTACCTGGGTTCAAGGTAAACGAGTAGCACAGTCACCACTAACTTACTTTCAGAACACATACTCAAGTTTCACCAATTTTTTAAACCCCACGTTGATTAAGAACAATCACTGCAAGCTACAAATCTATGCCATCATACGACAATGAAAACACTAGTTCTTGCTTTAGACAAAAAACAGCTGACATACAGGACGTCCAAGAAGTCAGACAAGTACGATACAAACATGCGTCACAATCGGTTGAATACAGAGGGATTAGGGGGCTGAAGTCGTCTTTGTGAATTTGGGATATGGTCCTTTTATTTCTAAAGAGAGAACAGACATCTCTGACACTTGTTCTCTTTAATTGGGATTTCTCTTTTTAATATACTGAACTTCATCAGCAAAAGAGCACCCAAATCTATCATGAGGAACCACATCATACATTTTTACACTGCAAAAGGTTTGTGTGTGTGTGGTTTTCTTTTCTTCTCGTAGTGTAAATATATGTCCATGGTCCCGAACTGAGCTGTATTCATCGCAGGGATGAAAACACAGACAAAAAGTAGAAAAATATGAGACAGACGATTTAGAGTCAGCTTTCACACACACGCACACACACGCGCGCACACACACACACACATGCACACATACATACACACAAGTACACACACAAGACTTTGTACACAAACAGCAAAGGAGAGACTCGATCCTCAGCACATAATAAAGATTCGACAGCATTAAAGATATAATTTGACAATTTCGGAAATAGTTAAGAGTTAAATGAAAAGATTGATACTAATCTCCAGCATGAGAGTAGTATCAAACTTCTCATCTGACTCTTGGCAATAAAGCGAAAAAGCTTACTCATTAAAATATCAAATTATTATTTTAAATGTTGTACCTCCCTTTCTCTCACGTTGTCACACACACACAAATACACGCACACAAACACAAACCGTACTCACACAGATCAAGAGGTCAGACAAACCCCCCACAATTGAGATATCATGCATTATTCTTCAGTCTACTCTGGGGGCGAGTACACACACTGTCTAGAGGACGTGTTTAGGTCAATTGACAGCATCCACATTACTCACTCACTGATTGTCAGCACACACACTGATGTACACCTTTGGAGAAAACGATACCTAAGTAGGGACATGTATCAATAATGGTACCCAATTAGCTCTCCTTTAAGATCAAAAAGTCACAATCAGTACTTGTGTTAAATGTGTACGTTATCGGTTAAGCGGTATCATACAGGAACATACTTAACTTTTTCCGGCACAAAGGGATGCCGTGAAAGGGAAGAGGAGCCCTTAAAATGAAACGAGACAAGTGGTTTGTGATCTATCATTCACTTTTGTGCTGCACTGCCCAATCAATGTGACTTTGTTTGTTGACTGATTATTCTTTTTTTTTTGGTCCTTTGTTTAAATTTGTGCTCATGAGAATGAATCAGGTGACATAATGACTTTTAAGAAAGGATACTGCATTGATTGCGTTGAAAACAAAAAAATAGTTTTTTGACATCTTTTCACATTAAGGCAAATTAAAGCAGCTATGTGTATGGGACGGAGCTGAGTTATTTTTCTCGTGTATATGAGGAAAACTCTCTTGTGGTTCTTTATCATAATGCCGTCTGTAAACATGGCGTAATCATTGCACCACACCGGAGCTACTGCACGAGTTATGTTGAATATAATTCTTCTAAAAAAAAATAATGAATAAGTAATATGTTTTTCTCTTCAAAGACACATATGCAATCGGACACACACACGCACACTCACACGCACACTCACTCACAACTACTCTAGGTAAATATCACACCATAGGATCTGCTCTCACATTTAGCACTTGACCAAAATCCGTCCCCGCAGACGTTCCTGTGCTGCAGACGTGAACATGTCCAATGGCAGGGAGGGAAGAACATTAGTTGAACACTGAACACTGAGGAACTGATCGAACTGATCCCATTTACAACAGAGAATCCTGTGAAATTCATCTTCTGTGATTTTGTGGCAATAAGTAGAGGAGCAGACTGGACTTATGCAGGGACAGGGAAACATTGAATTCTCTTGTCTCTGCATAAATCAAGCCTTCACTGGAATGACTCAATATGTTTTTTTCAGGAGGTCTGGCTTTAGTAGCAAGCAGTAATCAATGAACGGAAATGTTAACTGTAAGCAAAGCAGCACTGAAAGCCAGTCAATTTAGGGCAGAGGACAGACGAGAAAAAACACTGCAATCCTATTTGCAAATCGACCACACACACGGACTAAATCTTTTCACTTTTCCCCATTACTTTTCAGTCTCATTTCTTCATTTGTGATCTGTCTCCTCTATTGTGTATTGTGTATTGTACCAGCGAGAGAAAGCTCCCAGAAAATAACATTTTAGCCTTTTCTGCAAACCACGATTTGAACTGCACCACCCCACGCATATTTACACTTCTGAAAAGCTCTGATGTTTTTTTGGTACCTGACGAGTGGTGTAGTTGTCATGTTTTGACTTTGAATGATGCAATCCGTATTTCAAAGGATTCTGGGCTTACAATGGGGATGGCAGTCAGTCCTGTTGGTGTGTGACGCTCTCAGGGATGTTTGGGCTCTGGTGGTCAAACGCACACTCCAGCCGTGCTCCACTGCCTACTGCTGGCCATTTTGTTTTACTGCAACACTTGGCCTCGTGTTTCAGGCAACTTTGTAGCGAGGAAACTACCTGCAGCGAGCGCGCCAGCAGCAAATAAGATGGGCAAGGCCTTGGTGATGCCAACAAACGACTGGAAGATGCTGATGCCCAGGACGGCCGCTAGTTTACAGAGGGCATTCAGGAAGCCAAACGCTGTGGTCCTGAACACAAGCAAAGAGGGACAGACATGATCACAGTGAGGAGTTTCAGCTACACTGACTATTAATTCATCTGCATTCAGTGAGCCTGATTACTGTATTCTAACATGTTCAGTTTATTTTATCACACCCTCTCTGAGTATGTAAAAAAAATTAATATACATAAAATCTTTTCAATGGTAGCTCTTTCAGTTCGGTGCTCAGCCCACATGGACACTAAAGATACCGTGGCGCTGGTGAAACAACATTTGACAGACTAAAAAAAATTATATTGATTATTTTTAAGCCAAAACTGCTTTCTTTTTTTTTCTATTAGTCCATTAGAACTGTTTCGATCTGTTAATACATTAAAGCTGCCACAGGCCCTGCAATTTTCACCACTGCATTCCCAACAACTGCACAATTCAACAGAAAGTTAAGTGATTTTAAAAACAGTGACGTCTCGTGTTACCTTTTGTCCGAGGGGTAGAGCTCCACTGTGATCACGTCCAGGGCGTTCCACGAGGCGATGCTGATGCCACCAAACAGACACAAGAGGGCGATCAGCCCTGACTCACTGTTACCGAACATCAGGAAGAAACAGCTGACGCAAGATATGACACTGGATCCCGCTGTTTGGAGAGGAACACAACTGTGTTAAGTTGTTTAACAGCCCCGTATGGCCTCAAGTAAATGATCTGCATTGATTCGATTCAACCTACCCAGCATCCTTAAACGGCCAATTTTGTCCATTAATAGAGCTGACACGATGTTGCCAGGCAACACCGCCAACGTGCCGAGGAAGTTCACAAAGTAAATCATGTAGGCATTGTTGAAGTCGTCGCTAAAGTCAAGTATGCAGCCCTCCTTGTTGTGCAGGAAGGTGCTGTTGACCAGCTTACAGTCAAAAAACCTGTATTTGAATAAATCTGATGGAAGAAGAGAGGGGAGAGGAATTTTTTTTTATTGCTCTGTTATATTTTATATTTAAAAAAAGAAAAACATAAGGAAGTGATTGACATCAATTAAAATCTATGTTTTTTAAGTTTTAAATCACAGTTTGGTTTTCTGACAAAAACCCAGATGAAATTTGAGATAACCAAAGACCTACAGTGCACTTTTATTCATGATTTTAAGAGGTTTTCCTAGAGCATGGAAAGGATGGGTTGAATAATCTCTCAGCAAAAAGAAACCAAGACATTTCCAAAGCCACCACACAACCCAATCCTCAGTCAGCGGCTGTTTTTAATCAAAGTCCCTTTCAGGCAAGAAACATAAAAACAAGCCTGTGTTACTATGAATGAAAGGAAAAAATGAAACAGTACAAGCTCTGTCACTCTGTTCTCTGGTTACAATTTGTCCGCCTGCAGCCGCAAAAAACTACATGATGGGATGTTTCTGATGACACTGCTGAAATTGCTTCCATACATATAACCAATGACAGCCGTATTAAAGGGAGCCAGCGCCAAGCGATCATAACATTTTAAAGCACAAATGACATAGGGATAAAAGAGTTTATCGTTGCCTTCAGGCATGAGAAAATACTGCTGCTATAAATGCTGCCGTGGAAGGGAAGATGTCGAGATTTAAATGTTGTGTTGAAAAATAACAGCTTTTTTATTTTCTCTGGCAGAATCCGACTCGAGCTGAAATCCCTCCATAAAACAAGAAACCCCACAGTGGACCACAGCTTCCCCATAAACTTAAAGGTTGTTTTTAATCATCCCATCTTTTTTTGTGCATTTCCATGCACAGTTAAACACTTTGTGTTGCTTTAGATTTCTGCAAAGTAAGTTGTAGGATGTAGGTAGTACTTTCTTCAGGAGATGTCTGAAACATGCACAGCAAAGAAGAAAGCAATAACTTGGCAGTATAATGGTGATCTAATTTGAGTGAGTTTTCCATGTTTCAGTCTTTTTCAAATGCATTTAAAAGACTATTTGTAATATAGTTAGCAAGATAATAGAAGTCTTTAAAGACTGGAGTAATGTTTATGGCCGTTAGGACGTTCAGCTGCTGATCTCATGTCATCTTAACACACACCATTTTGTCTCAGTTTAAAAAAACATTTTGACAATCTTTTGGTTCTGATTATCCAGGTAACACATTCTTACATCTGTTTTTTTTAAGATTTTTTTTCTTTTTTTTCATTTTTATGCTTTATTGATAGTGTAGAGACAGAGTTGAAATGGGGCAGAGAGGGGAGTGACATGCAGAGAACGACTGCGGCCTGGAATCGAACCCGGGTCCGCTGCTGGCCGAGACCCATGGGGGGGACGCCCTACCAACTGAGCTCAGGGCGCCCCTTTTTTAAATGTATCGATCATGAACCAATGTTTCACGGCTGATTCCATCTGCTCTCTGTTGTCTCTGTTGTGTGGACTTGTTTACGTTGCTACGGTAACAGTTATTCAGCATGGTAACCCGTGGATACCAGCAACAGAAGGTTTCTATGGTTACAATCCTGCAGAACCGCTGTGTTTCATCCCGTCTCTATTTTCACTTTAAGATTTATATTTCATCTAAAACCAGTCATGTTTTTGTTCAGCGACTGAGTAATAAAAGTATGGAGATCATTACCAATAAACTAAAGGAGATTGGCTTTTACACTCAGTTTTATATCACTTTAAAGCTGCACCGAATCAATAGTGTTGCACCAGCAATGGATCAAATAACTATGTAATCTGAAAGGAGACACTCCCATATAAATATCACCCGACTCTGCTGTTCCCTTCAAGCATCAGCCCTACCGAAAGTTTTAGTATCTATCTAACTAATTGCTATGGTTTCACGGTCTGCATCTTCACAGCGTTATTTCTAGATTCATAATGCAGATGTGTGTAGGCCAAAAAACTACGATAAACCCACCATAGGCTACCATGCCCAGTAACAAAAAAGCAGACAAAAGTTAGCGACTTGCTAAAACAATCTGCAGCTTGGAGACCAAAATAGATCTAAAAGGACAGTGATTATTAGACTCACATCTGCTTAATGACTGTTGGATGTGTAAAAAATAGGCACCTGTTTTTTTCCTATTTTTTTAATTACTTTTAATGATAAAAAAACATGTCTTGATGTGTCTTCAGCTTGTTATTTTTTCCCACAAGTGGAAAAAAAACATTCATATTTACCTGTGTTATAGAATAAGCTCGCAACAAAGGTGCAGTTTCTGAAGAAGGTGTGTGTGGAGGTGATGTCCTCAAAGTAGCACTCCTCAAACACAGAGTCCTCAAACACCATGGACTTCATCTTCAGGTTGAGGAACCTGAAAAAAAGGTCACACAGGTTTTCAGTTTAAGGTTTTTATGATATATAATGTTATGTACTGTGGGACCGCTATTAATGTAGTACCATTCAAATGAAAAATCGTATTACACTGATGACCAACACCTCTGTTAAACTTCTCAAATTGTCCACTAACATAAACTGCAGCTCACAATGAAAAAAAAGACACTCACTTGTCATTGAAGTAGTGGCCTTCACGATGCACCTGGTTTTCCAGGGTGAAGTTAAAGGTGACGTGCTCCACTCGTTCCTTCACAAAGGTCTTTGTGCGTGAGTCATACTCCTGCTTCTGGACGTACTTGATCATGTCTGGGAACCACACCGTCAGACCGTAATAGCTGCAAAGTTTTTTAAGAGTCAAACCGTGTGATTTAAGCGTTTAAAGTGAACGTGATTCACAGTGAATAATATGGTTTTAGGAGTCTTTAGTTTACCTGAAAGACATGGTGAACCAAACAGCCATGAGCATGAATGTCGTCCGTTTATATTCTGGAGTGAAGCACGCAAGAACATTATTCCGTATCTGCGACAAGAAAACATTTTGGATAAGGACATTTAAAAAGACCAGGTCTAAACTCCTCAAGGAATTCATCTGACACACATTGCATAAGGTCTTACTTTGTTCTCAAGATGTTGTCATATATATGGTTTACATCTCTGAGCAGTAATGTGCAACTTATAGAGCAGGAAATAATTTAATGAACCGGGGATAAAACTTAAAGGCAGCCGTGCTGGTTTTCCAAAAACGTCCTCCTGCCAAAGATATTGGCTTCCACACAGAACTACCAATGTTAAACAGCTTCAACTTTAAAAGTGAAGACTTGTCAGTACAGTAGGCCTTAACCCTTTTGTTGTCTTAAGGGTGAGAAATGACCCATCATTATGTTTAACGCCAGCTAAAAACATCCGAAATTATCTATTTTTACATGACATTTGAATGGTAAATGGACTCCACTTACATATTGCTTTTCCCTGGTTTTTCACAGACTCAAAGCGCTTTACATTGTTTCATACACATCCACCCAATCACACACACATTCATACACCGATAGAAGCAGCTACCACGCAGGGTGCAAGCAAACTATCGGGAGCAATTCGGGGTTCAATGTCTTGCTCAGGGACACTTCGACATGTGGCATTTTTGACCCTGCAGTTATACATAAAACATTTTAAATAATGTGTCTGCACTGTGAAGAGAAACCCCCAGATAGTCACAAAGGTTGTTTCTGCATGCACAATAGATTTGGTGTTTGATTCATCCTGTAATTGAGGGTTAAGCAGGTTGCCCAGCAGGAGATTCAGAAGAACATGGAGGCTGTAGAGTAATAGCAGAACGTAGGCTGTGTGCTGTTTTAAATTTAGGCACACATTGTGTGCAACACAACCAAAAAACGCCAGTTTAAGACACAAGAAAGTCAAACATAAAATGCTCAAAAACAACGTTAATCATTAAGTCAATGATGGGAAAACTAATAAGCAGGGAAATTGCACTTCATTTTTAAGAGTTTGTTTCATCAAATTCAATTTTGGGAAAGAAAAACAGCAGGTAAAGTCTGCATTTGGATAAAAATCCACTGTAATAATCTGTTTGTTTTTCTTATCAAATCAGACATAGGTCAAGAAGACAACATTATAGGATAAAGATGGCATTTTTACCCTAAGCCTCCATCCACGCTGCTTTTAGACCACTTGCTCACTGAGGCATTTTACAGACATAAGCAGTAAAAGGCCTCAACCTCACACTGTGTGCAATAACTTCACTTTCAAAAGGAGCAGTGATCACCGATATAATGTAAGCGGTGTTATAATTCATGCTTTGGGTTGCAATTTTCATATCAGAACTGCCTTTGCAACATCAAATCTCCTACTTGTTTAAACAAAACCCCAGATAAAAGAAATGTGTGAGTTATATGTCAACCTCACTCACCTGCTGGGAAAGGCTGATAATCTTCAGTTTGTAGCGCTTCAGGACAGGAGTGTCGGTGCCAGTGTCCACCAACTCATCCATCTGTTTCACCGTCTTAATTGTGGTGACCTTGGATGAAAGAGATACAGGTACTTTTAGACACTTGCCTTCAGCCAGATGTCAGGGGAAAGACATTTGATTACAACACAAGCAAAAACTACAAGCATTTCTGAGAAAAAAAATCACTCAAAATTTGGATGGTAATTATAAAAGCGGCTGTTGTTACTGTAAGAAAGGTAAAAGTTTTTTAAAAAAAGTGATACTCTCTTGTAAGGCTACATTTTCCTTGCATCAAAAAATAGCTGGATACTTGTGTACCTGCTAGAATGCAGTGTATGTTGGAAAAAACATACATCTGTGATCTCAGGTTAAAACAGTTCAAGCTGTGATGATCAGAGGTTTTGGTGGAGCCTACTCTAAAAGCCATTTTTTTTTGCATGTCATCTCTGTGCTGTCGACATAACGTCATTTAGAAAAAAATGCATTTCGATTACCTGCTCTGAAAATGTTAGATAGCTTTAAATGAAGCATTTGTTGTTAGCTGAAACTGAAGGCGTCCCCCTCCCGGGCCGGGCCCAGCAGCAGACCCGGGTTCGATTCCCGCCCGCGGTCGTTCTCTGCATGTCACTCCCCTCTCTGCCCCATTTCACCTCTGTCTCTCTGCACTATCAATAAAGCATAAAAATGCCCAAAAAAAATATCTAAAAAAAAAAAACAATGTTTTCTCAGAGGTACTCACAGAGAACACCTTCTCTGGGTGTCCCTTTGCTCTCATGTTGGTGTCGTGCACTTGCTTCAGAATCATCCAGCCTTCGTCGTGCTTGCCGTTCTGTTTGAAAGGAAGGGAGTAAACGTCATGCTGGTGTAGTATTACATGTTCTTGTATGAATCCTAGGAAACCAGAGGACAGAACAAAGCACATTTGTTGACGGATCACCTCTAAGTAGAAACGTGGGCTCTCCGGCATGGCACTGAGGGCAGCGATGGCTGCCACGGAGGGAAACGCAGCCACTAACACAAATACACGCCAGCTATGGAACTGATACGCTGAGCCCATCTGGAAACTCCATCCTGAAAAACAAAACAAAAACAGGATGCCCATAACTGTGAGTCGCATCAATAACAGATTAGGTCAGACATTGAATCTTTGTAAAGGACAATCTGGAGTATATTTAATTTGATGTGACACGGTATGAGCCATGTTCTTATTTTTCCTCCCTCCAGGGAAGTCAAAGGGTCAGCCACAGTGCACTGTGTCTCTGGGAAGATGCTTGTTATAGAAAACTGCATAGTTTCACCAACCAGCTCACCCCTGCTGCCACGAATGAAGCTCAAAGTATAATCTTAGTTTGGAATATATAGATTTGTCAAAAGTCAACAGAATCCTCCAACCAGCTACTCCAAAGCTCACTCATTAAGCCTGATGAGCAGTACAACTTCCATTGTTTTCAGCATCGTAATATGGAAAAATACGGTGGAGATATTAAATTATTTAATGGCCGAATTCTCATACTTTTGAGCCCGTGGGAAATAAAATAGTTTTGTATTAACTTTTAACCATCGTATCTCTGGTTATACTGGGTCTATCTGCATGAAACAAAGACTGGCATAGACGGTTGTTTTTGGGCAGCGCCGGCTTGATCAAGTCACGTGATCTGGTCACGCCGGCGTCACGGTTGACTCCTAAGGGTTAAGACATTATATCTTGTTTGTTTGTTGTTTTTGTTAAATGACCTTTAACTTTATCTGATAAGCATATTTTGTTACCTTGAACAGAGCCAGAATAGCTGTTTACTCCTTTTATTCTTCATTAGCTTTAATGAACAGATATGAGAGTGGTATCTATCTATCTACTGGTCCAGCTCTCCTCAAGAAATCAAATAAGAGTAGTCCCCCCAAAATGTTGAATGCTGTAAGTGTAAATCAAAATGAGGACCATAGGCTAGCATGGACGATGCACAGGCGGCTAACCATGTAACCTCATAAATTCAGGAATAGGTCAAATGTACTCACCATAATGTGGGATTATAGCCCAGGCCATGGCAGACGCATATATCCCCCCGATCATCCAGAACATGCAGAGCCAACTGAGGTGCTCACCGCGCTTCTCTTGGGACAGAAATTCAGAATAGTAGGCAAACACGATGGGAATTGTGCCACCGATCCTGCAAAGATCAGAAAGAAAAACCAAGTTGAACTGTGGCAGAATTTAGTTTGAATAAATGATCATTTATTCCATATTAAATAGCCAGAAAAACCATATATGCAGAATGTATTGGCTCTTAACACTTCTGATACACTTGGTCAGCCACTTCTTTACTTTGAATACCTGTATTATGAATATGAAAGAAAGTAAGTTTCTGTATATAGTATATATTTCTGATATATTCTCAAAACAAATAAAAAACATTTAGCTGTTTTATTTCTAGTTACTCCTTTAATAGAACAATTTACTTTTTAACTGAAATACAGATACTGTATGTAAACTGTAATGATGTCATATATAATATAAATACATTAATGTTTAAACTGATTTCTCAATGTCCCTTGGACCTGCTGTATTGTACTGTAAAACTAAATCATAACAGTTAAGCAACTGACTACGAAAATAAGTGATTTTAAAATCTATAAATAAAGTGTTCAATTTCATTTTAATCCAATCCAATTTACCCAACACCGGAAAGGAGCCGGCAAAACAGAAAGGTGCTGTAGCCCTGGACGAACGAGGAGAAGAAGGAGAAGACGCTATTGATGGAGAGACAGATGAGGAGAGACTGTCGACGGCCTATCCGGTCAGCCAGAGCCCCCCAGAGAAAGGCCCCGACCATCATGCCGAAATATACAATCAGACCTGCAGAAAGAGCAAAAGAAATTAAACTATGTTAGTAATTGTTCAATTGTTTTATATTTTGTTGTATTAATATTTTTTACTGCTAAACTTTTAATTAACTGTAAGTCTGTCCTTTTGTTTTATTAGTTTACTTAAGTTACCTAAGTCAATTCTTGAAACAGCTTGGAACTGTAGTTTTTAACTTTTGATCAAAAAGTTTCTCAAAAATGGAGCAAATTGTGGGTGACACAACCAAACCAGTACCTGTTCAAACAGAAGGAGGCGACACAGACACTATCCATCCTCTGACTGTATAAAAAGAGTCTTACCCAGCATGCTTTTGTTGGGTTCGGACAGGCACATGTCCCTCTCAGCGCTGGGCAGGACAAACCCAACCACGAAGATCTCCACGCCGTCCGCCATGAGAGCCAGCCCCAGCACAAAGTACAGGGTCCACTGGAACTTGCCGTGACCGCATTCCTGTAAGATGGTCTCGTACTGTTGGGCCAGCTCCTCCTGGTCCTTCCTCCTCTCCGCCTCGGACACTCCCATGTCTGCTCCGAGCTGCTGGGCCTTGACCGAGCCGGGGCCCCCTGACAGGCTGTCTTTGCCCGACTCGGCCCTGGGGATCCCCTGGTACTCTCCCTCGTAGATCTCGTCATCCTCGTCGTGGCCCTCGGTGGAGTCGCTGTGGCCTCCCTCGTCCTCGTTGGCCGCCTGGCTGTCTCCGCGGTAATAGCCTCCATCTTGGCTCCCCTGCGGCGGGAAGTCGTCATCGTCGTCCTGTTCGAAGCGTGCGTAGGAGCGCTTGCTGTACTCGTCACTCACCCGATCCACCGAGCGACCGGCCTTCTTACTGGCTTGCCGCTTGACTTCTTTGGCAATGTCTTTGGCACCTTTTATGAAGGCAGTCCGGTTTTGGTAGCCCCCCTCCTCCATTTCAAAAAGAGTTTTTTTGGAAGATGCAAAAAAAAGGGGGTCAAAGATTTAGGCCACTTGCTTCAATTGGTGCAGGATACACCTTGAAGTGTTGAGGGGTTGACACTCGGACCACTTGACAGACGACAGGCTCTTCTTCTGTCTGGGGGAGAAGATGGAGACGTAACTTGATGAACTTTCTTAATCAAGGCGCTTTGTTATAAAGGGAGGCATAGATAGGCATTGATAAGAGCTTCAAAGCTTCAATGTACATTTCTGGTGATCCATTACAATGGATTGCCCCTATTGCCCTTCTACTTTTGGGCCTGTGACCGAAAACATCTCTCTAAAATGACCGATGAAATTAAGCAAAATGTATTTTGGAAAGTCTATTAAACGAAGTGTCTAAGACAAAAAACAATCACAGAAAAACAAAATGACTATAAAAAGTGATTGTTTGAAGTCCCATTTTATTTTATTTTCATTTGGCTGTCTTGTATCCATGTAAGATGGGCAGCATTTCACATGATTGTGCCTCAGGAGCCTGTTTGTCTCTCATTGATCTCTTTGAAATGATCCTTCTTATTTTTTCATTAATTGATTGGTAAATGGACTGCACTTATATAGTGCGTTTTTTTCTATAACGCTTTACATTGTTTGTCTCATTCACCCAGTCACACACCAATGGCAGCAGCTATCCTGCAGGGTGCAAGCTAACCATCTTGCCCAGGGACACTTTGACATGTGGCAGGAAGGAGGCATGGGGATCTAACCACCAACCCTGTGATAAGTGGACGTTTGCTCTACCCGCTCAACAACACCTAATTGGTTTGGTTATCATCCACACCTCCAGACTTCACCTGTTGCCTTTCCATATCTACCCGGCATGTGTTCACTGCTGAGTCACAGACGGGCCTGGGCAGAAATGACAGGGCGAGACAGAGTGATTTTTTTTTAATGGAGGCTTCATTGGTGCGGAAATGCACTGGATGCCTAATTTCAAGTTCATGGGGAAGAGCTACAGTAAGTGACCACGACTCAAATGTAATGTGACTGAGATAATTGCTCTAAAAGGATCAGACACTAGTTTGGAAAAAAGGAACATCACTGTAAGGCCTTCATTGTTCCATTCCACATACAAACACAATTTTAACAACTCCTCATTATTTCCTTTAAAGGCTGCTTTCAACAGTCTCCTTCACTATAGGTTTTTGTATAGTTTAAGCAATTCGATGTTTGACAATAATGGATTAACACCAATAAAGTTTACTTTGTGGATTAATGAAATAAAGCTGTAAACATACAGAGGAGCTGTGTGCCAAAAACAAATGAGGCTTGAAATTGAGAACGAAAAAGCCCGAAAATGGATGTCCATGCATCCTGTCTGCTGCAGAATCACATCTCCCTTTTTTTTGACGAAGGAACATTTATCAAGTCACTGACTCGTGTAGTTCGCTGATGATACCCATGTCCATATGCTTTTCAGGGGAAGAAGCAGTATGCCTTCGGGTCGTTGTGCAATAAAAAAAAAGATATGTCGCTTTGATTTTGTGGTGCAGAGAAACAAACGGACACAGAATGAGAGACATCACCGCCTGGCTCCCTTTGACCCCTGTTTCAAAAAACATGATCTAACAGGTAATGGCGGGCAGATGGAACTTTAATTTTCCACCAGGTTATACAGTACAAACAGGGCCCCAAGACCTAGATTTTAGGAGTTCTTTAGTGGTCACTCAGGGGGCAGAATCTCTTGACCTAACTGTTGAAATACTTTGAGTATTACATTTTTTCCACTCACATGATGGAAGTAATGCTACTACAAAGCATTCTGCACATTAGAACTGCAAAATTACAATGGAGAGATGAATTAAATCACTTCATAAACTCTTCATCTATCGTAATCTTTGGACATTTAGATATTATTACTATTCTAATATCCATAGTTATCTATATAAAACAGTATAATCGGTATCCTCGTGACCAATGAAAATGCCTTTCATTTGTTTGTGTTATATTTCATTCGATCATCTCCGTGTCATTAGGCCACAGGTCCTTCGCTGTCAGTGTGACGTGCAGGTTTACTGGAACCAACCAAAGGAAGCCCACACAGGCCTGGTCAGCCAGGCTAAACTGTAGGACACTAACCTAATAATATGGAGCACTGGAGCACTTACAGGGCACCGTGATCGTTGTCCCTCACTGACATTCAACACACACAAGCCTGGAGAATATAACGTGGGCGAATGGAGAGGAAGCAACAGGACGACAGAGCTTCACCACCAATGTTTTACCTGCATGTGTTCTCCAGTTATAGTTGTCCTACCATGACGGCTGCGTAGTTGTGCACCATAGAGAAAGCAATTAAAGCATCAAGTCCGTAAGCATCTCAGATATTTAAATGTTACTAAAATAACAGTTTATGTATGGTTTTATATAGAAATCAAATTAATTAAAAATCAATGTGCTTTAAGGTCATAAAGCAAATTTTTGTACTAGTAAAAATACAACTATTATGTTTTCAATCAATGTAGCCCTTTAAAGGAAATAAAAGCATTATCCCTGAATCCTGACCATTTGTTTCTTAGATTGCATAGATAGATAGATAGATAGATAGATAGATAGATAGATAGATAGATAGATAGATAGATAGATAGATAGATAGATAGATAGATAGATAGATAGATAGATAGATAGATAGATAGATAGATAGATAGATAGATAGATAGATAGGTAGATAGGTAGATAGGTAGATAGGTAGATAGATAGATAGATAGATAGATAGATAGATAGATGGATAGATGGATAGATGGATAGATGGATAGATGGATAGATGGATAGATGGATAGATGGATAGATAGATAGATAGATAGATAGATAGATAGATAGATAGATAGATAGATAGATAGATAGATAGATAGATAGATAGATAGATAGATAGATAGATAGATAGATAGATAGATAGATATAGTGAATCTTTTATGCAACAGGTAAGCTAGATGCACTCTTGTAAGTCTGACTTTACTGTCTTTTTCACACATTACTGTAGGTCAGTGCAAAGGCAAACACCAGTCGTGCTCAAACAGAGGCTTCAAGCCCACATGTTCTCATGTCATCATCCCTCTTATCAAGTTGACAGCATTTCCACAGCCCCCATGCATGCAGCCCTGCAACACGCAGGCCTGTCGGTGGCCAAAGGCAGGCAGGTCTGAGGATGAGGAGGAGACTGGATATTATGGCTCCCTGATTTGAGCAACCCTTTAGTTGTTTTTCTGCTCATGTTTCCCCCTCTCTCTCTCTCTCTCTCCCCTTTCAAAAATCGATTAGCCTCAGTTTACCACTTCCTTGCATAGCCAAGCAGCAGGGCGCACACTATGGGCGCACGACCATCACATCACACGCACGCAAGCTCATTAAAGCAGGGAGATTTGTATCAGTCGTGAAAGTGGTGTCGTGGTGAAAAATCTGGACACCTGAAAAAAACATAATCGACAGCCGCAGAAATGGCTAAACATCTTCATGCAGGCAGGACTAATATTAGGCTCTCACTGACCTATTTCCTTCATAATGTTGCAGGATTGCCATTTTTCACATGCAGCAAGTGCGTGGAAGAGCTACGCAAAATGCGAATTCAAGATTCTTAATGAATGTGAGAAAATGTAAGCATTCAGTCCAATCAATCGTCTTCATATATGTGTTAAGAAAGAGGGGAAAGGCCAATTATCGCTAGAAGGCCAATTTATAAAAGCAGATTAAAATAGCCTATATAAAAGGCAGGCGATCGTGTGCTGGCCTGCATCCTTTACACCTGCACACATTCTTAGCAATCACACCGCCAGCGGCTTGTCACGACTTGAATGCGATTATATCAGGCCCAATTCACAAAATCGATCTTAATTGCTGTGTAAAAAGCGAATTTTTGGAAAACACGCCCATCGTCCTCTTCCCCGTGATGTCTCAAAGCAAAATAAAACAATACACTAAGATAAACAAAAAACAAACAAAAAAACAGCAACAATACGCCATCAGTTGCTAAGAATTCATTATTATTCACGTTATATTCAAGCTCACCTTTCTCCCTGCGACGTGGTGGTCCCCCTTCAAGCCTGGAGATGGTGATGAGAGGAGGATGAGGATGATGATGCGTACGCGGCAGTCGCTGTAAACCGAGTGATGATGCAGAGAAGCCCACGCCATCCACTCACACTCACTCGGCGATGTGCAGGGGTCCCCTCCCCCATGCGAAAAGAAAAACCTCACGAGCGCAGAAACACATAAACGCCTTCATATCTGGATGGGTTTTTGGCGCATATCTGCACACAATCTGCGCTCTTTTTTCACAGATTCGTGCGCTTTAAAGCTCGTACCATTTATAATTTTAACCCCCTAATTTGAAAGGGAAAATGGGCCAATCTCCTTTCTTTTTTTGGACAGCAAGTAACACTGAATTACAATATGCCTACGTGCGCATCCTCGCAGCATGCGCGCACAAACAACATATTTTCACTTTTTTTCTTTTTCATTTAAAATCATTAGTAGGCTACACACGAATATTAAATTGTGTGCACGGGAAACACACGTGCAGACACACCTGACTCCTGTTGCCATGCCAACCACTTGCAATGTTCTTGATCCCTTCTGCTTCATCAAGACTTGCTACTGAAAGGCGAGCGTGATGTCATCATCCGTGCCATTCAAATAAAATCTCTACAAGTATGATTCAAGTTGTTTCTATGCATCACATACAGTCTGTGTAGAAATGCAATGTTCTGAAGGAGGACTCTAAATGTCCATCTTTAATAGCCCCAGCTCAAGTGGATTTGGTTGAAAACTATAGGCCTAAAGACATTTTGAAACTTGGGTTGTTTCTGCTAACGGTGAAAAAATAGTCTTTAACACACTATTGTAGACTTATAGACTATACCTATAGTCCCGAGCTATATGTTTTTCTACCGGTTATCATGCGACGGAGGAAATCAGGATTTGATTCTCTTTCGTACCACTTTGTATCATTACGGGGAGCACCTTGTCATGAAGACATTTTTTGAGCAGAACAGAAATGATAAAAATGATGAGAAGAATTCCAAAACATGTACTAAAAGTTTTTATTGTCAAAAGGTCTTCATCTGTACAGTGACCACAAAAAAAACAAAAAAAATAACAGCTGCTTAAATTACTTTCACTATTACAAACTTGAGTCGATCTTAAGATGTTCAGTTTAAAAAAAAGCAAAATGAGATCCTGTTTGTGTTGGCTGAGATGGATTACGGTGGCATGGGGGCTCTCATAGGAATGCGGGGTGGGACGCCGGGCGGTCTTGGAGGCATTGGGGGTCCTCTCTGGAAACCAAAGTGAGGGGGACGAGGAGGGCCTGCACCGTAGCCAGGGGGAGGCATGGGAGGAGGCCCTCTCATACCTGGAGGCCCCGGATGACCTGAGAGACGGACAGATTAATGTTAGAAAATATCTTAATTAAATGTATGAATATTTAATAAATATTGATTAAATGAAGGGGTTACAGAGTTACTGTCAATAAAAGGTTCATCAGTAAACTGCCTCCACATAGTAAATCAATTGTCAAGGTAGTCATGGTGATTTGGGTATGTGACAATATTTATAAATCATTTAATCTATTTTGCTGCATATTACAGATGAGACAATAAGGTGATGGACACTTCGGGTGTTTTTATTCCTGCTTTGAAGCGTGTTCCCTCAAATAGCAGAGGTCAAATTTAAAAAGAGAAAAGACCCAGTGCTTACCCATGGGGGGTCCATACCCTCTGGGTGGCATGCCCATAGGCATGGGTGGGGGCATGCCAGGGGGTAGCGGTCCCCGGGACTGATTTGATCCTGGGGGAGCCGGAGGAGGAGGCACCATGCCAGGAGGAGCAGGAGGGTGCATGGGCATCTGAGGCATACCTGTGTAACACAGACAATTATGTCTTAACAAGTGGGCTTGAGCAAGGGAAATGTGTTGCGCGCTGCAGCAAACGACAACATCTATAACAGAATTGCGAGCACACAGATACATTACATGGTGTGAAAAACTGAAGTTTTTAACAAGCCATTACCTCCATGGTGCATGTTGCCTGGAGGGAAGGGTGGAGGTCCGACTGGAGGCCCACCACCACCAGACTGTTGTAAACCTGCTGGAGGCATAGACATCGAGGGGGGCATTGACGGAGGCATCGATCCAGGAGGAGGACCAAGAGGGAAACCAGGAGGTGGCATGCCTGCACAGAGACAAGTCGCATTGACAAGTTATTATTTTGTCATCACTTTACTTTACAAAGTCAGGCTGTCAGAGTAGTCTTCTTATCCATTGTTTATATTTTGCCATTTCAAAATATCTCAAAGTGGCTAATTTGTTGCAGACACGTTCAAGATTATAACAAATCACTCACATAATCACCCCAAACATGATCTTTTACCTGAGGCAACTGCTTTATTTAGAATGACATGGGCATTACAATAGAAACACCCATTTGCTTACAACTTTATGAAACAAAACTTTACTAAATTATATTTGTATCATGTCAGGGAAAATTTTCTGCAGATATTTCATCTGTTTTTTTATGAATAAGATTTTCACAAAAAATACTCAAGCGTGGACAGAAAACTGGCTTTTTTATAGGGCATAAAGCCAATAGATCTTATATCACAGTTGTCATTTTTCTCATGTGCCAAACTATACCGAAACATACACTATAGTACATTATGCTATCATCTATAAGCACATTTTCAGAAATCATCATCATCTATTTATGTATTTCTTAATGGAATCTTTCCATATGTGCTGATGAACAGCAATAGAAAAGGTTTTGTATTACAACTGTGGTTAAATATTGTTACAAAGACAGCAGAACATCCCGTGTGTTTTAATGTCCTAACATCTACCCTGAGTATCCACTGTACTTGGGTCATACCTGGCATAGGCATCCCGCTTCCCAGTGCAGTTAGGACCGGCGTGGAAGAGCTGGGAGGCGGTGGAGCATCTGCAAACAGCTGATGTGGCCTGTCTGCCTGGGAGAGAGGGTTTTGAGCAGCGAGGAGTCGCTCTGCAGCCGAGCCGTGCCTCTCTCCTTTGGAATCCTTCTTGAAGGCGTAGGACACTGTGATGGGCCTGTTACAGAGGTACTGGCCGTTCATGGCCTCGATGGCGGCGTCCGATGCGTCAAAGCTTGCAAAGTTGATAAAAGCATAACCCTTGGAGTTGCCGGTGTCTGGGTCTCGCATGATCTTTGGCGTCTGCAGGATCACGCCGAAGGCACTGAACGTGTCGTAGAGCAGTTTCTCGTCGATCTCAGGGTCCAGATTACCAATGAAGATGTTGGCACCCACATCCAGGTTTTTGTTGTGCGCGGATGCCTTGTTTACTCTAATTGGTTTGCCATACAGCTTTATCATATTCATGATTTTGATGGCATAGTCGGCATCCTCCTCACTAAGGAACTCCACAAAGCCATAACCTGGAGGAGGAGTGGGGAAAAAAGTTAGCTCCATAAAAATGTTTTTGCTGTGGTTAGTTTTAATTTTTTGTTCTCCTCCGATGAACGTGTAGCTACTTTGGTAGGTAGTGACAATATTAGCAAATATATTAGCTGAAATACTCACCCTGGTGTTGGCCTGTGACCCTGTCTTTGGGCATGTGTGTGTTGACCACAGGACCGGCCTGCAGGAAAAGCTCCCATAGTAATGGCTCTGAAACCTTCTCGTCCAAGCCGCCGACATACACAGTGGCGTCTGAAAAAATAGATAAGAATTAAACACAAACTATAGAAAATGTATTCTACAAACATTACACAAATTGGGTGAAAACAAAACACAAGGCAATACATGCTTAATGTCTGGTTGCTGCCAATGTATCATTAGTCTTGTAAAAAGGTCAAAAGTTCTACCTCTGTAAACAGACACACAGGCATATACACCCACACACAATAGATACAAACAACTCATCTCAATTGTCAGATTTGATGGTCTTCATTTGCTTCAAGTTGTATTTCCATTTTAATAACCAGTTCTGATGTTATAGTTAAAGGACCTGCACTTTACAACAATTCGCTGAAAACAATATTCAAAGTTTCTATCCAGTGGCTTTAACAACAGTTACACATTAAAGGTTTCACAACGTACTGATTATAAGACCAAGAACATCTATTTAATGAAGGTTTGAGGCATTTCGGTTCACTTCACTCTGATCAAATGTCAAGACAATAACACTTAATTAGAAAATATGATGATGTGGCCTTTCAGGGAGGATGTACTAGAGCAAACTAAGAACGTTTTTCTGTGAGGAAGGTTACCTACATTTTTAGCCATAATATCCGTGAGAATAATATCGATATACTACAGATCATGTTCCCTATTCCTTGATTTTAAAAGCTAATGGCAGCCAGAAATGTGTTAACTGACAAACAAAGTATCGTGCTAGGCTAACTTTAGCTGCTAACAAACAAGACTTAGCTCTGCTTCCAATTTGCCAACAGCCGCCAAACTTTAAATCAATCGAAATCAACTCTGCGAAATAATGTGAATGAGGCAAGAATGTGAAATACATTCAAAGTAAATATAATTTAATTGAATGGTCAGATTAGCGGCTAGCGAAGCTATCTACAGCTGCACACTTCCATGTGATCGACCGGTTGTTTACCCCAAACTATTCTCTAACCAGGTGCTTATAAAAATAAGGTGAGCGGTTAAGAGTGTAACCGACAGTCAGTTTCACAGAAGACTAAGGCAAAAAGGTTGAAAACGGTGTTCTAACGATGAATTTACCTTGATTTCTCTCTGAAATTGGTCCCGCTGCCATGTTGAATGAGCAACGCACGGCAAGCGTCCTCAAACTAGGCCCCGCCTCTTCCTGCCTGCGTGCCGAAGGCGGAAGTAGTGAAATAAATTAATTTAATTTAATTTAATTCAAATTTGTTAAATAAATAGAAAATATAATACAATAATAAATAATAATACTTAACTGAAATGATTTTACATGGGCTATAATATAAAAGGAAAAAAATACAATTATTTTTTTACAACTGAAGAGGCATGTTGAGTGTGATGATGCTTGAGAAATTGGTTTTCCAAGTGAATATTTTTTTGTGACCTGTTTTTATTTGGTCGGATTCGGGAACGAGGTTCTTAGGGTTTTACACAATAAGATTAAGTCAGGGAAATCAAAGCAGCTATATAATAATATGGATAAGGGAGTGAGGGCACAGGGCAGCGATTACTCAAGAGATTCTAATTAGAGTGAATGCTGGAGTATCATTCACACTAATAGTACAGGCATTTTGTGAGAAAATAGGGGTGGACCTTAAAAAAATTGCAACAGAAACCATTCCAACTGTTTTTGACTCATGAATATGTAATAAATAACATACCAAAAGTCTTAAGGAATCCATGTGGTGGAAAGGGTTTTCTTAACCACACCTTTTTTGCCAATTTTCAGCTTCTAAAGTACTGTTTTATGGTAGAGGGGATATGTGCCAAATTGTTAACCTTTTCAGAAAAGCATGAAGCTTGAAACATCACTGTGACTTTATAATTTGGGCCTATGTTGCATAAACATTGTGTAGCATTTTATGAGTTTTAATTTTGTTCTCTAACAAAGACATAGGCTTAAATGTTTGTAAAAAACTACAAAAAACCCACAATTTCCAATTGCTTTCTGATATCTACACCAATAGTACTGTCCAAATCAACCGACAACTTTGTTTAACAAGAGATATGGTGTCGGATGCAATGCAAATCAATTATTAACTATTAGGTCATTATATTAATTTGATTTAATTTTCTTGCCATCACTTTATGAAAAGTTTTCCGGATCCTAGAACAAAATTAAAACTCATAAATGCTACACAATGTCTATGTAACATAGGCCCAAATTATAAAGTCACAGCGATGTTTTCGGATATTGGGCTTTCATTTTCGGAAAAACATTGGATTCACCCTTAACTACTGACCTTCACTGTTTCTGATGTTGTATGTGGTATCATTGTAATCCCTGACCATGAAAACATAGGGTTAGACATCACTAGTTATGTGTTATTATGTTTGGTTCAGGAGTTATGAGGAAAAATGCATAATTAGGCTATGGCGGAAAGTAAAATGGTCGCAACGGCAACCATGATTACATTTTGCAATGGCTAAATATCTGAAACTGCTCAGGGCCCCAAACTGTATACGTGTACCAAGCTTCATGCTTTTCTGAAAAGGTTAACAATTTGGCACATATCCCCTCTACCATAAAACAGTACTTTAGAAGCCGAAAATTGGCAAAAAAGGTGTGGTTAAGAAAACCCTTAAAAAATAACTTTCCACCACATGGATTCCTTAAGACTTTTAGTATGTTATTTATTACATATTCATGAGTCAAACACAGTTGGAATGGTTTCTGTTGCAATTTTTTTAAGGTCAGGTCATATAATGCCTGGACTATAACGTTCTCTAACATAATACAGTGAGTATGTTGACATTTTTGTGCTTAATGCAACTACAACAGTCATTGGCAGAATGTATGGATAAATATTTTTTTAAAGAAGTCTCAACTTTCAATCTTTTGCTTATTTGAAGTAAAGTGTGAGACTAACTTTGGAAATCACTATAATTAAAGATATTTTTTTGCATTTTTATGCTTTATTGATAGTGTAGAGACAGAGTTGAAATGGGGCAGAGAGGGGAGTGACATGTAGAGAACAACCGCGGGCTGGAATCGAACCCGGGTCCGCTGCTGGCCGAGGCCCATGGGGGGGACGCCCTACCAACTGAGCTAAGGGCGCCCCCGGAAATCACTATAATAATACAGTAAAAGTTATAGATTGTTGTGTGAGTATGTTGACGGAGTTGTCCTTAATACAACAACAGTCATTGGCAGAACTTATGGATACATTATTCTTTAAAGAAGTCTCAGGTTTCAATCTTCAGCTTATTATTAAGCAAAATGTGATACTTTGAAAATCTCTAACATTATACTTACATCATTTGAACAATGTGCCTCAAAGCAGAGTAAACCCCGCTGCTCTCTGATTCACTTCAACGTTTTTTTTCATGTCTTATAGACTTTGACAAAAACACAAATTTGATGTTTTTGAAACTGTTTTCTCAGTAATTTTAAACTTTATCCACATTAATCATGTACATCTTAAGCAAAGCCATGTGTTGCTCACAGTTAAAACGTTTTAACAATATGCCCTACAGAATTTAAGCTTTGGTGTTTTGTTCGACTAGTTGTTATCTGCAATTCTCTCTGTGAGAACACCAGTTCTGTCCTACAGTGACTCAGCATTTTTAGGCCCACAACAGCTGTTTGGGCCTCTGTCTCTCAACTACTACTGCCACTACTACTTTTTAAGCACTTTAATGTCTTCAAGTACCTTCAACGGCTTTCCCATCTGTCATATTCTTTTCACATTAATGCATTCTCTGCTTTGTTTTTCACTTCATTTGACATTTCTTAATTTTCAGCACTATTTTGCAGTTCCTTTTGCATTTCTGAATTTTCAGCAATATTTTGCAGTAACATTAAGATTTTTGTACTTTTAGCACTATTTTGCAGTTATATTGACATTTATGCATTTTGAGCACTATTTTTCAGCACCTTTAACATTTCTGCATTTTTAGCACTATTTTGCATAATTTTTCATTACACATTTTCAAACATTTTCAGAACGCCATACTCCTCCGGCTATCCAGTTTAGCATCAGCTTTTTTCAGCCTCCAGCATTCACACACATTTTCTTCTGGAGATGCATTTTCTAGTTATTTTCAGCTATTCTCAACATTTAACATGTTTCAACTTCATATCCACAATAAAAGCAAACATAATCATTTTCTGTTCATTCAGCTTGCTCCTAATTTTGAAGGTTCAGACAGTGGTCGTACTATGTAGTGAAATAAGTGACACGACAAATCAATACACATTTGTATGAGCCCATTTATTACATCATATATAAATCTACTAAAAGTATAAACATGGATACAAAATGCTCATAGAAAATACATACAATAAGGGCCTTCAGAAACACTTTTTAAAAAACAATACTGTATAGAGTATGAAACATATAAAAACAAAAACAACACATCATGCGTCAAAGCCAAAAGATGAAAAGCCCAAGGTTTTTTTCTATATATATATTTATAAAATGGATAGCAAAAAAATATATTGTTTAAAAAAAGCCTTCATTGATAATGATCAGAAAAAAAATTCAAACGGCATTAAGTAAGAAAAAAGATCCGGGATTTAATGGCTTGTGACCCAAACTTACACACATGATGAGCATCCAAGTTGGAATAAATATGGACACAATTTGAAATCCCCTCCTTCATTCCTGTAACCAGCTCAATTTGAATACTTGCTGATATTTTCCTTGTCAATTCAATTTCAGCTTCAGAATGAGTGCACTGGTTGTACAGTATGTTTGAAATCGGTTTATGGGACAATACAATCATGCTCAAACGTATCTGCAGAAGAGATTTTGGGAGTAGAAACAAAACCACTGTGAAAAATTAAAAAATCTAAGATTAACAGGGTTGGGATTCAGGCTGCAGAATTCTGAGGTCAAAGTGTTCATTGTATCAGGTCAAATATCTTTTTTTTTTACTCTTCAGCAATAACTGAAGAGAGCTGCAGGAGGCAAAATTACAAAATAAACATTTCCTTACTTGTGCTGCACACATATTATGCAAGAGTACCAAACAAAGAATATATAATATATATAGATGTATACCACAGGCAGTTATATATAATAAATCCCAGTTTGTAAGATAATCTAATGTCATGTAATATATTCAAGGGACAGGGGAACAACTGATTATTCTCTTCGTGGTGGAGAGTTGGATGAAAAGACTTAAGATACTATACTTTCACATCTGCACAGTAAATATTAAACCCAGAAATATCTCGGCACACGTTTTTGCAATTTGGTTTTATTACTGTGGGACAGAGCCTTACTAGCTGTTTTCTCTCCTTATGTAAAGCTAAGTTAACTGCCTGCTAGCAATTGCCTTATATTCATTGGATATATATAAGAGTGACAATAATCTTCTTGTCTAACTATGAGACAGAAAGCAAATTTCCCCCAAATGTTGAACTATTCCTTCAGTCAAAAACGTACTGTAACATTAATGTAACAGGTCATTTATAATTTCACTTAAAGCATGAAATGACAAAAAAGGTCAAAAGTAGAGTAGTTCATCCTTTAAAGACCTCATTAAATACAATTAAATGTTTATAGTTTATTTTTTTACATGTCAAACTGTTGCATGTTACATAAAGGCATGGCGATCCCAGGGAAGAGACGCAGCACTAAAACAAGAAAAACTGCTTCTGGCTTTAATCATCATCCTCTCTGCTTCTTTTGTTCCTCTTTTTTGCCGTCTTCTCAAATTTAAGCGTAATCTGTTTCTGCTGTTGACGATCCAGAGACGGACCCTCCTGCTGTTTACCACACAACAACTCACAGCCCACATCTCTTTCCAACCACAGCCGCAAATGATCAATTAAACTCTCACTTCCACTCCATGGGGGTCTTTAAAATAAGGCTACTTGCTTTAAATGCCTTCATCCTTATAATGTATTCAATACATTTTTTTTAGTTGTATAGACAAAAAATATATCACATTTTACAGTATGAACAAAATCAGGTCCTTCAACAAAAACGTCTTGGAAAGGTGATAAGTGTAAGTTACATACATTGTTTTCAGCTCGCAGACAAACACTAGCGCTGCTAACTTTCTGCTTCCAATATGTATTAAAAAACAAAAAACACAAACCACAAGTGCTGGTACTGTTTTGTGTTGACTGCAATGACTCACACTTGAGGAATCAATTTAACAAACAGATCACTCAACTCTCTCTTCGTATTTCACCTCAACTGTGGGGCTGTTCCTCGTTTCCGTCTAACAAGAAAAGACTCCAGAGCTCACGACAAACACAATATGCGTCAAGAGAGTTTCTCAATAACGTCGCCCCTTTGCAGGTCCTTTACTCGATAGCACGCTGGATATATACATTCGGCTGGTGTTGTGGTCACCAAGCATTCGATGAACACTGAAATACTTGTCAAAAGCAAAAACAAAACAATAAGAAAACATAGTGGTGGTTCACTATCTGATTTTCCAAAACCTGAGCGGCTGTCAGAGCAATCGGTCATCTAATGACATTTTTGCCAAGTACCCACATTTTTTTTACAGGAACAAAAACTCCATGCTCACTTCAATTCTGTTGTTTTTTAAGATGCCGTTTCCATATACTCACACCTCAATTCTCATTACAACAGGCAGAACAAAGTAGTGTAGCCATTACGGAAGGTCTTGTTGTTTGAAATTATTATATCATTTTCCCCCCTTGCTGTTTTTGTGGTGAAATTCTGGAAATATTCTGATTATAAATGGACACATGGTACCTGCCATCAAGGTCCAAGAGTCCAAAATACTATTCATGCAAGTAAACACACCAGAAACAGGAAAGAAACAAATGTCAGAATGATCCATGCCTTGATTAAATGTGTTTGGTTTGATGGGTCATATTAACATATGTCCCGTACATTCACTGATGAAAGGCAGGACTTAGTTTCTGTAGGTCAACTTCCAGTAAACACGGCATGAGATAATGAAAGAACATGTAAACCTCAGTCGGCTGGTATGCCAAGCACATTTTACAGCTATAAAAAAAAAGCAGTTATCCTGTAATAATCACTAGGCACAAAGAGGTAACGGCTATAGCGGCAAGTGTTTGTCGTATGGACGGATGTGCAGACTGTTAAGTCAAGGCCTGATTACCTGGTGCCTCGTAACAAAACTAAAAAGATACAAAAACCTAAAAAGAAAAAGCTCACACGATATTGCCTTTATATCTATGAAGTGATCAATACTGTTACCAGGAATCCTTCTGGCGAGCGCAAGGCGTGTTTCCAACGCGCGGATTGGGTTAGGGTTTAGTGCGAGGGCAGCGTGGCAGTGTTGGCTGCGTTGAGTTGGCCCACGGCTATCATGAGGATGTCTTTCTTCTCTTTGTAAAAACGCAGTTCTCGGCCCGCCAGCCTCGCGTCCTCCAGTTCCCTCTCCGTCGACGCCACCTCCTGCGCGATGGTGCTGGCCACGCTCTGCTCTCGGTTCACCCAGTCGGCCGCCATCTGAGTACGCATGTCGTCATCCAGGGCCCGGTGGGAGTAGTGAGCCAGCACTTCCTGCAAATCAAAGAAGGTAGGGATTCATCAAAGAGGAAGAATCTGTATGTGGTCATCATGACAACAGCAAGATCCTGGCAGCCATCAATGGCGAAAATTTCAGGTAAAGGATGTAATGCATCATATTTCCAAATGTAACTAGGACACCAATATTGGCACAGATACTACTGATGTTATCAAGAAGATTGGCTTTTTGCCAGCAACAATCGATTCACATTAAGTACAGTGTCTGCCTTGAGTTGAGGTATCAGACTGATGTATCGGGAAGTCAAATTGGTACTGCCTTAATCTGAAGGTACTTCTTTGATGTACAACCAAGAGGATAAAGTGTAATGTGACTACTGTAGACATTATTTTAAAGAGGTAGCCTGGTTTAGAATTTATGATCCTATTTCCCAGCTCACCAGTGCTCTCTAGCAATGCAGGATATTGATGGAGGGAAAGATTTGACTCTTTGTTTAGGAAAACTCGATGAGAAGTGAACAAAACTGCTACTGTACTCGGTGGCTAATTGAAGCCATCTGTGAGGAGAATGGATATCTTGCGGTACCTGTCGGGAACACTGTCGTTCTCTCATGGCTTTGAGACTCCCGTTCCAGTGCAGCAGCTGGAACACAGTCATCAGCTCCTGAAACACAAACACAGCCGAGTCGGCGGCAATGAGGGAGAAAAATCGCTCTGGAATGCTCAGTTTGTAACAATTTGACATCGCAGTTAAGATCAACACATGCAAAACAAAATTATCCTGATGTCAATATGTGTACATATTACATACCTCGTATAAAAGTTATTTCCAGTACTTACCATTGTGTAAATATTTTAGTACAATGTTCATACTTATTTACTTGTTCTTATATTATAATACTGTTATACTTTATTGTTAGGTTATACCTTGTTGCATTAAGTACATATTCTTAGACTTAGATATTCACATGTTTCTATTCTAAGTTGGAGCAACTGTAATGAACCGAATCCCCCCCCCCCCCGGGATCAATAAAGTATTTCTGATTCTGATGATTCTGACATTGTAAGAAAGTAACTGGGCTCAAACCCTGCCACTGCTATTTTCACACTATGGCAGTGCATCTGAGTATATGCAAAACAGACATTTCTGAAGTTTACGCACCTGAAACTCGAGCATGGATTTTCCCTTGTTGGACTCGAGCATGAAGCGAAATGCTCCGATGCCTGTGTTTGGATTATCCGCCTCTTCTCTGTTTCCCTGTAAACAACAATGACAACAACTGGTCAGTTTTAAAACACATTTCACATAGAAGCCACCTTGGGCTCAAGTGCGAGATTTCAGGAGGCAATTCAAAGCAAAGTGATCCTAAATGTCAATCCTTTCTTTTCATTTTCAGAGTTTCAATCATTGGTATGCATTGTGGGGACTTTCAACTTGACTTAAGCACCCAACCTTCTGTTTTTTTATTAACACGTCACATACGTTGTAGGTGGCCAAGGCTTCGCAGACGCTCTTCTCGATGAAGTCGTCCGTGATGCGGCGAGAGGGATGCTCGTTGAAAACGGAGTTCATCAGGGCAATCTTGGCAGCGCTGCGTCTCGCCTCTGCCTTGGTGGGACAGAACTGTCAAACAGTGAAGAGAACAGGCATTAGTGACCAGATACCATCATAAACACATACAGTTTACATGTATACAGTAGGAAAAGTTAAAGAGAGCAAGTATTCCTGTCCTGTGCTCTTATGTTTGCACCTGTATATGGCTTGTTGTGGTTACAAGCGTGTTAGGATAATATAAACGTGCGACTTGAATGACTACCTTTCTCCATCTCGCCTTTTAATGATAACAACCATGTGCAAAGAAAATTATAATAAAAAAATGCAAACACTGTACCTGGAAACTTCCGAAGCAGCTGCCCCCAGGAAGGCTAACATAGCAGACGTAGGGAGCGCTGTTGGACGGGACCATTTCATAAACAACTAGAGCCCCGTTCCGCAGGTCGGCCCCTCTGGTCAGCTTCATCTGCCAAAACTCCTGTAAAGCCTCCACAACGTTGACTGGAGGGCAGATAAAGATAGCTTTGTCACAATCATTTCCCCCTGTTTACATTCATATAATATAGTCTATAGAACTCTACTTTGTGCCATTAGTTACTGGACTGCAACATCCTCTAAACACAAAGAGGATGGGAGGGGGGAGGTAATTTCAAGGATGCCAAAAATATTCAAGTGGCTTGCCAAGAGGAAACTCTGGATCGGCTGCTTAAAGAAACATAACTTGTACGCAAACGAGGGAAAGTTGCATCCCCGTCCTCCAAAAGTAAATAACAACAATATAAAAGAAAGTCAAATGTGCAACTGATTCAGGAATTATTATCTGGTTCTGCAGAAATGCGACATTATCCAGGTCCGTCAGAGTCTGGAGCCTAAACCAAACGTTTCCGGGCTGCAGCTTTGTGACTGTTAAGGCCTCTCTTGTTGTTGGCCAATTATTAAGTACTAACTTTGCTGTAACAATTTTAGGCACTATCTCCTCTACACACCTCTTGTGGGAAAGCATCACTGTAACTTAGAATTTTATTTTTTTTAAATGTTAATGTTAAGATATTTTTGGGGCATTTTTATGCTTTTTATTGATAGTGTAGAGACAGAGTTGAAATGGGGCAGAGAGGGGAGTGACATGCAGAGAACGACCGCGGGCTGGAATCGAACCCGGGACCGCTGCTGGCCGAGGCCCATGGGGGGGATGCCCTACTAACTGAGCTAAGGGCGCCCCCATAAATTAGAATTGTTAACCAACTTAAAAAAATGACACACATTAATAAAGTTATTTCAAATCAAGTTCACAAGTTAGGTCGACATGAAATAGATTTGTTCTCTTTTTAACTTTTGTTTCCTTTGTTTAGTCTGCTTGTGATACTACTACTATGTATTTTGTTTAAAACATTAAAAAAAATTTGCTAATAAGTATTCACCCAACAGTTAAAGCAGCTAGATGGGATGTAAAGTATATGAATTCAGTTGGACTTAAATGTATCAGTTTTTGCTAAATCAGGCGCCCTCTAAATGGCTCGAGTCGGGACAATGTTGGTTGTTTTTTTTCTATCAGTTTAAGAGCATCATGTCCTGAGAGACAAAGCAGAGAGAGAGAGAGAGAGAGAGAGAGAGAGAGAGAGAGAGAGAGAGAGAGACAGGAACTATTTTGAGATAGTGGAGGATGACAATGTACTGGCCCAGACTCAAAAGCCACAATGCGGCAGTGGCAGAACATCAATCAGCACGTATCTTACAAATGTAGCACAGGGAAGAGTAAAAATAGAAAAGGTAATAAATACATTATCCCTGCAAGAAGGAATTTACTTTGTCTTGATTTTTTTTTTTTTTTTGCAAATATAAGCCTTTTAATTGCCTGGTAATGGCATGCATTGCTTAACTGTCTTCTTGAGAAACATCACTATAGGTCTGAGCAAGATAGAAAGAAAATAAGCCATAATATCCCTGTCTTTTTGCTGCTGCAAATGTCAGCAGTGTTAAGTAGCCTAAAAGGGATATAGGGGAGGGGAGAGGCTTTTAGTCAGAGCACACAGGGACAATCTTTTGGAAATAAATCCTATTAGCACTTTACAGGAACACTTGTATTAACTCCTCCAACATTTGAGCAGCTTTTGGTCTAGTGTTGATTTTAACCACAGCTATTGCCACGTGCTGCAGTGACACAAACATTTAATTTCAAAATAAAAATTAAGTGGTTAAAATAGCTGATCATAAGGAGGCAAATGGCCTAATCAATATGAGCACAAATTAGATGTATTTAATAATAATCTGTGCTTGCATTTCTATAGAATAAAATAAAAAACAATGTCTGTGTTGTTTTACTTAGCCTACTAAGACTAAATGGTCTGGGGGGGGGACTAAAACACTTAATCTGGATGAACTCTACTAAACTCTACCCTACTGCTCACAAAAAGTGGATAACCTGTTTTTGTACACACTTTTCTCGTAACACTTTGTGAATCCCCTGCCTTTCCTTTGTTATTCAACATTATTCATATCTTTCTCTGTTTTCATTACAGGACCAGTAGGCTATTGTAGCCTACCTTGACCTTTAAAAAATGTATTCTTTGTACGTGTCCAATGTATGGGTAAAATATAATGGCTTATTGTTCAGATGTAATCCCCCCAGAGCTGTAGGCTAGTTATAATCCCTTATTAAGTTATTGAAGACAAGGTATAACTGTGACAATTTTTTCAAAGGGAAACAGTTATTCCTGGGGGTGAACACAGTAAGCCTATATGCCTATGATATTGCAGCAGTTTGAAAAGTATCATAGTGGAAGGTAAACAATAGCCTATATAAAGTGTGTATCTTAGACGCTGTGAGGTCTAACATGCATTTTACAGAAATGTGGCTCGTTCTTTTCCAGATGCTAACCCACTTCCTAACAAATGGCGCAGCTAAAAGTGTCTTTCTGCTCCTCAAAACTCCATAAGTGCAAACTGAACAACATGGCAAATATCATCATTATTATGCATTGGCTACATTAAACAGTGAGTAGGCTATCCCTTCTGGACGTTTACCTCTGCCGTAACCTTGAGTGTGTTTGGCGAAGCTGCGGACCACAGCCTCCACCGCCTCCTTCAGCACCGCCGGGTTCCCCGGGTTGCAGTGGCCGGCCGCCCCCGGCCCCAGCCCGACTCCGAGCCCGCCGTACAGGCTGTGGAGCTGTAGCGGGGGAGGTGGAGGGGGAGGCCCGCACGACGCCGCTAGAGAGGCCGGGGAGGGCAGCAGCGGCGCGATGGGCACAGTCACCCCGGGCCGGAGAGAGGAGCGGAGGGTCCCGGTCGGTCCCGATCCGAATCCGATGCCTGGCTGCAGCCTCTGAGGGCGGATACTGTCCTGGATCATGTTAGATTCCATTGTCCCAACGTAACGTCTGCGAAGTCCCGGTCCGGAGGAAAATCACACCGATCCACCCCGACGGCTTCAGGGTTCAATTAATGGTCTCAGAAGGCTTGGAAAACCAAGTGTTTCGGGGCTTTTGACAATCACAGCCGACAATAAGAAGTTATCCGCTGCTCATTCGACAAATATCTCTGCTTCTATGCATCCTCACTCTCTGGATTAGGCTGCGAGACTGTCAGTCAAGAGATGCCTTTAAGGACCCCTCGTATTCAACATGTTCAAGACCACCACACGGTGCATGTTTTGCCATGGATGTTGGGTGCAAATTGTCTACCATTAATGGATGAATTATGTTTTTTTAATCAGTTGTGTGTTTGTTTTAATCATGTGAATTGTGGTGTGTTTGTATGTTTATAGCCTACTTGTAGGCGTGACTATGTTTTTTTGTAAATGGTGTGCTCAGTTATTATAGCTCAAGCAAGCCAGTGTTTGTCACTAAAAAAATGCATGATTTTATTGTGATATGTAAATTTCCAACTCTGTTTCTTCACTTTGCAATTTCATTGTATAGCCTACTTGGTCTATCTATGGGATAGCCTATTGCATGTCTTCCTGATGTTTCATCCTTCTCTCCCACGAAAGATTGTTTTTGTGTTTGTATTTGGAGTTTTTCCTCACCTAAAATGAATGTCTGAAGACAGTTTGTTTATTATATATGTAAATATTGTAAAAACAAATTAGATGTTTATTTGAGAATAATAAACTAAATCTGAATTGAGGCAAGACAAAAAGGGTATACCTTGACCTTGACCTTGACCCTGATTAAGTTTTTTATTTGTTACACCTTGAGGGTCTCATGCCATCCAATTTGCAATTTCAACTTTATGATGTTCAGTTTTTATTGACATTAGGGCAGAATAACATGATAGTACTGCAGCCAATCAACAAATATTTCTGATTGACATGAAATGCTTACGTGTTTGTATAATGTGTTCATTTCATTAGTAAAGCCAGGCTTTCGTTCTTTTACAGTTTACTTAGGCTATATAATAGAAACTGACCATGTAATAATCTACGACATTCACCTTTAAAATGGTCCAGTTGCACAGAAGTAAAACACAAATGGGAGGAAATAGGTTATTTTGCTTTAATACACTTCCTAAAATGTCACATATGATCGACTTGCGCAAAAGGTACTTCCACTTTTTCTAAAGGGTGAGAAGTTTTTTTGTTTTTTCGAACGCAGGCACGCTGTATTGATATGTCCGACATCTTCTGCTGCACCTGAACGCATCAGTGGAAAGTCAGAGAAATATCAAGACAAGAAATCTGAGCCCCCCTCTGTTCTCCTCTGGCACCAACACAGTACAACTACACTGTGGCTTTACAGCTCCAGCTCTGCAGCCTGAAGCATGTGATTAAAAACTTGGAAGGGGAGAGAGAAGGTCAGTTTACATGATGAGAGAGCGAGAAACAAACAAAAAGATGATGCCTATCTGAAGCAGGAAAGCAGATGATGCAATTTTTTTTGTAAAGTAGGTGGGTTTAACTGTGAGTCGGTGGACCACCAACTCTCTGCACAACAAAGACTTTTGGAAGAGGAAATGGGACCTCCTCTTGTGCTTCCCAAAAGTTTTCTCTTTTTTTGTGATTGTCTGGACCTCGTGTGATTGCTCATTCTCTCTGTGGTCTGGTGCGAGGCCAGTGGAGCTCAGATGAGGAAACTACTGGGGAACATTTCAATATATCTTTTGTTTCAAGCTGAGTCTGCAAAAAAACAACATTTCTTAACAAACTCGAGTAGACTGGGGAAATATGAAAATCCCATAGAAATAGTCAAGAGTCTCAAACTTAACACTTGATGTGGCCTGTTCACATTGTTTACTTCAGAGGTCACACACAAACAGGAAAGAAATCAACAAAGCCATATAATTAAGGTGCAATGAGTGTTTGGCTCAGTGGAGGGCGAGCTCTCATTTCATTGCATCAGGTAGTAACTTCAGCTATACAGCCCAGTGGCATTTGGACATTGGTGTTGTTAGCCACTGTTTGTTTGCTGGGTAGCAAGGATTTTACATAGGTCAAAGCTAAACGTTGCAAAAGTGATCATCTTAACTAAATGTGCTGAGTGCTTTCTCCCTCTTATTGTCAATTACTTTTATTGTAAGTGGTGGCAAGTACTAAAGAGGTTATTTACTTGAGTATTTTCCATTTCAATGCCACTTTATACTCAATTCCACTTCATTTCAGAGGTGAATGTTGTACTCTTTCACTTGTTTTACTCCACTACATTTACGTAGCAGATATTTATTTTTCAGATTTTACATAAACGCACACATGAAAAGCTTTAAAAAAGGATAATGACTTGGTGGGGCCCTTCCTTGTAATTTTTGGAAATGTGCATTTGTTGTTTGCAGTTCTGTCGAGAAAGACATTTCCCCTCTAAACATCTCACATGGTTTCAGTTACATGACAGTTTCAAGCCAGAAAAAGTCAAACTCTCCAAGATTTCACACACAAAGAAAGCAACGATTGCAGAAATGCCCAGTTTGTGTTGCAGAACTTTTGCTCATGCTTCTTTCTTGTCTCATGAATGCATCAGTGACAATCTTATCATGTAATCTATAATTATATTTACGTCACAGTGGAGAGAATACCTTTACTTTTGATACTTAAAGCACATTTAGCTGCTGTATTATTATTATTCTGTACTTTGATTTAAGTTGGAGTTTGGATACGGCACTTGTAATTATCATTATGTATTTATTTTACATTAAAGGTGCAGACAGCTATTCTGGAAAACACTTGTTGACAAAATCACTAGCGCTACCTGTCTGTAGCGCTAGTCCAGTGTTAATACACTGCCTATAGGCTCCGTAAACGGGCATGTTGCTAGCTGTGGTGGGCCCCCCAGTTTACGTATACCCTTTGTTTACCTACCAGTTTACAGAGCCTAGGCTACGTATTAACACAATACTTTTTTTCAGCGCACACACACTAAGGACTGGTAGTATGAATCGTTGATTCACTGATTTTGACAAAAATGGATTTTGTCAACAAGCGTTCTCCAAAATCTCTGACCCCACCTTAAAGATAATCGTGCTTTTAATCAGTAAAGGTTGGTAGATTGTTTCCATACAGATAAAAAAATATTGTTTTTATCAGTTTATAGAATATGATTCATTATTACAAATCAAACAACCAACACATTATAAAGAAAAGTGCAAAGTGTTTTCCATTAGCTCAAAACATCAAAAGGTTACTGCAAAAATAATAATAACGCAATTGTTTGATATAGCAGTTACAGTATATAACATGAAAACACTCCGAAATATAGAATGATGTATTATGTGTGTGATTAAGTTATCAGAGGTCAGCTCAGGCGGAAGGAGGTTTCAGGAGACTTGGATGAATTCTAAATCAGTATTTATTACAGGCTTGATCGAGGAGTCCCGGACGGCAGCACGAGTGTAATGTAATTCAGTTCTGCAAGACGCTTCCTGAGAACAGTGTTTTAACCTCGTGCTATCTCTAAAGCCACCAGGCTTGGGCGCCAAGCGGACCAATGTTTTGGGTCTGAACTGAACACAGTGATCCATAACAACCTTAGAGTCTAGGGAGATGAGACTTTATCTATACAGCTGAGCTCACAGTGTCTCCTAACAGGCGACAAAGTTTAAGTATTATCTTAGAGATAGACATACACATAAGTCAGGCAATACGTGTAATATTAATCATTCATATTACTGTAATGTTAAGTAGCCTAAAGACTGAAAATTCTCTCACAATGAGAACTGTTTCTCTTGATTCGTCTAAGTATTATGTTCCTAATAATATTAACGTTTTTCTCTTTTTGTGCAAACCAAACTAGCTCTTAATTCTGCAACATTTTTCTTATAGTACTCATGTCTATTTGTTCCTTGCGCACCTTGTGTACCACAGCAAAGTTGCTGCCATGTCCGGAGGTCTTATTGTTTTCATTTTCCAAAAGGATGGGTTTTTGAGAGATGTAAACAAGCGAAGATGTTTGCAGCAGGGGAGTCAGTCCAGGCCGCTTGTGAACAGACTCCGGACACATAGAGAATAATCTGTGGTCGAAAACATTCCCACATCTGGTTTAGATCTGGGCTTTATAGTTGAAAATCTGACTTTTAAAACCCCAGTGCAGGGCTTTCCCACAAGATGAATAAAGACTCGCAGGATTCTTGGTCCAGTTTTATTAAACAGCTTGTGTTGTTTATGTACGCTGCTCACATATTTTCCCCTGAATTCCATTTTGAGTTGTTTATGACTGACCGGGGTTGGAGTGGGGCTGAGAATTAATTACTTAACAAGAACCATAAAGATAGTCTGGTAGCAATAACACCTTGTTGGATGTAAAAGCCAAAGGTAGAAGGTTTATATCCACATGAATAAGTTCATACATAAGGCTTCTTCCAGCATCATTTCTGCATCCGTCCATTAGATTAAGACCAATAAATCTCAAAGGTCAATAGAAAAGGTTTTGTTTTACACTCAACAGTAGGAGGAACTCAAAATTCACTACTTTTAAGACAGACATTTATCTTTACAAATAAAGATATGCATAGTTACACTGCCACTTTACAGAGCTCTTTTATAGTAAATGTGTACTGTAACCTCTATTATATATTTCCATATAGTTAAATTCATAATTTTTTTTGTTTGTTTTTATAATGCTAGGTAGACTCTTGTCCAGTACATTTAAATGTAAAGTTGATCCTGACACCTACATTTGACAAATAAAACTTGAAACTCACCAATGATGTATCCTCTGGTAACCATGAATGTATGTACCACATAATGTGCCAATTTATTCAAAAGATTTGCTATTACTAGAGCGAATAAGAGAGAAGGCTTTTGTGCGAATATACTGTTTTTTTTTTTTATGTTTGATGAAACCGGGGTTCGGGTCACAGTTCCACATAACATAAAACGTAACGTTCATGGCCGCAATGACATTGTTTTCCTTCATTAAATCTTAATTTTCAAAGGGAAGGGTGCATTGCATTGAATAGTGCCACATACCACAGCATATGTGTTGCTTAGTTAGCAGCATCAAAGGACCTTTAGACAAACACATGCCACTCAGCAATAAAGCAACACAGATCACAACAATCAATCAGAGTTCATCAGAGCTATGATGTACCATAAAAGGATTTAAAAAATATTTTAAACACCTACACAAAGTTGATTCCACAGCATAGAGAAAGTGGAAAATGGGCATTAGTACAACACAATGCAAAATATGCCTGTTATCATTCCTGTTGAAGCTGATGTGGCAACAGCAACAAGTTCCCCTCATGTGACCTTGCAGTCATAATGATGATGCTGTAACATGGTGATTAAGTGTTTTACATTTAATCAAAATGATAAGACACATACTGACAGTCAGCAGAGGGACTGTTGGACTTTGTACTAGTTTGCCCCGGTGGCACGGTAAGCACTAGGGTCAGTACTGGAAGTCCCTTACCCAGTATTGTTGTGTTCCTTTATCTCGTCTAATCAGATCCAAACCTTCCCCATGCTCGACTATAAGAGGCGTGCGAGTCCTGCAGTAAGCCACCATCCGGTCCAACTTCTTCTGACGTACAGGTAAGTCCTACCTTGTTTATCTCGTGGGCTTAAATTCCACATGTAAAGCTACCAACTGGTACTAAATTTAAGACTGAATTTTAACACCAGGGAAATCAACTGTGTAGAGTAACAGCAAGGATTAGCTTCCTTTACATTTTTTTTAAATAATACTTTGTGTAATAATCATAAAGCAATGTCATAATCTCTGTCCATCTATCTATCTTTTTTATTCTATAATTACAAGTTTCCATTTGTAGTTTGTGACCTCACTTGACTATGACATTTATGGATTATGTGATCCAGACTGCTGTGATAGATTTCCTATGATAAACCAATCCCTTTAATTCCCTTTTTATTATTCCACTTAATACTTGTGAAAATATAAAAGAAGAAATAAATGTCCCAAAGAAAAGTAATGCACTTTTTACTGAGCTGACTTAGTTTAAAGCAGCATAGATATGTCCAGAATAGACTAAATTAGCACTAAACCAGTGGAAGTGATTGGTTCCTTTCCATGTTTTACAGTAGTTATATTAAAATATATGTTAGTTTTTTCAAAGGGGAAAAACTATGCCCTCATGTACACATGGGATGTGATATAAAATAATCAAATTCTAGGCAACTAGCACCGGATTGATAAACATAGAAAAGCCTAGCTAGTATACAGTACATGGGTACGGCGTGTATTGGCACACTTGATTTCTTTATTGCATCATGTAGAAAGTTATTTATTTTTCCCTCTGAGAGCACCATATCTCATTCTTGATTGGAAACAGAAGTTTTGACAATAATAAATAAAAAGTAAATTTTGAGTTTGGAAATCATTATTTTCTGCTTTTGAATTAACAAATGAATACAAATTAAAAACAGTGAGACAGTTTAGTTCCTGACCTTGGGAATGCTGCACTTGTAAAAGACTGTTCCAAACTCAAGGTCCACTCAACTGTTGACGTGATGTTTCTGATAAGACAGATAAAGTTAATGAGTGGGGTTTAGACAAACACACAGGGGCTAAGAAATGTTTACTTAATAACCGCCCACGTTGATTGAGCAACAACATTTAGCTTTTGAAAAACAACAACACATATATTACATATATACTGTATATATAACAACATATCCAGGATCAGGGTTTGTCATATTGGTTTCGAAAACTAATATTGTCAGGGGGGGTTTAAATACACTGCTTTGCTGCTGTCCTAAATATGAAAGACAAACTGAGAATTAACCAGATGCACTTTACACCTTCAGAAAAATGTAATTGTGTTTGTTCTGTTAGGTCTCCTCCTCCACTCAGCAACCATGAAATTCTCCCTGATTGTAGCCGTTGTCGTGCTGGCTCTGGCCCAAGGTATGACCGCCCGTCACACCCTTCACTTGTAGTTGTACAAATGTGAGAATTTGGTTTGTTTTACTTATCCACCTGTTTTTTCTTTGGAAACCCACAGGAAGCTTCGCAGAGGACGTCAATTTGGACACAATCGCTAAGTACTTCGAGGGTGTCCAGGGGCAAATGGCCGAGTTCTTCCAAAACCAGGACCTGACAAACCAGGCTCAGTGAGTACAAGTGACAATTTATCCTACACACATGAGGTCAAGGTTGAGATCAGGGTTATACAAGAAAAAAAAAACTGTGCCTTGATAAATGGCAACCAACAAGATGCAACTCCCACTTCTCAGTTGAGCATTTCCAAGTTATGTTACTTTATGCTTCTACTTTAAAACACTTACATAGCTAAGATTTTACACATTAAGCAGTTCATTTAATATGATGCATTATCATATATTGAAGTGTACCACGCTTTGTAGGAAGAAGGTCAAACTGGAACAGCAACTTTTAGTTGTAAATTATTTAAGTGCTTCTTCCATCACCGTTAGATGCCAGACAATTATGTGAGGCAGGTTTTCTGACCCAACATTATAACAAAAAAAGCTACAAGAATTGCAGTTTTTCTGATATTGACAGTGAAATACTGACATTTCATAGAGCACCTCGCAGGCTCGCACACACGTTGACTATCAATGACTTCCAGAAAAATAAATTTCAATGTGATCAGGATTTCCGATGCCCCGGGAACATGAAAGATTACCATGCTGGTCAAACTTAATGATTTCTGATTTGATATATGGTGCTTCATACTGTTCTACCCCACAGGGCCTTCATTGAGGAGCAGAAAGCCATGCTGGAGCCCCTGGCCACTCAGATCCAGGAGCAGATCAAGACTCTCTCCACCCAAGTGGAGGAGCAGGTGGGGCCCATGGCAGCAAACGCTCAGCTTCAGTTCGCGCCCATCATGGAGAAAATGCAGCAGCAGGTGGAGCTGCTCGCCCAGAAGGTTGCCGAGCAGACCAAGGCCATTGCTAACTAAAGCAATAGTCCTGCTGAAGAGCAACTGTACCTCCATACACACCACCATCATCTGTCGTATGACTGAAGTAATGGAGCTACTACTTGCTTTTGATGGCTAAATGTGTTTCGGTAATTGTTAGCATTGGCATTGGTCATCTCTGTCCCAAAGCACAATTAAAAACTTGAAACAACTTCACAGCGTCAGTTTTCTTTTCTTTTTGTGTGTGTGTGTGTGTGTGTGTGTGTGTGTGTGTGTGTGTGTGTGTGTGTGTGTGTGATGGGTGTATATTTTTGACAATTTTAACATTGGAGTTGAGAATTCTTTTCAGAACAGAAACTTGGATATTTGGGATGAGTGATAGCAACAGGCTTATTATCTGAGTAATTTCACTAAGAGCCGATAACAGACAAATTCTCATTGTTTTAAAAGGTTTTATTCAAGCAAGCAAAGGTCAAGGGGAATGTCACAATAAAAAGGCCGGTAAAGCCTAAACCTTTAAAAGGGATAAAATGGCAGAAAGGAATGCTTTCAATCTTATTTTCTAACAGAATTCTCTAAAACCCTGCATAAAATGATTATTTTCTATTTTAACTTTTTCTCTTTTTTTGGTGCATTTTCTATTTTTAACTGCACAAACCAGGCCTGGTGTTTCTGTTCATTAGAGGCCTGGCTGGAGACTTGTTTCCGTTGTTTTTTTTAATATATTATTTGGCTTCTTTTTACTTTGTTTTGTGTATTTTAAAATTTTCTAACTGTTCATTTTTTTCCTCCGTCGGTGAAGCTAGTCTCAAGGTTCCCCACTCCTGTGAATATGAAACAAAAACACTATTAGGGATATGACAGGGAAAGTCCACTTTTATTTCACCATTAACGACAACACTTTTGCATCGAGAAAAAAAAAAAAAAAAAAGCCTGATTGAAACCTGAGACTGTTTAACTATTTTAAAATACTGTAAGAATAATGAGCCTTGAAAAGGAGCACACAGAACAAGTTAAAGGGCAATCCTGAGGACACACAATCCCTACTCTCCTTGTTGAAAAAAGCTCTGAAAAAAATATGTGTACCTTGGAGTCAGACACCAGTTGGATTTGTCACAGTCTTCTGGGCAGCCTCCTTTGCCTGGTGGGCCTGAAGCACAGCCACAGCCTCATCCACCTAGAAAGAGAATGTTAATAAGAAACAACACCACAACATTATGGTTTCATCTGCTTAAAATGCTCACAAAATACACCTTTCCTGTGTCTCAGAAAAAAAGAAAAAGAACAGACTGCTAACTAGTGTTAGATGTACACTTGTACCCAAACTCACATCCTTCACAGTTGATACAATGTTTCCCCATGACATTTATATTAAGACTATAAAGTACTCCCTGCACTTCCCTGCACTTAAAATATTATGTCCCGGTGAACTATTCAGAGAAAGTGGTCAATATTTATGAACTTATGTATTTACCTTGGAGCGAAGAGACTCTGGGGACTCTAGCATGTGGAGAAGCTCTGAGTTGTCAATCTCCAGCAGCATGCCAGTGATCTTTCCTGCCAGACTTGGGTGCATGTTCTGGATCATTGGAAACAGACGCTCACCTAAAGGAGTGACATCAGATGAATCAGACAGGGGGGCATTCTGACTTCTTAACTCTGCTACACTGTTACAAAGTGCTTTATACACAATATACAGCCCACAAGGTATGGTGGGGGTATGGTTGTCTTAGCTGGGGATAGAAATGCGTTAGCATATTTATATTGGGTCCAGTGAGAGGCAGGGAATGAATGTTATGTCTAGGTAAGATCACATGGTATGTGCTAATAAAGAGCTTTTAATGACACTTACCCAGCATCTGCTTCTGTTCTTGTAGTGGAGCAGCAGCCAGCATGGAGGCAGTCAAAGGCTCCTGTCCCTGAACATGAACAGCAGACTGTAGGGAAGGACACAGTCCACTTTTTAATACACATCCAGATTGCACTTTTTCTTGCATAGAGGGCAGAATAGGTGAGTGGGTCTAGCCTAACATATTAATGTGCATTCCTACCTGCTGCATGGTGACTTGTGGCTGAGCAGTCATGTGCTGCTGGGGATTGCGGACTCCTGCAGCATACTTGTACTGAGGGACTCCACGCATAGGAGCGGCTGCTGCAGCAGCTGCAGAGGCTGGTCGGGGACCCATGGTCTGAGCAGCTGCACGGAGCAAACAGCAGGGGGGGACAGAAACATCAACATAAAGACACTAGTAGCAGCCCAGCAAAGTCGAACTGCATTCACTGCACAGTCACACTGTTGATTATTGATCCGAGTAGTGGGCACTGACCAACACGTTGGGTGGACATCATGCGGGGCACCTGGGAGGCAGGCCGCATGGTACTGAAGGTCTGAGGGCGTGGGCCTGAGGGACGCATGGCACCTGGCATGTTCTGGAAGTCTATGAACACACAAATTCAAAGTGGTTTTGTGTCAAAACCCAAATAATTGTTTCACCATGTCCTAATTTGCTTTTGACATGACATATACATAATGATGGTACAGCAGCTTAAAAAAAAGGTAAGACACTCACGTTGTGGTCGGACACCTTGAGTGGCCCAGCGTGGGCGGAGCTGGGCCATTTGCCCAGCAGCTGGGTAGTAAGCAGCACGGTTCTGGGCCTGAGGTATGGCTGCCATGAAGTATCCAGAGGGTGGGGCGGGCTGGTAGGGATTGATGACTGGGTTTGGCACTGCACGCACACTGGCCATGCGCTGCATATACTGGTTTGTCAGGTGGGCTTGGCGCTCCTCTTTCCGCTGAGCCAGTGCCACATACAATGGCTTGGTGGCTACAATGCGACCATTCATTTCTGTAACTGCTTTAGTGGCCTCCTCTGGGGATGAGAAGCAGACAAAGCCGAAGCCTTTGCTGCGTCCGCCCTCCATCATGACCTGAGAGCCGAGTCAAACAAACAATAATGATTGAATCTGAGCACCAATAAAGAGTATCAGTAGGCTAATGCATTTATCAATTACAGAAGTCCTACCTTGGCGCTGGTTATAGTGCCAAAGGGCGAGAACTCCTTTCGCAGGCGTTCATCGTCAAGGCCATCATCAAGGTTCTTCACGTACAAGTTAACACCCTGAAAATGAGACAAAATGTTAACCCCTCATATTAAGCAGAAATAAACCACAGTCATTGGATGGAAGTGTTCATTTCATTTTTCTTCAATGGTTTTGTCTGTAGTTCTCATTTGTCCCCAGAATCCATTGTGAAGACATGTGGGGCCCATGAACTACATGGAGAGCACCGAATAAAGCTGCAATTTTTTAAATATGTTTGACCAGACTGTGTCCTTAAAGCAGCTCCGAGTAACATTTAAATATCTTTTAAACAGCCTCATGTTTCCTCTGATAATCATAAATTACCTTTAACAGCAAACGAGACCATCAGTGCAAAGAAAGACGTTTTTATATAGTTTTTATTACTGCGTTTGGTCTGGTCGCACACCCAGTCTGATTTTCGGTTCGCGCGTGCATGCTCTTTGGTCACATATCCGCATTGGTCGCAGATTTCAGTGTGGCGCAACAACGCGATTTGAGAAGCCTATCCCTCCAGGTGAGGGAAGGGGAGCGGGAGCATTGTTTGAGACAGTTATTTGTCGTCATAATGACTGATAACGAGGCTGAACCATCAAAGAAAAAAAAGAAAATGCAATGAAGAAAAGCTAAAAGGGAGAGTGGTAGACGAGCAGGAGGGCGTTGCCAAGCAACGTATACACAATTTCACGGGAGCGAACTGCAGTGTTTACTCCTAAATGAATGAGCGATAGCCTACTAAAACAAAGTTTACTTTGCCTCACCATCATCAGATGAGTCGACCATTATTCATCTGAAATAGTCATTATTTACAACAACATAAACACATTATCTCAACGTGATCCATACTAACTGCCGTCTCTCGTTCATTCGCTTTCTGTGAGGATACGGAGTCTTTCAGCTCCGTGAGAGTACTTCGGTGACACTGCATCAACTCATTGCAATCAAGTGTGTGTAGCACTTACTGGCATTAGTTGATGCTGTGTCACTAACCACTCTCACTGAGCCGAAAAGAGTCTGGTGCCCTCACACTTTCAACACACGGACATGCACTATATTGCTTCCTGATTATTTGAATCTTGCACGCCCGGCACGAGCTAGAAAACAGCTTCACGACAGCTGGCGTCGTAAAAATACTACCGCTTTTGTCCGAAGGGGCCGCCAAGGGACCAAGTTACTCGTAGTGGCTTTAATCAGGTGACTGGCTGTAAAACTAACACCGATCATTTTGAGAATTTGAACTCCAAGAGAAACTGGACCTGGTAGCGAGTCATCCGGTCTTGTTTCATTTGCTCAAATTTACGCTTGAGCTCCGACTGTCGCTCGATCTTCTTCTGGGCACGGCCAACAAAGATGAGCTTGCCGTTCATCTCCTTCCCATTCATTTCATCCACTGCCTGAAGCAAAACAAGAAAAGTAAGTCAAGCCAGGAGTAAAAAACAGTGGGCCTTTTCAGGTGGTCACCAGAAACTTGTTGGTACACCTCCTACCTTCTGGGCGTCCTCGTGCCTCTCAAAGCTGATAAACCCAAAGCCTCGAGACTTTCCAGTGTCATCGGTCATCACACGGATACTCATGGAGTTTCCTGGGCAACAGACGGATAACGTTTAGTGAATATATATTTCCCATGATGTTAGAGGATCAAAACGCTGTGTATGTTTGTATGGGAGCTATTTGAAATATGGACCGCCCCATGAGGCCCACTTCATCTTTGTTTTTCCAAAGATAATAATAATAATATGGACCCCCTGACTTACCGTAGTCACTGAAGAGCTCCCTCAGCTTCTCATCATCCATGTCATCGCCAAAGTTTTTGACGTAGACATTGGTGAACTCCCTGGCTCGGGCACCCAGCTCAGCCTCGCGCTCTTTGCGAGATTTGAAGCGACCCACAAATCTGCATTGAAATGGACATTACCATTAGCCTGGCATTCCCAGACCTGCCACTAGGCGCTGGCAAATTAAATTTGCTGCGCGTGTTGGTCTGGACACGCTCCGTTGAAGCTTATCAAGAAGACCAGAAATCTGGGTCTCACGTTTCAATTGGTTCTATCTAATATGGGCGCGCCAGAGCCCCTTATATGGTACTCTGGGGAGGACGTAACCGGATGACGACAGTGACGTGCATGCGACGTCGAAGCCGTGATAGTAAACATCAGAGATGGCTGCGGATATGTTGTGTGAGTTTGAGACTGCTTTGGCCTCGACCCTTAACGATTTGGAAGACGGCACTCAAATCTTTCATTAGCAAGTAAGTGGAATGTTCTATTTTGCCGACCGACAACGGCAAACGTTTTATTTAACAGTTTAACAGCTGTTCGCTAAACGAAAGGGGCTTACGTCGCCTTGTGCATCGCTCTGATTGGTTGTAGTGCTATCCAACTGCGTGCAGTGGCATTTGAAATGCACGAGTAGGAGCCGCCCCTTGAGTTGGAAATTACTATTGATCGTCGCCAGACCCTCTATCGTTCAAGATATCAGGGTCTGGATTTCCAGGCTACATTACCATTTGAATACACATTAACTTCAGGAATGATTTTTAAAAAAAAGTGTTTTGCTCCTCACAACTGTAATGCCAATTGTGTTAAAGTGATAACCTGTATGAGCTACCTCCTCAGCAACATCAGCTTATGTTATTACTATAATAAACACACTGTACACACAGAATTAGTTATACACATAATAGGGTAGTCTTCATTTGCCAGCAATACATTAATTTAGTCAAAGAAACAGACTGAAACTGCTAAAATATCGATGTGGAGCCTTCAAACTTCAATTGATTCCACAAAAAGTATTATTTGACCTTCACATTTCACACATTAGTAGGCAAAAAAAACCTGTTCAAAACATTCACTTACACTTTTCGGTCATTGAGCAGCATGCCATTCATTTTCTCAATGGCTCGTTCGGCTGCCTCCTGAGTCTCAAAATGCACAAAGCCGTAGCCTTTAGAGCCATTCTCGTCACAAACCACCTTAGAGAAAGAAGACACATGCTGCTTTTAACGCCGCACAGGCACAAACATGCGGAAACGGTATATTAAACGTGGAATGTCTATTAGATCCCACTTTAAATAAAGGTCCCTTCTGTTAAACTCACTTTCTACAGTGAGGTTCCAAGCATTGGGGAAAAAAAGCTAAGTTCAGAATTCCCTCAGCTATGTGACTTTTTCTGTGTACTGTATTTAGAATTTCAATATTTCTTATATTAACAGGCATACAAATGTATTGTTTGGTCTAAAAGGCACAGGGCCACAGAACCAAAATGAATCCATTAATTAATCTTGTGATAAGTCATGCATTATATCCAGTGATGCCGGTAACGCGTTACTTAGTAACGCGTTACCGGCATCGGACCTCTTTTTTCAGTAACGAGTAATCTAACGCGTTACTATCTCCAAACCAGTAATCAGATTAAAGTTACTAATAAAAGTCACTGTGCGTTACTTTTTCTGTCATTTTCCTTAGTGAAACATTTTACATAACTGCACAAATGACTGTGATTCCGATTTAATGTAAATAAATGTGCGCGCATGTGTCTCTAAACGCTCCAACTGCTCCAACCGCTCCTCTCGTCTTTTTGGTAGCGCCCTTCGTCTCTGACATGCAGCGTGTGTGTGTGCCTGTGTCTGTGTCTGTGTGTGTGTGTGTGCAGCAGCATTACGGCCGAGTCTAAGCTGAACTGTGGCGCAAAACAAATTTTTCCCCCCGATGAAATATAGCGTCTGCTATGGGGATATTTAGGATTCGGGTACGGTGACGTTGAAGAGATAGAAGTGTTTAAAACTTGGAAACTTATAGTCACGTGGCGACCGGTGGCCGCACACACCCAGTATATCAACCTATTATTTACCATCTATGCTATCAACACATGAGACATCGCAGAGAAAAGTCAAATTAATGCATGAGAGTGAAGGGCCAAGCACGTTAACTTTAAAGACACTGCTACTGTCTTTGCACTTTGGAGGAATGCATTTATTTTCATGGGGGGAAAAAGGTTTTTTTCTATTACATTTTTCAAACCATCATTTTTATTATTTTGAAAACAGTATGCCTATAGGCTACTAGCCTACAAGCTTTATTTTATATATTTTCAATTATTCTTAATATGTGCATGTTTTTAAATTGAGATGGGTTTCAAAACCTATAAAGTAACGTTTAAAGTAACTTGTAATCTAATTTAGTTACTTTTAACATCAAGTAATCAGTAAAGTAACTAAGTTACTATTTTAAGGAGTAACTAGTAATCAGTAATCGGATTACTTTTTCAAAGCAACTGTGGCAACACTGATTATATCGGCTGGGTGATCCGCATTAGTTCTCAATTTTAGGACATACAAAGCACACACATGCACATTATTACTGCACTTACGACGCTAGAGAAGATCACTGAGAGTTGACCATGATACAACCATAGGGAGTTTGCCACTAGTCTTTTACCTTGCATGACAGGATGTTGCCAAAAGCAGAGAAGGTGTCATATAGAGCCTTGTTGTCAATGGACTTGTCAAGATTCTTGATGAAGATGTTTCCCACGCCGCTTTTCCTCAGTGATGGATCACGCTGCGACCACATGATGCGCACAGGCCGGCCCTTGATCACATCAAAGTTCATGGTGTCCAGCGCTCGCTCGGCTGAGGAAGGGAAAACAATCATATTTGTCTTCATTAGTATGCAAGTCTTAACCTTTACATTTCTTGCAGGGCAGCTAGGATTAGCAGTGGGTTGTGCTATATTCATCTACTTGCTCTGGCCTCTAGACTGCCACCAAAATGGTGGCAAATGCCACCGTTTTTGGGAGTCTACCAACTGAGAAAGTTGGTGGAACCAGTGTTACTAGTGAAAAGGTGTAGAGAGCCCTAAGGCTACAGTCACAATACATCAGCACAACTGCATCAGCATATATGGCAGCTTAACAACTCAGAGCAGTACACATTCATAATTTAGAAAGTGTACTTCATATAAGTCAATAAATGTAGTTAATGTTAGTTCTACAGATCAATTGGGGTAGAGCTTCCTTCCGCTGGAAAAGGCGTCACACTAAAACCAGTAAGCTTTCACATTAGAAGCTTTTTTTTTGTCTATCATTATTAATATAGTATTATTGTTATGATTGTTTTTTTTGTTATTTTTCTGTTTTATTTTTCTGTGTATATACTCAATGTGTGTTGTATGTGCATGCATGTAGGCCTATGTATGCAGATATGCATGTGTGTTTATGTTGGTGAAGGGAAGGGTTGGGGGATATACTGACATTCTGTGTACAGTTTGTTGATAGTTGTATACCATCCCAAATAAAAGATGATGAAAAAAGAAAAAGAAACTTAATAGCTGGAAACTTTGATATTTTTTTAAAATAGGTTTTTACCTTAGAACTTACATCACTTGACTAGTAATTTTGAATTATAGTATTGCTTCATGGCATGATGAATTCAAAAGATTGTCCTTGCATCAATTTGATTGAGTACTGTAGCTATCGAACAACCAAAAAGAACAACCAAAAAGTTTGGACTGGTAACAGTTTCACAATATAGTTCTGGAAAATGTATCACAGTTGCACAGGCCTTGTCTATACGACCCAACCCATGATAGGCCTACTTGAAAAATTAAGAGGCAAAAGCCTCAACTGAATATATTTAAGTAAAATACAGAGACCCACCCAGGGAAAACCAGAAGACAGTGTCCCTTATCATTATCAATTGATGCAGAATTGTTTTAGTGGTAGATATTTGGCTTCTAGGGCATGCAATGCATTATTCTAACCTTTTCAAAAGGTTTTTTTTTTTTTGCTTTACAGATAAAAGAAGAATGTTCATGTCACAATAAAAAAAAACTGACTGGCGAGCATTCTGGGATGATTTAATTAAATTGCTGTGTCAGCACTCAATGCTGACGGTTTGGGGTGTTGCCCTGACAGAGCAGGGATGAGATAAAAAGAGAAAAAAATAAAAGGCAGTGAGTATCAGCTGGCAGCCCACTGCTACATTACTGTGGTGGGCAGGGCGAACGTGATGCGTTGCTGCTACGGCACTGTTGGGAGGTTTAAGTCTAGTTAGGAGACTCTACCGACAATATGTCGGCTGCAGTCACGTGTAGTTGGGGAGAGGCACGCTTTCACTTGTCATCCGACTGTCATTTTAAAAATACAGACGTGATTAAGTCGTTATTTTTCGATAAATTACCTACCGTCTGCTGGCTGTTGGAAATTGACATAGGCGTATCCAAGGGAACGCCGGGTGATCATGTCCCTACAGACCCGGATTGACAGGATAGCTCCAGCTGGGCTGAATTTCTCGTACAGCATGGCCTCAGTCACATCTTGATGCAGATCCCCGACGTACAGCGAGGCCATGGGGTAACTGGGAGCACTGGGGTTCATTTTCGATGACTGCGAGTTCTGGCAAAGTCCTCGGGCGAAGCTTGAATCTCTCAACGACAAAAAGTTTTCGGCGACAGTACGAACGCTCGGGTCTCCAACGGTCAGTCGCGTCACGTTCAGTTCGGGGCAAGAATGCTGTTAGCAACCGTTGGCTTGTCAGTTGCAGTGTTTACCGAGTACAAATGAGAAGATGAATATAGTAAAATGACACAACGTCGACCTCTAATGGGGTTAAAACTGTCGTTAAAATGTGCCACACAACGATAAGAGCTAATAAAACGTTACTTGGCCTCGCTCGTGAAACACGTCGACTGATAAAAAAAAAAAATTGTTGGATTTAGGCAGCCCTTTTCTTATACGTTACCGTCCAGTCCTCGCGTGTCTACTCCTGCTTCACCGATTTGTTACAAAAAGAAAAGAAAAAAGATTTTTTGTTTTTTTATGTTTTGAATTTTTTTTTGTATTTTTATTTTTTTATAGAATGTGTGCCGAGCGAGCTCAGGAGCACACGCGCACTCACACAGCACTAACAGCCGGGGTTGAGGGGGAGGCAACTCATGGGAAGTTGTCAAATATATACCAGCTTGAGCGTCACTGGAATGGACCAATCAACTTTCAGTATAGTTGAAAAAAAGTCAACAAAGGGGCGTTGACCACAACTGTACGCATGATGATGAAATCATGTTAAAAAAGGGAGAAAAAAGAGCGTATTGTTGGAGGCTGGAATTGACTTATTGTATCGACCACAACACTCAATGTTGGTGTGGTGCTGCATCAGGACGACATGAACTAACACTGGACCGCAGTGGTTTATGCTTACTGGCGGCTATGCTTATAATCACCCATAGTCATGTGACCACCCCCATAGACTGTAAAAAAAATTAAAGAAAAGGGAACAACCCCTGCTGCTTATTAGCCCACAACAGTATGCCTAATGGGAATGTCGTAATTGGTCATGCCTTAGCTATGACATTCCTCATATTATAACAGTGTAATTTATCAAATGTGATAAGCTACTGCAGGAGCATGCATGACATTCAACCCCGGCCCTTACACTTCACATGTACCCGTTTTCCAGAAGATGGTGTTAAGCCTTCATAAAGCATAGCCTATGACTTGTTTTAACTTTTAAGGACCTTATCAGTTGCTATCAGAATGAGAATGAAAGACAGAGCCACTCATTCAACCAGATGTTTTCATTTTTTGGCTTTTAAAGGACACTGATCAAAGCCAAATTGCTCACAAATGTCACTAAAATGGGCTTACTTATGGAAGACTGACCCGTTGATATGTCATTGGCTTATTATTGCTTAAATATCTGAGGAAAGCAGCAGAGGGGTTATGATCGGTGTAGCTGTGAAGAGGAATACATGCGTTTAACAATCAAGCCAAATAATTCAAATCAAGGGACTTGGCACCTTGTCTTCTTTCAAGAGAGTTGGACTTGGTTCCAAGTCAGATATTGTCTCGATAGCATGGGAAAAATCGTTTATATAGATTTGCGGAGAGAGATTTAAAAAAAGTGTTTAGTCAAGGTTAAAATGGCAACTGACGTCTCCACCGTCTGCAGGGGGCAATGCTGTCAAAGCACACCCCTATCTGAAACCAAACTACTGTAGAACTCTGCTTCCTCTTTCAAGGTCCCACACTTCTGACACATTGCATTAAGCATCTTTAATTTCATCAGGTCCAATGAAAAAGGAAATGTTCTTACGAAGCTGTAGGGTTTCTTTCTTCACACAAGCATCTCCAGCTGCTAAGTCTTCCCTTATATTCGGATATTTTTTTAATACATCATGGGCCTTTAGATAGTAAATAATAGGCCTTTACTTATATTTAGAGCATTTGCCTTAATTTAAAAAAAATATTCTGAATGCTTGCCCTCAATCCAAGCTGTAACAGCATTGTAATTTAACTTACTCTCAAATTGTGGTCCAATATCAGAGTTTTTGCTGCAGGACAGAATAAAAGTAATGAGCATGCAAAGGGCATTTTGGCTTCGATATTAGAGTTTATCAATTTATACAAAGTGCATATTCCTAGTTAAGGTTACTTACAAATAAATAAAAACAATGCATTTAAAAAAAGGTACATAGAAGTTTAGATTTGAGATCCTACATAAGTGTGGCTTTAGACTAGCCACCGGTGTGTTAAGTGACGACTGTTGTTGGCTGTGTGGTTAGATACTTCTTAGCTTGAACATGGGTACAATTTTCTATCCCTGTGATGTTATACCATTGTGAACTTAACAGTGGCCCAACATTGATTCTTATCAGTGTTATATTACATTACAGAGATCCGGAAAAAAAAACATTGCAGCACAGCACACTTGATTTTAATGTTTTAATTCCACTTACATGAAAGCACATAACCAAATAACGTACTCAGAGTGTAACTGCAAATTCTTAATCCTGCATCCCATTTTTTTTAAACCAAGATACTGTAATTAGAGGAAACTGGCACTACTTTGTAACTACCTAATGGCCATATTGTAGCTTTCTACCAAGTAACTTTAATAATCAGTTTTTAGTTTGTCTTTTCACAATGTTCTTTCAAGGAAGGTAAATGTTACTTTAAACCACCTGGTTCAAGCTAAATCCTAAGCAAAAACTGCCAGTATCGAAGCATAGCTAACCCTCACACCATACTACTGAGAACCATACATTCCAGGAGTCAAATCAAGAGTCAAAGGGAATAAAATGCACCAAAAGAAAATACAAAAAACACCCAAATAGAAAAGAGTAGAAAGCCACATAAAAACACATGGCAAAAGTATCCTCTGCACTGCTGAAAAGATAAAATATCAAAAGTTACAGTATCAAGCCTTTTTGTCAAGTTGTTCACTTTATCTCAGGCCGTCTATACCTTGTCATGTGTGATGGAAAATTGCAGGAAATTATAGTCTACGAACTTCACCGAGTGAAACGATGTCAGTAAAATGGAATGTAATCCTCTCAACTAAACTATCAACCAAAGTTTAACTATAGTTCGCAAGTGGCCATTCATACAGAAAACATTTTCCTCCGCCCGAATACACATAGAACCCACTGAGCCATGACACATGCACCATCCATAAAAAACACTACCTGATGCACTGGATACTGACAGGGCGGGATGGATACAAGCAATATGTTAACAGATTGTTACAAACTACTGTATATGATCACTGCTATGGTCGGAGGAGGCCTAAAATTTTGTGAATTTGCACCGCTGTGACCAAATAGAGTTTTGTAGACCCAGGTCTAAAGATTGTAAAGGTTGAGTTCAAGTAAACACATACAAATGATCAAAATTACAGTTAGAGGTTTATTTGTTTGAGTCATTCCTGCAACAGCAGCGGTTCGCAACAGTGAATAAGGTTAAAGAACATGGGGAGCTGATTTGGATCTAAAAAGGGAGGAATTTAATTTGGAACTGAACCATTGACAAAAAAAGAATAAAAAATAAACATCCACTGGTTCACACAATGAGTAATAATCAAAAAAAAAGAAAAAATCTATCCCATTCTTTTCTCTGTGGAGGTGCCCATACAATTAACACACACACACTTCAATGTATCTGCACACACAAACTGTACTTTACACATTGTGAGTTGAGTGTAAACATACATATCTGTGCATGTATGTGCAAACACAACCACACACACAACTTAGGCTGGTGAGAGGTAAAAAATGTGTTTTTTTTTGTTTTTTTTCTTCTGAAGGAGCTCAGTCCTTATCAGCAGGCGGCACTGGCTCCGTTTCCTCAGCTTCAGGTTCACCTTCTCCTTCGCCCTCACCATCACCCTGGGTGTCTGACATCCACAGCTGCAACAGAAGAAAAGGAAAGTGGGATTAGTGCACGCAAAGAAGCATGGGACCTCTGCAGCTTAAATATTTAGTCAAGTTTGACGCATAATGTGAAAGTTAAGGGACACAGGACACAAGAGACATGACACAAAGCTGACATGTAGGGAGATGGAGACGAGACACTTACTGTCAGATTGTCACGGAGCAGCTGCATGATCAAGGTGCTGTCTTTATAGGACTCACTGCTGAGGGTATCCAGCACGGCAATGGCATCATCAAAGGCCTGTAGGAGACAGAGACAGCAGTCAATACTTCTGAAACCATTTTGCAGTAAAAAAAAAAAGTGTTTTGGAAATTCACCATCATGAGATTAATTTAAATAGGGCAGAAATAATACAACATGAATCAAAGTGTTTTTGTCCCAAAGGAAGATTAAAAAAAAATAATAATAACAGAATGATCTGAAATGTCAATAATAGGTCCTTCTTTAAAGGGGTAGTTCAGGATTTTAGACATAGGGCCTTATTCCCAAGTTAGCCTTGGTGTTCTTTATCAGTGGAGACAGTTTTCAACACATTTAATTCAGTCCTTCTAGTTGCAGAGTGCGCTCGTGCTAAGCTAGCGCACAGCATCGGGGGGATACCTAGCCTGCTACTAAAACAGTCTTACCCACTCCACAGTACACCCGAGGCCAATCAATTATAACGCCAGACTATCGATGTAAATGTCTGTGTTGATAGAATAATTTTAGAAATAAAACCAACCTCGCATATTGCATTTTGAGGGACTTTATTCCTTGTAGGCTGCGGCAACGGCGGACTAATACCTAGGTTACAGGCTCTATAATAGTTTGTTTACCTGCTGCTGTCTTACAGACAGGTTGGTTTTATTTCTAAAATTATTCTATCAACACAGACATTTACATCGATAGTCTGGCGTTATAATTGATTGGCCTCGGGTGTACTGTGGAGTGGGTAAGACTGTTTTAGTAACAGGCTAGGTATCCCCCCGATGCCGTGCGCTAGCTTAGCACGAGCGCACTCTGCAACTAGAAGGACTGAATTAAATTTGTTGAAAACTGTCTCCACTGATAAAGAACACCAAGGCTAACTTGGGAATAAGGCCCTATGTCTAAAATCCTGAACTACCCCTTTAACGTTTGGTGAGAACGAAACAAAAAAAAAATATTGCCCAAAGGAACATAAAGTATGTAAGACTAGAGCACCGTGGTTTTCATTCTCAAAATGATCATAAAAGTGTCAAGGTCATGGCCATTTCAAATTGTATCCGAGTCACTTTCAATAAAGAGGGAATAACTCTATTCAGATCCACTTTTACTTTATATTCAACTTCTCACCAAAAAAATCCATCTTTTATGGGATAAAACAAATGGATTCAGGAATTAAACGGTAATGTGTGAAGGACGGTGCTCACCTGTTTGGCCAGTGTGCAGGCTTTCTCAGGCGAGTTGACGATCTCGTAGTAAAAGACAGAGAAGTTAAGAGCCAGGCCCAGGCGGATGGGATGTGTAGGCTGCATGTCTTTGTAGCTGATGTCCAAGGCTTGCTGGTAGGCTTCTTGTGAGTTACCGATGATGCCTGTGTATACGGAGGCAGACCAATCAGGATGCTGATATTTTACATTGGCAAAATAACCATGGCAATATTTACCCAAATGGTCACATAATACAAAAAAAAAAAAGCAGTGAATCCCCCCCCCCCCCAACTAGCTAGCTGAGACCCATACATTGTATGCATTTTTCCTTTCTGTTTGCTCATTTAGGGGTTGGGCCGGTATTTTAAGTTATTTTAGCAACATTAACCACAAATAGCAAAGACAATGAAAATCGTAATACATGATTTTATAATTAATCAGAATACCATTCATTCAATTTAGATGACCACAATTCTCCTCAAAACCAAATAAATATCAAATACAGTTCTGTTAGGATAAGGATGATACAATTTAGAATATCTCTGTCTGCTGTGATCATGTACTTCGGAGTCTATTAGTGATAGGCAAAGATGAGAAAACTGTGGATCACAAACTGCCCAAGCAAAGGTGAGAAACCACCCATGCAGGTTACATCGTGGAGATAAAATGATTGTACTGTTTTCTTTGTGAATCCAAATATCCTGCTTAAAGACATTGTTTGTCCAATAACACAGGCTGAACTTTAAGAGTAAAAAAAAATAATAATCACCACCGAGGCAGTTTGGGCCGCCAAAAAACTCTAAAACATGCCTCCCGGGCTACCGGCAGCAGCCAACACCCTGGCACTCATCCTGTTACCATGACAACCCAGCAGCAGCCCTCACCTGCATTTGGGCTAACAGTTGTAGGTCAAGGACAGGGAGGATTTCAGTACTTGGGCCACAAACAACACCTGAATCCAAGCACGGACTCTTCATGTTAAAAGAGGACGATTGTTAAGGACCATTAATCAGCATACATTCATCCCACTCTCCAACAGATGTGTAGCAGACAGTTGCCATAGAAACAAAAAGGACCAGATCATACTGCAGAGCTCTTTTTTAGCAGTAGGTGGCACCATTTAAATGTCTTTATGGTCTTAATGTCTTGGGTCCTTGCTCAAGAGCCAGAGCATCAAAATCTCCTGGTTCCATAATTGAAGGAGAGACTGATTGAGAGGCTATTAGCAATCAACATTTTTTTTTAAAGACTAACAATGTTACAGAACAGAAATGGGTCCTTTTTACTTACCCTCCTTATCCTTCTCAGATGCCACCTCAGCCAGGTAGCGGTAGTAGTCTCCCTTCATCTTCAGGTAGAAAACTTTGCTGTCAGCGGGCTTGGCATTGGGGATCAGATGTTTGTCGAGCAGCTCCTGCATGTGAAAGTGTGGGTCGTGAGCGTTGAAATTTGTGGAACTCACTCAACACACAAATGAACCAGCAGGTACAAGTCAGTCATAGAGATAACAACTGGGCATATGGAGAGGTATGTTTTAAGAGAGTAACCTCAACCTTGAGGCAAAATCCTGAATCCTGTAACCCTAAAGGCCAGGACACACCGGCCCGATAATAGGACGTCGGACATCGTCGGAGAGTCTAGAGGGGGCGGGTACACAAATATGTTTGGTGTGTTCGGTGACGTTGGCCGTCGTAGATGTCGTCTGGCTTCTTTTCAGCCGATTCAACATGTTCAATCGGCGTCGGGCAGTCTTTCATCCGGAGCAATCTGATTGGTGGAGGGCTCGCCCGTTTAAGCTCTGCCACGGCAGCGGAACAGATATTAGTTTCACTTTTGTCAAATATGATTTAGGAAGCTATCGATAAAATCGGAGAATGTTCGGATTGTTATGTAGGCTAAACACAATCAGCACATAGCATTAGATTGTCCGTGCATGACATTTTCACATGTTTTCAGAAATAGTCGAGGTAGTTTGGGCGAGTGTGTATGTGTGTGTCTGTGTCACTGTCTGTGTGTGTCTGCAGCATGCATTCTCTCCGTTACAATGACAGCCTACATTATGATAACAGCTAGGCCTCCTCAATGTCATCCAGCGCAAGCGCAGAACGTACGGCAAGTCGGTAGTCGGCGCGTTTATTTGACCGCGTCGGGAAGAATGAAGCTGCCTGCATCGGCAGACTGCATTTTCTGGCGACGGTCGGTAGTCGGACCGGTGTGTCCTGGCCTTAACAGTGTCAGACAATTTCTAGGTCTTTCTATTTTTCTAAGACACATAGGACAGGTTCGCTATCTTACCTGAAATCGATGATCCTCTTAACAGGTTTAACACTGCATTTGAAACTATTTTTAAAAAGGAAGACGCAACTGTACAGGCTATATAGCATGCAGCAGCCAGAAGCTTGAGCTAGTCCCAAATACTGTATACATTGTGAATGGTACAGTAAACCAACTTTCACAATCACTGATATATTTATTATGTGTATTGACTACTTATGTTCCTGATTACAACGGGTAATCAATAGCACAGATAGTAGATATTCAGTGATTAACTGTGACTTAAACAATGCAATATTAAGCTAGACAGTCTGATATATGTTCAGAATACAGCCATTTGACTAAAACATTCGAATTGTAGTCTTAAAATAAGTCTTTACACATTTTTCTCCCCGAATCTGAAGTGTCTAGAAACCATGTCTTACATTATTTGTTTGTTAGGCTCTGTTTTTGACCTAAGGTTTACACTGACCCCCTTAGCTCCTGATTGCACTCACAGTCACACCCATATGCACCACAGCAGAGCAGTAGGTGTGACTAGTGCAGGGACAAATGCATGATCCCTTACTGGCTTCCCATAGCAGAACATTATTCCGTCTACCGCACGCACCCCAACAAAGATGTTTGACCCATTTTGATGTTGTGTGGTTTTACAAACTACTACAAAAGTGTGTTGGTTTTCAGTTTAGGCCTTTTTGCTGCTGTGTGTCCTGTCCCATAAACTTCCCATTGAGATGTGATGCAAAGGCTCTCACTGGAGTTAAAATAATACACCCAAGCCCCGGCCGAGTATTTTTCTTTTGACGAAGAGAGTAAAACCTTAAAACTAGGGTTTTGACTCTTGATTTCCACAAAAGAACATTTGATATTTTAATAACCAAGTGGAGTATTTCCTTTGAATACTTGCATCTCATTTAATTTATTTCAGTTCGAATACTTTGAGTTCTCACTAGACAACAGCAGTCTACTCTACGCCTTCTGAATTTTTACTTTGTTGCCCCTCAATGAACATGATTTTCTTCCCATCCACCAATCTTAAAGTAGCATTATGCAGTTTCAGGGGAGGGGGTTTGTTCACATTTTTCACAGCCTGCTTATCATTTAAAAACATGATTTTCTTCACCTATTATTATATTGAATAATTTTATCATAAATCAAAACAAATGTATTTTGAAGCACCTGGGGCCTATTGCATAAAAGTAGTATTAAGATATCCAGGATGATTGATAAAGCCAGCCTTGACAAAGTCTAGCCTGGGCACTTTGGATTAGTCAGTTGCATAAACGCCAATCCAGGATGTAAAGGGGCCGCTTTGTCAAGCCAGGTGTAAGTCATTCTGTTAAGAGCCAGCCCACAGCTTTCAGAAGTAGACCCAGAGATCGAACACAGATTTACTGATGTAAAAGACGGCCCATTTTCCCACAATGCCTTGCTAGTTTAAACCGTAAGTCAGGGGGCAGTTCATTTTATACAGGGATGTCATCTCTGCCAACTAATCTTGATGTCCCTGCATTGTTTTATGATCAAATAGTTGACAGTGAGCAGTCTGCAGGTGCATTTAAAAAATAGAATATCATGGAAAGTCCATTCAAAAAGTTAAACTTTCATTACACAAAGTGAAATATGTCAGGCCTTCTTTTTGGATGATTGATTGATCATGGAATAAGTATCTCAAAATATTAGAATATTGCATACAACCAATCAGAAATGTCGACCTTCTGAAAAGTATGTTTATTCTAGATTAATTTCACTTAATGTGTAATGAATCTAGAACATATTTAAGTTTCACTTTTTGAATTAAATTACAGAAAAAAAGAAACTTTCATTGATATTTAATTTTGTTTTAGATGCACCTCGATATAGTTATAAGTACAAAGTGAATTTATTTGACCCACATTTGTAACGTCATCTACCATCGATAATCAATTGTATAAATATAGCCCGCAATATGAACATCTTAATGTAATTATAATTAAGTTAATTATAAATGGTTCAGGTTAAATAATAAAAAAAAAAACTATTTAACTAAATGACAATGCAGTCTTTTATATGGTACTTTAAAACAGGTTATTGAAACTTAAGCATTACACAGAAGATCATGGAATAACTGTTAAACACCTTCAGATCGGAGTGACAGCTGACTGTCCCTCCGCTTTTATGCAACCGGATCATGGCTAACGCAAGCCAGGATAACCGAAAAATCCTAGGTTAATCCCTTATCCTAGTTTTATGCAATAGGCCCCTGGTCACAAACATAAGACTAGAATATGTTTGTAAACAAAACTGTGGGTCCTGCTGCTGTACACAACAACAGTGAAATAGTAACTTTTAAAGGAAGCCAACTTCAAACAGTGTTCCAGGGATACAATTCTCCTATGAGGGAAGCATGTTATGAGAATATACCTTAGACCAGGGGTCAGCAACCCTAGGCACGCGTGCCACTGCTAGCACACGCAGCAAAATCATTGGCACACTGGCAATAAGCAGTACCCTCTTAGGTGCATTTGAAATCAACTAAAAAGCACTGGCGTGTGACTGTCTTGTTTGATTGGGTAGGATACGCGCTCCAGTGCACATTTCCCACATTGGGCGCTGCACATGTCCTCAGTGACCACATTTCCTAGCGCGCGCATGGTTCATGCGCCGTAGCTGGGGGCAAAGCCGCTCCAGCGCTGCCCGACTCTGTGCCTCTCCCCGCGGGGAGAAGCTCCAGTGAAGCCCGGCGCAGTAGCCTTCTCGGCCGAGCGATTCTACGAGCGACCGCCCCCCTCGCTAGCGAGGAATCCATTGAGTTTAGTTTTTAGGTATTCAATACATTCATCGGCATGAAAACCCACACTTTCCACAACTACACAGGTTTCACTCTCCAGGTAACATTTACTGTCTGCTGCTATAGCATATAGATGGAACAATATTAGGGCAATCACGCCATTTTCATTTCTTTTTTGCCTTTTACTTTACAAGGAAGTCCCATGACATGAAAAAAAGGGGAGCTGGCCGAAATCGCAGCTGAAGTTTGTTGTTTAGCCTGTTAATTTTCTTAAAATCTTGAGTGTTAAGATTGCATGAAACCCTCCCATGTCTTTGTTGGAAAATATAGGCTACCATTAACTTATTAAATGTATTCATTTACATACAATTTAAAAAGATAGGCCAGGCTACTCCTCCCAATAATAATAATAATATCTTGGTTTTATAAAGCACCTTTCAAGAAACCCAAGGACGCTTCAATATTAAGGCTACACAAAAAAGTAATAGGCCTACCATGATATAATCATCAGCATCCAAAACATACTGTGATATAAATGTTAAGGTTTTAGCGCACACCCCTAGTGGATGCTGTGTCATAATTAAACTTCATATTTAACGTATCGTTGATTATGGCACACTCATTAACAAGAACATTTCAAACTGGCACTCTGTGTCAAAAAGGTTGCCGACCCCTGCATTCACATCCAAAGTTACATGTGCCTTAAGTGCACCTTTAAGTCAAGCATTTACTCCCCTAACTTCCTTCCACCTATACACCCCCTTCCACTTTCTGTTTCTTACCAGCACTTGGTTGCAGATGTCGTTCAGCTCCTTCTCGATCTCTTCCCTGTACTCCTTGGCCAGTAGGGTCTTTTTGCTGTCATCAGACTTTGTCTCCATGCTGGACACCACCCTCCAGGACGACCTCCTCGCCCCCACCACATTCTTGTAGGCGACAGAGAGCAAGTTGCGCTCCTCGTTGCTAAGCTCTTCTCCCATCTCCGTGACAGCCTTCATGGCTGCAGCCATGTCGTCGTAGCGCTCGACCTGCTCCGCCAGTTTGGCTTTCTGTACATGATCCCCCTTTTCTGCCATGGCTCCTGTTTGGGCTGAGGAGAGGGGATTCAGGAAGGACCCAACAAAGGGGACGGATTAGGAAGAGGGGGGGGGGGGGGGAGAGCGAGAGATTGGGGGGGAGAGAGAGAGCGTTGGGGGAGGGCAGGAACAAGGAGAGAAAAGAGGAGCAACGTGATGGGGAAAGGGGGAGTGTCTTTCCGGTGCTGGTTCCTGTCTAACCTGAATTCCAAGAGAAAACCTGGTTTCTGGTATGCATGTAAACGTATACTTTAGACAAAAGTGTAAACCACTTAAAAACATTTGCTGCATTGCTCTGCATCTCTGGGATCTAAGTATCACATTATTCATCACATCACTGTTTCATTCTTGAGTGTGTACACCAGCTTTTGTCTTTTGGATTTCAACCAGCTTGGCTCATCTGCACTCACATACTGGCAGACTCGATTTAAACTAAATTCACTTGGCTTCTAAGTCATTAGAAATGTGACAAGAAAAAGTAGATAAATGTATTGATGTTTTGTGCTATGATATAAATCTGCATGATGCATTTAAAACTAATATTGTATAGAGAGTTATATTAGGTAATATAGGAGGTAATGCGGAAAATGCTAATTTTTATTATTCATGCAATTATTTCAGGTGCTTTAATTACAAAAGCCACAATGTTATGTTTTGTGTCACTAAAAAGTAGAGGTAACAATTTCTTGCAGTGCTACAGTGTTAGGACTGCAATTCCTTATTTTAATTATCAAGCGATTGCAGATTATTATCTTGATTTCTCAAATTACTAATTTTGTCTATAAAATATTATGAAACAGTCTAATCATAATTCCCAAGAGCACATCTTTAAATTGCATTTGAATTGTGAACAGTCCAAAATATTAAGTGAACTTATCACATAATAGAGAAAAAAGCAGGAACTCCTCATGTTTAAGCAGATGGACCCAGGCCAGTACAATGTTAAACAATTGAGACAGCAGATGCAAAATGCTACAAATCCTCACATTATTGAAGGTGAAACCAGCGAAAGTAGCCTATAGCAAATCTGCTTGACAAATTACTTTAGTCCCATATCAGAACAGTTGCATATTCATTATGCATCACTCATTACCGAATGAATGACTAATCGTTTCTGCTGCATGTTACATAATCTAAAAAATACAAATGATCGGCTTTAGGCCTATATAAGGTTAAACGGAGGACAGGAAGTCTATAAGACTAAAAGTCAGCCTTTAGAATAGTACAGATGAGGCAAACTGTCCAGTACCCTGTCAAATGTGATGTTTTCAGAAGTAGGCTCCATCCTGGTGCGGAGGTAGACTATCTTGTCAGGAGAACTGCAGGACTGTTGCAGTGCACAAACAATAAACTACACCACTAAATGTAAAAGTGATTGCTTACCAGCTCCTATATACAAACGCAGAAGCACCAAAAACCTATGACACACCAGCTTTTCAAAAATCCCACGAACGATGTGTAAGATTTGCGATCACGAAGACACCTGGCTGCACCCTTCTGAGGAATGTCGGCCACCCAGTTACACGTCACACATGCACGCGTACACACACACCTGCCCCGCGAGCTCCTACTGTGTACGGCGAGGCTAAAACCGGTGATAAAACAGCCTCCCTATATGATTTCGCTATAATATGTTCGATGTTTGATGTGAAAATGCCTAATTACGGTGCAAATAGACAGATACGAGCTGGTAATAGTGTCACAGAATCAGTCAAACGGCAACGAGAGGAGCCTAGCTTAGTTCAGTCCAAAGTGAACGCCCTTTTTCGCTTCCCGGAAAACAACGCAGAGCAGTCGGTTAAGCGAGCATTAACCATTAATTTGAGGTTGCTTTATTTGCAAGTAAAAGCAAATTGTGTATACCCGAATGCTTCCTATTAAAACACAGCGAGTTTAAGAAAGATATACGGTGCAGTAACGCTTCCCATTCAGTGAGCGCCGAACAATGACTGAGCAGAGGCGCATCACTGGTTTCCTCATACGGTCACGGCAGCAATGGTAAACGCAGGATTCCGAGGGTTCTCATACGGCACACACAGTACATTTAACATCTTCCCTACGACTATACCAGCAATCATCGGTAGAAAATAAGTGTGGACTAACCTGAGTGTCGTTAGACGATGCTGCTCTTGATTCCCGGCCGCACAGCTGATGATCTCTCCCGCTCATCCACGGGGTTTCCCTCCAATCAAAGACACAGCAGCAGGGTCGCACCGGGACGGATGACGTCAGGCTCTGGTTGCTGGGGCAACTCAATTTGCAGGCAAATCTTTGTAAAGCCACGTAAACTCAGTCGATAGACGATTTTAAAGGGTTTTCAACAGTAGGCTGTAATGTTACTTAACATCCTACATACACATATTAAGAAAAATATGTTAGTTAATTCTGTTTTATTTGAATTTAACTAAATTATAAAACAGTTTGTATCCGTTTCAGTGTGGTTCAATAACAAGGCTAGTTTGTATTCTCTCCTGATTATTTTTTTAAATGTAAGGCTACTCTTTATTGCCATTTGAATAGGCTATATATATATTTATTATCCTCACTGTCCTCACTAGGCCTACTAGTAGTCTGTTTCTAGGAGGCAAGCGCTGATGGAACAGGCTCAGTTTCCCTTTCACCAAGTTGGGAAAAAAATAAGAAACGCACATTCAGGCCTAGGCTAGGCTTTCACTGAGAACACCATTTTATTTTTTTAGAACACCATACATGCATTAGACCCTGTGTCTCAATCAGATAACATGTAGCCTATAAATCAATATTAAATAAAAACTGACTAAATCATTTTGAGATAGCCTAACCTTTGATTGATAGCCTTACAACAAGCAGAATTAGGCTGGCTATGGAATTAATGTTATGCCCTATATGATGTTTTGACCTGCAATAGGACAATTAAGGGCAATTGATTCGATTTTTAACTCTTTAACTCTCTCTCTCTCCTTAAACATTTTTTTTTTTTACGATAGGCCTTCTCGGCCGCGTTACCAGGCTTTTCAGTAACCCTATAGTATCTGCTTAAGATAAAATACCTGGTCTCGCCCCACTGGATTGACCATCAGTAGTGCAGCCACCATCCCTGTTTACCTAGTTCCACCACAATAGCCTTAGTTCCTCTGGCTTTACAGTTAAATGTAGCTTGACCTGTGCTACAGAAAGGGAGAAAAAATATTTCAAGATGAGATTATTTGTGACTGTATAAGGGAGTCTTTGGGATCATTCTCTCAATCAAAGGTGTTTCATTGAGCTGGACACATAAAACCTAGTAGACTAGATAGTCTTTCTTTGAAATGACACAAATAAATCATGTAGGCCTATGGGAAGTTTCTGTTGCTAAACGAACTGTATAAAAAAGTGATGGTGTCAACCTCAAAAACAACACAAAAATAATGTAGCCTATATTTGTATGATTCATTATTCCAGCAATTACAAGTTTTAAAGGAGAGGGTGTGCATGAGTCCTTTGAACTTTGGGTGGGGTTTTGATTTGTTCTGAAGCAGGCCTGTAGATTGCTAACAACTTCTGTGCTGACTTTGAAGTTAGTTAACGAAATTAGTTAGTGGCCCAAACTGAAATTATAAAAACATAGCAGTACTTTTGCAATGGCCCCTACTAGCACTGAGCAGTATGGTTCAGAACCCTGAGCTTTCATGGTAAGAAAATGGACCCAAACATTTGTTTATTTTGGTTAAATGAACCATAGATGCATAAAGACATTGGTCTAAAAAGTACAAAAACAGTGTTTCTGTAACACAGCAGAGTGAGACCTATCTCGGGTTTAAATTTTTCCTCTCTTTAAGATGAGATATGTGTCTGGAAATAGATGATCTATCCAGCAGAATCTTTTAATTATTCCTCCTAATTCAGACAACTAATTCACTTTGTGCAAGTGCCCCTCTTTTCCCCATGCCAGTCAGTCCTGTGCTCGAATCCAGAAAACAGACGGGCCATAATACCCAAAGGAGATTTAGAAGATTTGTGTATGTGTGTGCATGCCTGTTTGTATGAAGGAACACATGTTGTGGAGTTTTTTTTTTCATTAACAAGTTTACAGATGGGAAGGAAGGAGGTGGAGTATGTGAGAGGAGACAGAGGAACAATGTTGGCTGTGACACACTTAGTCAAGCTGCTCAAGCCATTAAAAAAGAAAGCAGGCCACTGGTTAGACTGAATATTTAGAATCCAGAGTGAAAACCAAGTTTTATTTCACATGCTTAGTTCCGACTCATTTTGTTGCATTGTAATTTGTAACACCAGTAAATTATGTTGTGGTAATTTCTAATCTGTATTATATTCCAGACAAAAGCGATACATGTTATGGCCGGAAGAAAGGGGCCACAGGAAATGAGTTTTTTTCTATATGAAAAAGAGTCAGATACATAATTTTCAGCTGGTCAAGTGACTTATGGGCTCAGATGGGATACATTGTTTTGGTTAGACACACAAACCAGCAGTTTATGTATAGGTTGGCTAATGCTAGTCTTACATGATACTTGGTATCATGTTCCACATTGCACCAAAGATACATTTGTAACTTTCAGCCCGATTTGAATATCCTTTTCAGGTTTGCCACTGGTGTTGCGGGTGTTATAGCTTCAACATTTTCCAAGAATGATTTTTCCCCTTAAATGTTCAGCCAGGTGCTTGTGATCTTTGTGTGTATTCATTTCCCTCGCATCAGTAAATGTTTGCCCATAACGAAACAGATGATACCAAATGTTAAAACCTCAGAGTGAACCGTTCGTACAAGCTTTTATGGACTGTGCACATTTGGTTCGATCAATATGGTGTCCCAGTGAAGGATCATTTATTATTAACATGGCCTCCTGGGATGATGTCCAAGTCAGCTGTCAGTTTACTCTGTGTGAATCTTCCCGTTTTCCCTTTCACTTCCTAAGTGGCAAAATACTGAGTACACAAATTATAATTATTCATTAATTATTGCACAAATGACAGCTGATGAAAAAAGGCTGCACATACAGGGTCTGTATAACTGACAGGGCAGATTGTTCTAAATATTATGTAGTATTTGAATACAATTGATCCATTTCATCATGCATTTTAGATAACATTATCATGGATAATTTAGTTGTCTAATAAACTGAGTGCAGAAAGAAGATATACAACAAAGTAAATTTTAATAAAATGCAATAATACTTCATTGAAGCATACATTCATTAATTTCTCAAGCGTAAATTTGTTGCTAACAAGCTCCCGTGTAATTTTATTAATTGACAATTTGTGTAGCAGCTTGAACATTGTAAAATCAGCCAACATAGAATTATGATAAGCAATTTGACAGACTTAAGTATAACATGGCAGCTGTGGAGGAGCTGCATATTCAACAACTGATGTGAGAAAAAACATGTCACTCTTGATCCAGTATTAATTGCATTAATAAAACTGAAGAGGTCTTATTTGTCACTGGCTCGATTGCAGCAAACTTAAAAATCTAAATCCTCCCGCCTATGCCAAAATCCGTGCGTCGTTAAAGGACACAGTGTGTGTAAAACTTGTGTCGCATTTAGGCTGTTAAATGTTTAATTAGACTATCGAGAGCAAGACGCGAGAAATATTCTTATGTGCACAAGGAGTCTGTACTGAGGAAAAACCGTGTGAATAAAGGGAGAAATGTTGACTTGTTTAGTGGATTATACAAGTCTTCAGTGGCACTGGGCCTTTGGGTTTAAGCCCACCACATGCGTTTTAATTATAAACGAAAAACAGGTCTGAATAGAAGGAAGCAATAGAAGGAAGCACTGTGTCAGTCAATCGGACGTGTTAAAGCCTAAATAAAATTAAAAAAAATAGTTAAGGTTGTGGTTACTGGTAACATGAAATCGTCCATCGCCGTTAGACTGAGACAAGTGCAGCAGAGCGGGGACTTGAAGAACGTGGTCTGGTATTCAGTGTTTATGCCTCCACACCCTCCAACTCTGGGGGCAATGGGGATTTTGGGTGCTTGCTCTCGAAGTGCTGCTTGAAGGTCTTAGGGTCGGGCATCTGGGACTGCAGGAGGTGAGGATACAGCCAACGATAATTTGTTAAAATATGACTATTTAAAAATAAAATAAAACATAAAAAAAGACAAATGACTCAGGTGTGGGCTTCTGGGTTTGTCACAGTTAAGACAACAACTCACCTTGCACACATTACAGGTGTGCACAAGCGCTGCCATTGCTGACGTCTTTTGATCAGCACCCTTTCCCTTTTTCAGATCTGCCTGTTTCTTGGCATTCTTCTGCTGAGACTGGATCTTCTGATGCCCACGGGCCATTCTGACGAAGCCTTAATGGGAGAAAGCAAGGACAAAGGAACAACACAAGGCCTTTTTTTAGCGTAGCCAAACATTTGATGAACTAATAAACAGCCATGGTCAGGCAAAGTAAACAAGATAACGTTTCAGTTGAACCTGAACTGAAACACAGGGGTTTCAGGTGAAACAGTCAGGGCCATAGAAGCCTTATATCGACCGTAAAGGGGCAAGTATACAGAGTCAATCATCCAATTCTGCTGCAAGATAATTGCAACCACCTTCAAGTTGACGTTAGGACTGTTAAGAAAAGGAAAACGTTTCTTGGAATAAGGCAAGGTTGCAATTAGTATTTTCTGAGAACAGAGGGAAACAAGTTGTCTCTTGCCCTTGAAGCAATATGGATTATTTTTTTCTGATAAAACTAGTTTCTCTTATGAAGCTTATAAAGGTGGAGGCCGGTAAAGGTTTTGCGCAGTTCTGCTCTCACTTCCGTGTCTACTACATTGAGATCCCTTTAAACAGGCCTAGGTTCATTCTAATGTGGCTACATCAAGCCATTCAAAAGAAAGCTATGGGACCATAAGTATTGCCTCAAGGACCTAGTATTAGTATATGTAATTATGCAGCCTTTAATCTTCAGTGCTGCACATTCACACGTTACCACACTGATTAAGAGTGGTCTTAAGGCTTTCGTGATCCATAAAAGGTCTATGGGCTGGGTGCAGGTGCCGATTTCGCAATGTTGCTAATCAAGTTTTGCTTTTGTAGCGATGTCTATGTATAGTATGCAGTCAGTCAGCAATGTAGCCTATTCAGCGTCCGCTAGCTCTGGTTAGCTTATTAAAAGTTAGGTAAAATATGCGTCAAACTTGCATTGTGTTAATAACATACGTTGGCCACATTGGTGATTCAAAAAAGTTGTGTTTTCTGTTTCTTAGAACTTGAGGATTTGAATATAATGTAACGAGGTAATAGCCTACTAGTAATTTCAGTGATACGTTAGCAGGCGTAGGGACAATGAAGAAAATACAGAGGAATTAGCGAATTAGCTGCTGTGCTAGTGTAGTAGCCTATCTGAGATTGCATGTCCCCCCACCTCTTCACTTCAGGCTTCAGGAGACAAAATAATTAACTGCCAGTACCCTGCAGCACCATCTGGCTCGTTGTCAGCGAGTTGATACGCGTTTGTCTTACTTCTGCACAGTGTTAGCTTTAAAGTGGAGCCGAACTGCAGGTAACAATTAGCTGGAACGTGGTTTAGCCTAGCCTGCCCGCTAGCCTCGGCTAACTATGGCCGTCTTCTTAGCTCGCCGGCTAACCATTAAGATTAATGTTTCCCTCCGCCCGTACGTGGGGCAAAGTAAACCAGGATAGGTATCTGCGAAAAGTTACAGCTTTTAAACACTTAAAAAAGACAGCAAATATTACCTTAAAGAGTACGTGTCGTTTGGTAGGTGAACGCGAGCACCGGTAACAGCTGCACAGCTCCCAGATAGCTGAAGGCTAATGATGCATTCAATGACACTCGTCTTCAATAGAAGGCTACTCTTATAGCCTAGTTGCATGGGATATACAGTAAAGGCCTATACACAGTCTACATCGTTTTCATATTTTCTCTTGATTAACTAGCCATCTTAAAATGTGGTTGAAGTTACATACGGAAGGAGCAGTATGTAATCGAAGGTTTCATTTGCCAGCGGTGGCAACAGGAATAATCATATTTTTTACGATTATAGGATGAACCCATGAATGCGCCGGTAGGGCTGGCTGATTGTCTACTCGCTGCAGATACCTGACGTTGGCAATGTTGCACCCAAGTGGCAACGTGTGGTTAGTACACATTCTCATAAAAATCAATACATTCAGAAACACCTACATAGTAGATGGATTATTTATCTTTTATTATTAACCTTTATTTAACCAGGATTATTCCTGATAGAATCCTGAAATAGGAGATAAAAGGCTTAGGCAAGTCAAATAAAAAATATAAGATGTTTTTGATTAAATGCTTCATAATTTCCAGATTCCAAGATAGAAGTTAAAGTTTATCAGGTCCTTTATTCACAATGATAGACTACTCACTATTGCATGATATCAGCATACCTATATACACCGGCTTGCTGGTGCATCAGCACCAAAACCCTATTGCACCACCACTAACCATGAGCTGTAGGCCTAAAAGTGATGAAAGAGCAGTTCCCTGAAAGTAACACAAGAGGGCAGTTAGGCTGATTTTATTTTTTTAGAGAGAGAGAGAGAGAGAGAGAGAGAGAGAGAGAGAGAGAGAGAGAGAGAGAGAGAGAAAGAAAGAGTGTGTGTGTGTGTGTGTGTGTGTGTGTGTGTGTGTGTGTGTGTGTGTGTGTGTGTGTGTGTGTGTGTGTGTGTGTGTGTGTGTGTGTGTGTGTGTGTGTGTGTGTGTGTGTGTGTGTGTGTGTGTGTGTGTGTGTGTGTGTGTGTGTGTGTGTGTGTCTGTGTGTGTGTGTGTGTGTGTGTGTGTTATGGAAGATATCAGTCAAAAATCATGCTGTAAATACCCATCATGTTCATTGGTCCCTGAGTCACTTCAATTACTGACTGCGACTTTACAGTATATATAAATTATTTTATTGACAAATCTCAGATTAAGGGTTTACTGTATGTACTGCTTACCTTTTATTTACATTAATCACAGCTTTACAAGCAATGCCGCAGCATGACCTGTAGCCTACACTCCATGACATGGTCTATGGGACTGTGTTTATCTTTTCTATCTGTGTCAGTGGTTTTGCTGTAGGGGTGGGAACAACAGTGGAGCCTATCATCTCCACTCAGTATTTGACTGAATTCAGCTAATATGTAAATGAACAGCAACATCGGTTATCACATGACGGAAAAACAGGCTCACATGTTGTTGTGCAGTGTAACCAAAATACCAATCGGCCTCCAAGGAAATGAATGAAATCCTCCTTTTTATTTATGTACTTGGGAGTTGCAATAATGTTTCTGTCTTTAAAGGTAAAATCAGCGATTCTGGAGAATGATTGTTTTCAAAATCAACTTTTGCCAAAATCAGTGTCAATGTCACTGATAAGAATCTGGTGTTAGAACACAGCTTTGGCTTTGTAAACTGGTATGTACTGAAAGAGTATGTGAAAAAAGGGGGCCCACCAAAGTTAGCCACATTGCCGTTTAGGCTGTGCACTGGATTTTCTTTCAGCGCACACACACAGTATGGACAGGTAGTGGACCAAGATCAGATATTCACTGATTTTGTCAACAAGAATTCTACAGAATCACTGATTACACCTTTATTTGGAAAAGTCAGGAAAAGCTGTGGCATCTGTATAGTGTGTCTTTTTCTTATTCGTTCATTCCTGTTGTAGATCTTCCTTACAGTTATAGGTGTCATGACTTTAGTAATTTTATCATTGTGAGAAAAGTTTCCAGCCAGCCATTGTGTCTCCCCTGCACCTTCCTGTCTGTTTTACTCCCCCCTTCCCATGTCATAAGAAAAGAGACAATCCTTTCAGTCTTTTGTGAGAGGGGGAAATATCTCTCAAGAGAGAAGGGTGTGATTATGCTTTCAGAAGGGAGCAAAAAAAAGTAAAAGAAAGAAGAAGGAGAGGGGGGTTGACAAAAGCCACACATTGCTCAAGCCTGGAGGTTGTTGTGCAGGGACTTGCTGGCTTGGGTTTGGGGTGAGGTTGTCCAGCCTAAGGGGCCTGTGTGAAAGCAAATATTCCAGGTGTCAGCTTTTCAATAATGGAGGAGAATATTATACGGCGGCCCATTGTGAGTATGAATGAGCAGGGGTTTGCCGTGGACAGCCTGAGATTTTTTTTCTCATTCGGTTCCTTCTCCTCCAGCCACAAGGGCTTTCTGGTTTTTATTTCTTTTAAAGGGATGCTGTCATAGGTGAGTGTAACCGCCTCATGTTCTCTGGAAGCTGTTGAAGGAAGAGGAAGTTGCATTTCATCTTCCCCATTGGCCACTTCCTCTCCCTGCTTACCCCCTCCCTCCCTCATGCTTTCCCTCTCTTTTCTTTTTTCCAAACCAACAGGTTTTGCCACAGTCCGCTGCCGCCGCACCACCTTGACATGCCACAATGTTGCCAGACCAGTCGGGCTGTACACAAGCCGTGACCCAGTCACAACACAGCCACATGCAGGTAACTTTCACTGCTGCCGTTCAGAGGCCCCAGGCTGCATACCATGACTTTACTGATATACAGGTCCTTCTCAAAAAATTAGCATATTGTGATAAAGTTGATTACTTTCCATAATGTAATGATAATAATTGAACTTTCATATATTTTAGATTCATTGCACACCAACTGAAATATTTCAGGTCTTTTGTTGTTTTAATACTGATGATTTTGGCATACAGCTCATGAAAACCCCAAATTCCTATCTCAAACAATTAGCATATCATGAAAAGGTACTCTAAACGAGCTCTTAACCTAATCATCTGAATCAACTAATTAACTCTAAACACCTGCAAAAGATTCCTGAGGCTTTTAAAAACTCCCAGCCTGGTTCATTACTCAAAACCGCAATCATGCAGACTGCCGACCTGACTGCTGTCCAGAAGGCCATCATTGACACCCTCAAGCAAGAGGGTAAGACACAGAAATAAATTTCTGAGCGAATAGGCTGTTCCCAGAGTGCTGTATCAAGGCACCTCAGTGGGAAGTCTGTGGGAAGGAAAAAGTGTGGCAGAAAACGCTGCACAACCAGAAGAGGTAACCGGACCCTGAGGAGGATTGTGGAGAAGGGCCGATTCCAGACCTTGGGGGACCTGCGGAAGCAGTGGACTGAGTCTGGAGTAGAAACATCCAGAGCCACCGTGCACAGGCGTGTGCAGGAAATGGGCTACAGGTGCCGCATTCCCCAGGTCAAGCGCCTTTTGAACCAGAAACAGCGGCAGAAGCGCCTGACCTGGGCTACAGAGAAGCAGCACTGGACTGTTGCTCAGTGGTCCAAAGTACTTTTTTCGGATGAAAGCAAATTTTGCATGTCATTCGGAAATCAAGGTGCCAGAGTCTGGAGGAAGACTGGGGAGAAGGAAATGCCAAATGCCTGAAGTCCAGTGTCAAGTACCCACAGTCAGTGATGGTCTGGGGTGCCATGTCAGCTGCTGGTGTTGGTCCACTGTGTTTTATCAAAGGCAGGGTCAATGCAGCTAGCTATCAGGAGATTTTGGAGCACTTCATGCTTCCATCTGCTGAAAAGCTTTATGGAGATGAAGATTTCATTTTTCAACAAGACCTGGCACCTGCTCACAGTGCCAAAACCACTGGTAAATGGTTTACTGACCATGGTATTACTGTGCTCAATTGGTCTGCCAACTCTCCTGACCTGAACCCCATAGAGAATCTGTGGGATATTGTGAAGAGGAAGTTGAGAGACACCAGACCCAACACTGTGGATGAGCTTAAGGCTGCTATTGAAGCATCTTGGGCCTCCATAATACCTCAGAAGTGCCACAGGCTGATTGCCTCCATGCCACGCCGCATTTTTTTGTTACCTTTATTTATACAGGTATATCCCATTGAGTCCGAAGACTCTTTTGCAAGGGAGACCTGTTCCCATTTACACGTTACCATTCACACACCAATAGCAGGCTAACTATCGACATTCACACAAGGCAAGGTGGGTGAAGTGTCTTGCCCAAGGACACAACAACTATGACACAGGTGGCAGGGTGGGGATCGAACCTCCAACCCTTTGATCATCGGCCGACCCGCTCTACCAACTGAGCCACAGTCGCCCCCATTGAAGCATTGAAGCAGTCATTTCTGCGAAAGGATTCCCGACCAAGTATTGAGTGCATAACTGAACATAATTATTTGAAGGTTGACTTTTTTGTATTAAAAACACTTTTCTTTTATTGGTCGGATGAAATATGCTAATTTTTTGAGATAGGGATTTTTGGTTTTTCTTTACTTTTTTGCCAAAATCATCAATATTAAAACAATAAAAGGCTTGAACTACTTCAGCTGTGTGTAATGAATCTAAAATATATGAAAGTCTAATGTTTATCAGTACATTACAGAAAATATTGAACTTTATCACAATATGCTAATTTTTTGAGAAGGACCTGTATATAGCACACACACACACACACACACACACACACACACACACACACACACACACACACACACACACACACACACGCACACACACGCACGCACATGCACACACATGCACACACAGGGTTAGTTTTAAATAATTGAACAGCAGCTTCTTTAGTGTGTATTCTTTTGGAAAAGAAAAATCGTTTTCAAATTAAAAATCCAAACCACCAACATCAATCAATCTCTCAAGGAAAGTTAAAAGTTAAAATCAAACTTGTGTAACGCATTTCATTAGGACTGACCCTGAGAAGCCACCGGGAAATCCCATTAAGAGGGCAAACCGATGCCTTCAAGGGGTAGAAAAAATAGTTAACTTCTTACCTTGACACACACAGACACACACACACGCACATGTGTGTGCACACACACACACACACACACACACACACACACACACACACACACACACACACACACACACACACACACACACTTCTGCATGCAGAGTGCAACTGAAGGAGAGAGGTGAGGTCTGTTGTCGGGCAGACATAAGCCGGCCGGTCACACAGAGACTGATTGTGAAAGGTGTTGACAGCACCCACTAACCTCAGCAACAGCAGCAGCAGCTCTCTGTGACCTACTGTGGGTCAATGGAGTCAGTAGTATTTCTCATTTATAAAATTCAATGTCGGTAGTAATGAGCATAATGTGTTTGAAACCCTTTTTTTAACTAAAACAGATATTAGTTATGCGTGAAAGTATAGGAAGAGGTCTAAATCTCCTCACCGAAATCTTCAAGGAAGTGCTTCAACTACTAAATCTTAATTGATGCATTATACCACATAATGTTATGTAAGACATCCTCTTGAAATTAAACAATGTTTATTTGTAGCCTCCCCACGAGTAATCAAATCCCAGATCAACCACAAAGGGATGTTTTTTCTTCTCAGATTTCTTTTCAAAGGTTTTTTACATGCTTTATTGAATTGTGTGTTTGGATAGAGAAGAAACAGGGAAGAGGTGCATCAAAAGCTTGTGGGCTGAAATCAAACCCCAGCCACTGCGACGAGGACTTGGCCTTATTGGTACACACTCTACTATAGTATTGCTGTATTTTGTGTGCTGAAAACAAATCTGGTGTTATAAATAACCTAGGCTCTGTAAACAGGCATGTTACTGTCTTAATGGGCACCCTTCGTTTACATACCAGTTCCCATAGGTATGGGATTGTTAGGAGATAATCACCGATTTTGACAAGAAGCGATTTTGACAACAACCATATTCCAGAATTGCTGATCCCACCTTTAACTGTCTCTTGACCCCTCATATTGTTGTTTTGCTTTGTTTTGTCATCTATCTGTATAAAAAAGATGGATATTTTCTCTTTCTTTAACAGCCTGTTAATCTCTCTACTATTCAACTCTTCTTGTCATCTCTCACTCATTCTCTGTTATTTCTTGCTGTCCATCTGTAGGACCCCACCCCTCTCTCTCTCTCTCTCTCTCTCTCTCTCTCTCTCTCCACACCTCCCTGGCTGTCTCTGTCTTAGCTGTGACTTTCTGTACTCACACAGGTAAACTCAGACACCTAATTCTGGCCAAGTCCAGACAAGCTGCTTTTCCCTGCGAAAAAACTCCTGGTATGTAAGGTACATCTTTCACCTCTCTCGCAGAGTGGGATACACTCACCCACACATACACAAAACACACACACACACACACACACACACACACACACACACACACACACACACACACACACACACACACACACACACACACACACACACACACACACACACACACAGGGGAGAAGGTATGCTGTGGCTCTTGGCCCCTGACTATCCAGTCGCCTATGCCGGCTTGTGGCAGCTTGTAGGGTAGACTTATGCACTACTTCATCTGTCATACCGCTGCATGGCAGACATTCCAGCAGGGAGAAGTCATGTTGGGAAAGGCACAGATAAGAGAAAAAGCTTATACAAAACCATTATTTAGATTAAGTCAATCCAAACATGTTTCTCACTTTGTTTTCTGGGTAGAGTTAATGATTCATGGGCAGGGGCAGACTTTGGAGACAACAGGCCCCTGGGCACAGACACCTACAAGTTGTTTATCTCTTTGTATTTGTTTGTGCGTCTTAATTGTAGTTGTGTGTCTCTGCAGTTGTTTTAAGTCTACATATGGTTGTGCATCTCTTCCTGCTAAGTTGCCTCTATGAGGTCGTTTTTTGTTTGTGTATGTATTTATCTTTAATCAAGTAACCAAGTTTATGTAATAAAGTAATAAAGGTGAGTCTAAAAATGCATGGAATGCATTAGTTGTTCATCTGTCCCTTTTTACTCTATCTGTTATCTTAGACCTGCTTATGTGTCTCTGTTGCTCTTTTGTCAGCATTTGTGGCTCATCTCTCTGACTGTGTGTTGTCGGAAGAAAATGACTCCACCTGTATTTATTTAGCAGTTCCACTTAAACACACACTTACAGCGCTCATCAAAGGCCCAGGTGCTCTGTAAAACATATTGGACAAGGGAGGGTTGTAGTGATCAGGACACGCACACACACAGGGGCTCCTCACACACAACACCACTGACGGTTAAACTGAATCTGGAGCGTAATTTTTAGATTTCCATACAAGAGCGCCTGAAGGCATTCATAAGCAAAAGGCCCGCATATTGTCATGCAAACATCTTCCTAGCACACCAAACCGGTTTAGAAATTGTATCCCGACCGTTTTCTGAAAATACAGTTTGTCTGTGTGACATCGTTTGTATGTATTGTGTACAAAAAAATGCAGCAGAGATGGGAGAAGTCCTGCCATATTTTATGTCCCTCTGAAGTGAGGTGGATTGAAACACTGGTGGAAGAATTACTTAAGTAAAAGATACCAAAACATTAGTAAGTCTTGCATTTAAATACCTAGTGAAAGTCCAGACATGTTATCAGCAAACAAAAAATAACCATGCGAGTGATATACTTATTAAATATATATTTCCCAGATTAGTATATATAGAAGTAGTTTTAAATACAGTTGTACATGTATGTAATTTGTTCCAGAGCAGCACTTGAGTAAATGTACTTTGTTACATCCCCCTAATAAACATGCCTTTGTATTCAGTTTGTATCTTATTGCCACATTACCGAAGTGAATGGAATAATTTTTTTTATGACCAGACTTTCCTAGGTTAGGTTCACGATTGAATTTAGATAAGAGGGTTTTTATTGTTTGTTTTAAATTTTTTTTTTTTTTTTTTTAATGTTCTATTGCTTATACTTGTGTCATGTGGCATTAAATAATACCTCTACAGTGGAGGAAATAAGTATTTGATCCCTCACTGATTTTGTAAGTTTGCCCACTTACAATGAAATGAACGGTCCATAATTTTAATGTTAGCTTTATTTTAACAGTGATAGACAGAATATCAAAAGGAAAATCCAGAAAATCACATAAAAAAGATATAAATTATTTAGCATTTCATTGAGTGAAATAAGTATTTGATCCCCTACCAAAACATTGCTTAGTACTTGGTGGAGAAACCCTTGTTGGCAAGTACAGAGGTCAGACGTGTCTTGTAGTTGATGACCAGGTTTTCACACATCTCAGGAGGATATTTGGACCAACTTTGCAGATCCTCTCCTAATCTTTAAGGTTTCGAGGCTATCGCTTGAGCTTCAGTTCCCTCCACAGATCTATTGGATTAAGGTACGGAGACTGGCTAGGCCACTCCATGACCTTAATGTGCTTCTTCTTGAGCCACTCCTTTGTTGCCTTTGCTGTATTTTTAGGGTTATTGGC